>NC_056056.1:78171339-78516339 GCF_016772045.2 Ovis aries
ATTGTTCTCTGTTCCTAGGGGGTTCTTTCCTTCTATGTTTACATTCCCTGCACCCGGGGCATCCCACAGGACACAAAGCACACGCTCACTAAACACTGGCTAGAAAGAGCCGCTCTGAATCCTGCCCTTCTCTTTTCCCTGTCATACCTTTTCCCAGGTAGCTCTCTTCCTAACCCTTCCTGGCGTTCTCTGCCAAGATCCAGCAACTCTCAAGAACCTTCCCTGATGCTCCTGCCCTTCCCTACTTCAGTCAGGAACAGCCTACTAGGTCCCATGCTCCCAGATAGGATGTGTGTGTGTTATCTTAAGTGCTCATGGGGTGGAAAGGAGATTAAATTCAATATGCACTAGTTTGGTGAAACTACGAAGATGAATCCCAATATAACAGCTATCAAGTCATAAATAAAAACTTGAGAGCTTATGGAAATGCCCTCCCCTGGGGTGGGGGGCTGGGAGGACCAGAGTGATGCACACATGGGCCCTCCAGTCCCTGGATACAGGGACGCTCCTGCAGTCAGAATTCTCTGAGAGAAATTTACTGTGCAGAGTCAAAGAAACCCCCCTGAGGCTGTTTAGCTTAGAAATACTTGGGAAGCTGTGACTGCTACCATTTCAGGGCTGGGACACTGAATGTCACACAGCTGTGCTCAGCAAAGGGACAGTAAAGGTTGGATGATGGCAGGAACAGTAAAGGTCATGGGCAAATTCACTGAATAAAAGGTGGGGAACCTTGGGATATTCCAAGGGACAAAGGGCTTGAATACTGGTGTCCAGGGTGGATCACTGTCTTGCAGCTCCTTCTTCCGAGAAGGCCCCCAGCTCAGACCAGTGGCTATGCCAGCATTAAGCCCCGGGAGGCTCTCTGGCAGAGTCTAAACTGTGTTCTCTGCTAGTCTTTAGATGGCTTTCTGCTTGCGATGGATGGCTGCTCCCCTGCACACAAGGTGTTACCCTTCATCTGAATGCCTGGTTCCTCCACCAGTTTAGATCAGAAATCTGGTCCAGAACTGCCTCCCTCAGCTTAGACCCCCACTGTCCCCACCACCATCAGCATCAGCACCAGCCCCAGCACCCCTGCATATCAAGGATTGTCCTAATCACTTCACATCACCAGGTTTTTCCCTCCTGACAGCAATCCAGTATGGCAGATTTTATCATCCCTGTTTCATGGATGAGCAAAAGTTCAGAGAAATGAGATGATTTTCTCAAGATGTGACAGCCCCAACTGGAACCTGGTTGTATCTGATTCCACGTCTCAGCCTTCAAATATTAATATCACACCACCTCCTGCAATCCGGAACTCTCAATTCTTGGAATCTTGGGATAAGAGGAAGAAGGGCTATAACAGGCTGGGTTGGGGGTAGTGAATGGAAAGAGACAGCAACTAGAATTTATCGAGACTCTGTAGTACGCAAAGCATCTGAGGTTTGTAAGCTAATCCTGTAGTAACTCTGTGAGTGGGTATTCTCAAGCCCATTATACAGATAAGGAGGTCAGGGTTCAAGAAGGCTAGAGGTGAATTCCTAGGTTCATATGGCTATCCTATGAGAGCAATTTTATTCCCACCAAGCCCCTCTGGGGTGACAGCCAGTGCCCTGTCCACTGCACCATGCCACCCCCTGGGCCAATTACCAGAAACAGGTTCCTGGACTTTTCCCATGCCCTCAACCCTGGGCCAGCACCCTGGCTCTTGGAGGGACTCTGCAGCTTCTTGGAGGCTAAGAGTTGTCACTCTGGCATGGACATAGGCCAGTCAGCTGTCCTCATATGTCTGTGGGACTGACTGGGCCCCACTCCTGCCTGCTACGTGGAAGATGGGGACAGCCTCTCATGGTCTCTGGGGCTCTGTCTTCAAGATTCACACTTTCAGGAGGTCTTCAGCTGGTGGGCTGGCTCTAGTGGAAAGGGTTGCCTGTTCTGCAGGGCTCCTCCTCTGGCCGCTGAGTTGGTGAGGGTGTGAGGGTCTCAGGCCCACTTCCCAGTTTTCTCTCAGCATAGCCTGGTCATGCAGGAGCATGCAGGAAGGGCCTCCCTTGAGGGTCCCGCCATGCAGTGTGGATGGCTGGATGGAACAGATCATGAGGTTGAAAGGGGCCTCCGTGTCACCAGGCCTGAGGGCTCACCTACCTGGAGAGACTCCCCATTCTGGAGGCCTTACCTTAAAGAGGGACATTCACACTGAAGCAAACTTGAAAAGAGAGAACATGTACACAAAGAGAAGTTTACTTGGCTGGCATTTCCCTCATTGTTTTTGGCTTTCACTGAGGACAGGTGGGCTGTTGCGAAGGCAGATCTTTCCCTCCTCCACTGGCTTTCCCCCATTTCAGCGCTGAAGCCATAATCTCAGAGCCTCCTGCTTCTGGGGGGCAGGGTGGGAGTATGCAGGAGGAGTGCTAGTGAGCAAAATACCTCCAAGATCTACAAGGTCAGATGATGCCCTTCAACCACACCAAACACATCACTTCTGTCCCCGATGGTCCCCAAGGAAGGCAAGCCCACTAGGAACACAAAAGCTAAATAGGCTGCTTTTAATGGCAGCAAATGATGCCACTGTCTTGGAAACAAATCCCCAGTAAGACCGATGGTGAATTCCATATTGGAGAGTTTTTCCAGCATCAAAGGTCAGAGATCCAGCTTTGCTGGTTTTTCTATCCCCCCACCCACATGCCGCCCCAGAAGAACGGATTTGAGTGCATGATGGCACCAAGTCTCCAGTTCGGTGTTAATGGCACATCGCTGTACCTCAGTAGAGTATGGGAGTGGAGAAAGGGTGGACGGGAGGAGCATAAAAAGGAAAGTGGAGGAGGGAGGATATACAAGATAAGATAGCTGGGAGGAAAGATGAGAAGGAAAGTTCCACGCAGAAGCAAAGGCCACTGAAAAATGTCCTAGGGAGGGGTTAGCACAAAGGGGTGAAAACCTGAAGGGAGGGAACCCAGGAAATACTGACAGCTGGTGAGTCAGGGCAGGGTTTAGACAGGGAGGTTCAGGCGCCAGGGAGCAGAAATCTCAGCTCAGCAAACATCTCAGGAAGGCAAAGGCCTGGAGGGAATAGCAGCCAATCGAAGTCTGTGCTGGAACCTGACCAGAGGCCAAATTCCAGCTACGAATCTGGACAATCTCCTCAGTGATATCTTTAGAGGGGCGAGGCTTCCTGTGGAGGGGATGGAAACCAGTTCTGGAAGCTGTTCTCCTGCCATATCCTTAGCCCTTGTGTGGGTGATCCAGGGACCCCAGCCTCCAGCTGAGCCAGCATGGGCAGAGTGCAGTTTGCTGTGCCCACCCGTGCGTAGGGCCTCTGTCTGTGTGGGGGAGTGGGGATGGTTAGGAACTCTGGAACACAGGCCACTATGTTTTGTCTCTGCATAACTCCTAGACTGGATGATAGGACCTCACTCAGTCTGTTTCCCCAGCACCCACTACCAGACAAAACCAATTCCTTCCTGAATCAGACAGGCAAGATGCCTGCCCTGTCCCCTTCGCCCTCCGCCGACTGCCCAGGGGGCTCAGATTCAGTAGGGCCAGCAGAGCAGTGGAAAGCAGCTCTTCAGCAGGCTCCTGGGGACTGGTGGCATCCTGGTGAGACATCAGCAGGGCATGGGCAGGAAGCAAGTAGAGCAAGCCCAGAACAGAGGAGCCCCAGGGTTCCCTCTGGAGCCCCAGGCTCTTGACTGAACACCCTAGAGATCTTCAGCCTGATGAGATGAGGAGTCCGTGCATAGCTTTCCTTGCTTCTGGAACGCATGCCCAGTGTCTTCTTTAGGCCACCACCAAAGTGCATAGCTGGAGACGCTTGATCACAGACTTGTCCCCTCCCTTCTCACAGTGGCTTTTTCCCTTTGACTTGGAGTCTGTCCCTAAGATCTAAGAAGCTCCCACTGTCCTTCGCCGCTTGTGATCCACCACCTTGGCCGCTTGTTCCCAGTGTCAGTCCAGTTTTTCTTCCTCTCTGTCAAAACCATTCTTCCGTGGTTCTCCTCAGAAGGCATCTGGTGTGTCCTTAAGTTATGTGACACCTGAAGCCCAGGGAGAGCTTGTCCTGTGTTGAACTCCCTGTCCCATGAGCAAAAGATGAGGTCTATGGGGACACACTTCAGCTTCCCAGGGTCTCTCCAATGACTTCTCATGTGTGGCTCTGTCTGTGGCTTATACTGACGCAGCTTTTGGAACACAGAGCCCTGCTCACTGCTGGCATCTGAGCCAGGCAGGCCTCCACACCCCCAGGGAGAATCCTGAGATGGTTAGGGGAGGTGATGGCTTATAAACACCTGTGTGATCCACACTGGTCCAACTAGGGCTTTCAGAGATAAGATACAGTATATCCGTCATTGCAGTGGGCTTTAATTCAACTTAAAACTTGTTTCTATTACACATAGCCCACAGATGACTCAGGATGATGCCATTAACATTTTTCAGAGAAGAGTTTTCAATCAAGGGACAGATCTGGGACATCTTTTCAACATGCTAACCAGATGAAGACTGTTCTTTCCCGATTTTAATATTTCTCTGGAGAGAAATCTCTTGTCACAAGGATATAATTGTGATCAGAGATCTAAATAACTTGAATATATCTTGACTGCCCTATAGCTGAGAACTTAGTAAGGGTCAGCATCATTCAGCTCCAAACGTGACCAGCAACACCTCTCGTACAATGTAAGTTTCCTTTTTTATCCTTCCTTCAGACGATGTTCTAATTTCTTCCTTCAAACTGAATTCAAACCAACCAAATAAATGCCCTCTCCTGACCCCCCCAGTGTTGAGAGTGACTCTGCAGGCCTGTGGGGGGCGAGCAGGAACATGCCCAGAGGGTCATTTCCAAGGCAATGACGACTCAGTCTCTAGGAATGCTAAACAGTGGGAACGTGCTGGGAGCTCCTGGATGGCCCCCAGAAGCCTACTTGAGCCCCTCAGCAAAGGAAGCAAGTAGAGTCCTGCCCTCTGGTCCCAGGTTGGGGCTGTCGAGAGGCCCAGGGAAGGGAAGCACTGGGCTCTTGCATTCTGCATGGAAAGAAAGAACCCCTGACCCAGGATGGACTTCTACTGCTGATTCCTGGGGAGCCATCACTCCCTGTCCACAGGAGTACCCAGCACCTACACCCCTGGCCAGGGCCAGGGCTACAGCTAGCAGAAGGCTACAGCTCAGCCTTCTGGTTCATGTCCCCCCACCGCCCCCTCGTCTGTATCCTTGTCCATCCTGTAGGCCATAGAAACTGCACATCTGTCCTTCCTGCCCTCGCCTCTCTCTGGGGAAGCCAGGGACTGCTCCAAGTGTCCCTGCTCTCAGGTGTGCCCTTTCACTGCGCTCAGAGTTCAGACTGGAGGGTGGAAGCCCCAGGAATTGCTGGGGCTTTGGGAAGAGATCCTGGAGACCAGCACTTTTGGGGGTTTCTTTGGCTATCTCAGAGTAATTGCCTCCACTGGATCCGAGTGACAGTCGGCCACCAGACCACTCCAGAGAAAGATTCTGCCCATGGATTCATCCTTTAAAGCTTCCTTGTGCCTTTTACCACAAACAGCTTCCTGAATTCCGTGCTCCCCTGTGGCTCTCTGCAAAGATTCCCTGCCTGCCTTTGCCCCACCCAGACCCTGGTTCCTTTCATACCCCTTGCTGACGATGGTCCCCTGGGGCTTGTCCCCTCCAGCCTGTACCCCTAGGAGGGGCTGCTCCTCCAGCCATGCCCCTTTGCAAGCCTAGCAGGAAGTCCTTTTATTGACCTGGCCTCTAGATTGGAGTTCAAGTCATTCTGCAGACCTGCACTACTTGACTGGGCCCTGTGCTCATCCTGGGTTCCTCTTTGTTGGGCCCAGATTCCTTACTCAGGTCTATTTCCCAATTTTCTTTGGGTTTGATCAACTTAGATTAAACCTAAAATAAGTTTCTCCTCCTCTGCCTGGCCTCTGGTCTCCTGACCGCCTCACTTTGTCTGGGGAAACTTGTCAGTTTGTCTTGTTCTAAAAGACCACCTGCAGAGACCCTAGGGATGAGGTGGGGGCAGCCTTGAAGCAGGCTAGCATGTGCCATAAGCCCTGTTCTGAGCTCACATCACAGGCTTAGAACAACAGGCCTCAGAGCTGTGGGTGATGTTATCAAAGAAAGAAGGTAAACCTGAACTTAGCCTGTTCCAGGCTGTGTGTCAGCCAGAGAAAATCATAAGAACTCAAAAGGAAGCAAACAAAGAATGGTGATGGGACTATGTCCAGGGACCATCCACCTGCATGCTCTTGTCTGGCCGAGGCCTGGATCACACCCTTCAGCTGAATCTTACCCCAACATGAAATATTTCTAAGATCCCTGCACTGTCAACCATTCCCCCCCAGAAAACCTCCTGGAATATAGTGGATTTCCTCTCTGATGATTCCCAAGGCACAGGAGGGTCTTTTTTATGTATGGAAGTGATGGAGAAGGAATCCTCTGACAGAATGTGGAGTGACTGAGGCTGACTGGATAATCACAAGCCTTCGCTGCCCAAGACCCCAGCCCCACCATTCTGGGGCTCTGCCCTATAACTTCATTACACAGCCCCCCTTCACTCCCAGAACAATAGCTAGCTGGTTACCCAAAATTTCATCTAAATGATTGCTTCATCAGGCTAGGATGCAAAAGAACTAAGAGTTTCCCCTTATACACACACACACACACACACACACACACAGATATGTGTGCATACACATGCACACACATGCTTACACACCCACTCTCTAACTTTAAGGAAAGCACCTCTGACCCTTTTCCCTTCCAGAGGCAGGTCACTGCCACAATGTGGTCTCTGCTCTCTGAGTCAAGCCTGGACTCGACAGGCCTATTCCTCTTTCTAACCTCTGAGCTTCAAACACAATGATTGCACCTTCCTCTGACTGGCATGATCACAACAGGCAAAAGGACCTGGAAGAAGTGTGTGCGGAGGCTGAAGAGAAGGCAGAAGGGAGAGTGGGTCAAAGAGGGCAGAGACGAGGTCTAAAGAAATGGCATCTCACACAGCCGGGCTCCACGGGCTGCTCTGGGGACAGTCCTCTTCAAATGTCCCCCTCTGAGTCTCAGCCTCAGGCTCTGGGCTAGCTCCAAACAATGACTGCGACTATCACTGAGTTAATATTTTTCTTTAAATTGACTCATTTAAAAAAATGTTTATTTATAAAGAAACTTTGTATCTCTACCACACATAGAAAATCAGTATTGCCTACAATTTTGGTCAAGATAAATAAAATTTGATTAAAGTACAAAAGGTTCCTCTGTGTCCCATGTAAGTCATCATCTTGGTTACAGCTATTGGTTATGTATCTTTGACAGTAAACCTCCAGGGTCAACGAGACTCTTTTAGGGCATCTCTTGGTGACCTTCTGCCCTTGTCATCTTGGTTGTGAAATGTGCCCAGACCCTCATCTCTGTGCACAGATGCCACGCCCACCCCCAGTGTGCACAAGCTACAGGCCTACTTACAATGCGAGGTTTGAAAGGCGGCTTGATCTTCTTCTGCTCCAGGAGCAGCCAGTCAATCTCCTTGAAGAACGGGTGCTGCTTGATGGCCTCCTCACCGTTCTGCGCCACCACGCAGCCCAGGCGCTTGTGGGGGTTCTTGGTCATGAACTGGGGGGATGAAGACAGAGAGAGAATCAGGAACAGAGGCCCGGCAGGCACAGGCACTGAGGCGAAGGTGGAGCTCAGCCAAGGCAGAATCTTTGTCACCTCCCAAGCCCACTTTCTGTACTTTCAGGAGCTTCGCCCCTCAGGGTACTCTTTCATTCTTAAGTAGGACTTACTATGCGCCAGCCACCGCTCTACACATATCATATACATATACTGACTCATTCCATGCAATGCAGCCTTCTGAGGGACTAAAACGATCCCTACTTTATAAGTGAGGTAGTTAAGGCTCAGAGAAGTTAATTAACTTGGCCAAAGTCAAACAGTCAGCGAGGTATCAAGTCAAGATTAGGAACTTAGACTTTTTCTAACCCTCTGATTTCCCCTCAGATTCTTAACTCTTCTCATCAGGGTGACTGAAGTCTGATAACCTCATACTAAGAGGTCAACAGCCCTTTTGGAGGTAAGGAAAGAAGACCAGATATTCATATCAAGGTCAGTTTTCAAAGGCACCTCCTCCCCTTTCCTTTTCCTGGATGTAGGCCCTCCTACTTAAAAAAAAAAAATTTTTTTTTTGAATTTGTAATTGCTAGCACAAAACCCAATGTAGATTAACAGATAAAAAACAGGAAAAAGAAAGGCTTATTGCTTCTCAATGCTTGTCTGTAAAAACCACATTGATGTGTTTTGCACTTTTTGGCTGGTGTCTTGTGAACTCATACACCCGAGTGAAATTACTATTCCTACTAAATGAGTCAGTCCTGATGGCAAATGTGAATTTAATTGAGTAGCTGTATAAAAATATCACCTTGAAAAAAAATCAGTGCTGGTAGGTGGAAACATTTCTGACAGCCAACCAAAATAAAGGTAGTGGTGTGTGTTTGCATGGTGTCAGAGGCTGAGTGTTATATCTCATGGGGTGAAGACTGAGAGTTTAAACAAAGGACCTTAAGAGGACAAAGTATAAATTAAATTCAGAGGGATAAATCTATAATGATGGCATTTCGGGCTTCAGCAAGGGAGGGTTTCCTGGGTAGCAAGAACTTCCTACTGACTCCTGCCTGGCACTGCTGAAGCCAAAGAATCTTACCTGGGCAGAGATAAGAGGGTGAAGGGGTGCTGGGTAGATGCTTCTTGTTTATTTAAATTATAATTTGTCTAATTTTTTTTCTCCATTGTGAGCGCTATAATATAGGCATCAGTCCTATCTTCCCAGCATCTGGCTCAGTGCCTGGCTCCCAGTATGCACTCAGTACATTGAGATGAGTGAACAGCGGGTTGAAGGCTGGGCCTCAGGGCACAGGGCTGAGGAAGGGAGGGAGCAGGACCGCTACGCACTGTTGCACAGGTGGTGCACTGCATAACTCTATGGTGCAAAAGGCTTCTGGAGAGTTCTGCACGTAGGCAGCAGCCCTCAAGAGACACGGCTCAGTGGCCAGAGTCATGGAAAACCTGGCCTGGCCCTAGAGTCAAGCGACAATGTGAGGAAGTGAAGTGTTCCAAGGCCGAGGGAGTAGAAGACTTCTCCTTGCTCCCTCAGCTCTTCCTGTCCTCCCACTTCTGGGAGGGGAAGTATCAGCGCCATGGATAAGCACACAGGTTTTAGCGTCTCAGGAAGCTGAGCCCGAGCCAGAGTCTCGTCTTTTCCCAGACATTTCGCCCTCACCAACCAGCTGACACAGGCGCAACCTCCTTCTCAGTCTCTGCAGGTTGAAGTTTCCTCTGTGCTGATGGCAGTTTGGCCTGGATACTTCTTAGCTGTGGGGGCTGTACAGTGCAGGGTGTTTAACTGCATCCCTGCCTTCACCCACTAGATGCCAATAGCACCCCTCCCCTCCAAGTTGAGACAACTAAAACATCTCCAGACATTGCCAGATGTCTCCGGGGGATGATGGAAGTGTGGGGGGCTGGGAGGTCAGAACCATCCCTAGGTGAAGACCACTGCTCTGATCATTCATGATGAAACAGCCCATCTAGGGCAGCGGCAGGGTGCTTACTGGAAGGTGTGTCAGGTTGGTGTCTGGGGCCCAGGGTGAGCGATCAGCTCTGCTGAGGGCATCCTAGCTGCCTCAGGTGCTACAGGGTCTTCTTTTGCCAGCTTCTGGCATAGCGTCTGGCACATCCAAATGCCCGATAAATAGGTGTTGAATAAATGACTGAATGAACATATTCTCTTTGCTTCCTTCACTGCTCGTAGCCCAATGGTGACCACCTATGGATGTGTTTTTTAACTTATTTCCCACCTTCTCCTGCTGGATCACAGGCTCCACAAGGCAAGAATGATGGCTGTTATACTCACGCAGCAGCTAGCACAATGCTAGAGGAAAATACTCAACAGATAGTTGTTCACTGAACCAAGGAACTGGAGGGAGGGAGACGAAGAGAAATGGATGTAGGAGGGAGGGAAGGAAGGAAGATGAGAGAAAGAAGGGAAGAGGAAGGAAACAATGAACCGCAGAAAGAGGCAACGTGTTCGGATGTAGCATTTTCCAAAACATGGTACAAGTCACCTCCAGACACCTGTGAGATGATTTTAGGCCTTTTTACTATTTTTATAGGATGATTTATGTTAATCAATTATGGCAAGCAATACTGATTTTCCATTTATGATAGGGATATAATATTTCTGTATATATACAATTAGGTAAATATTGGGACTTGACTTGGAAAACAAGAAAAATAAACCATGATAGAGCAGGTATTTTGGAACGGCGAATGTTGGGACTGTGGCATGCTGACTCTGAGCTTCGGGGCGTTGTGATGGGTGAGAGGAGCCAGGAACAGAAGTCAGGGTTCCTGGGTTGTCATGGCCTCAGCCCAGTGGGGTGACCCTCCCCAGGTAAACTGGTCTGTTTACATGCCCTGCACCTCACCTCCCTGAGCATTCCCGGGGGACAGATGACTTCATTTACTTGCCGTAGCACACGTGTCTCATTGTTGTAGCCATGGTTGTACTGAGCAAGTGCTAAGCATTATCATCTGTAAGGGACTATTTTGCGGCACGGGAAAGGCTATTACATCTGAATCCATGGTGGTCTCAGGGGTCTTGAGAGGACACACCTTTTCTGATCAGTGTCACTGTTGACGACACAGGTATACAGCGTCTCCCTTTCCTCACCTTTCTCTCTTCCCCGTTGCAAGCCCCAGAGGTAGACAGGCATGGGTGGCAGATCAGGAAAGGGGGTACTGCCCCCAGAATGTGAGCAGTAGGGGTGACCCCAGCACCAGCGGGGTTGGTTCTCCCCCTCTGCAGCTCTGGAGGACACACAAGTGCACAGAGCTTTCCTCTGGGAATGCAGATGTGGTGTCCCTGGGCTCAATTTCTCAACAGCAGCCCCTGTAGTGGACCTGAACTCCCAGTGGTGACTGCCCTCCACCCCTTCTGTTGGGCAGTGAGCAGAGGTGGGATGGGGAAAGGGGTGGGGGCGGGGGGAAGGCGTGGGAGCAGAAAGAGGGCAGGGGCCGATGACTCACAGCTTTCAGGATGCTGACTGCCTCCTTGCTGAGCCAGACCGGGTAGAGCACGTCGTCGTGGAGGATGGACTCAAACAGATCGTCCTCGTTGTCAGCCTCGAAGGGGGGCTGCCCGGCCATCATCTCGTACATCAGTACCCCCAGGGCCCACCAGTCCACTGAGGGGCCGTACTCCAACTCCTGCAGGATCTGTTCGGGAGATGGGCAACATCAGGGCCCCCCTGCAAGCTGCCCCCCCCCAGGCCACGCCTGTACTACAAGCGGCCTTGCAAAGACCTGGGTTTCTATTTCCAGCTTGTTCTTCCAGAGAGTAGGGCTGCCTTATAAAAATTAGGGTTCTAAATCAGCTAGTTTAGTGAAAATTGAGTTTGGGAGGCACAGTGTAGGGGCCAGGTTTCCAGAGTCAACACCCACAGTCTGCCTTGCAGTGGGAACAAATTATAGCTTCTTTGCTTGAGTACCAGATGAAGTTCCTCACCTGCATGGAGGACCATGTGAAAAAATTGTGCATATTCTCGGCACTAAAATCACAGTGAGTGAGTGCAGCAAATTTAGGTCTCCCCTCACTAAATAAGGGTGATCAGAACCTCAGTCCTCTTTAGATAGTGACAACGCTGAATTCACGGAGCCCTGGGCTCTTGGAAAAGAAACTACAGTTAATAAATCTCCCCATCTGTTTGTGTTCTAATCATAAAGGACCACTCTATGCTCTTGCATATTCTGAGAAAAGACCCATTTCTATTATTCTTCATGACTTTCCTAAGGCCTGCTGACAAATCATTTCCCTTCCTTTATGAAGCCCCAGAACCCCTTTAAAAAATGATTGAGTGTTATTTTACCTTTATAACAGTTTTTACACAGATTATTTTCTTTTTCCTAATTTACTGGTGAAAAAATTAAACATTTAATTAAGTGACTTGCAGGAAATAAAGCCAGATTTATGCACTCGTTCCAATCTTACTTCAGATTTGACTAAGTTCAAAGTTTATGTTTTATCCATTACTAAATATTGTTAAACATGACACTAATCTGCTTTGTGGTATATTCATTATAATTAGCTCACAATTTTGTGCTCAAACATATAATAAACTCCATCAATTTCTTACCATATTATTTCACTTATTGCTTGTTAGTTTCACACTGAGAAAACTAAAGAGGTATAGATTTTAATTAACTTAACATGCGGGTTTGTTTTGTCAGTGATCCTTGCATATTGAGTGGATTCCCTCCTTTTTCAGAGAAGGCAATGGCACCCCACTCCAGTACTCTTGCCTGGAAAACCCCTTAGATGGAGGAGCCTGGTAGGATGCAGTCCACGGGGTCGCTAAGAGTTGGACACAACTAAGCGACTTCACTTTCACTTTTCATTTTTATGCACTGGAGAAGGAAATGGCAAACCAGTCCAGTGTTCTTGCCTGGAGAATCCCAGGGACGGGGGAGCCTGGTGGGCTGCCGTCCATGGGGTCGCACAGAGTCGGACACGACTAAAGTGACTTAGCAGCAGCAGCCGCTCTCCTTTTTATTTCAGGCATTCCATAAAATTCTCCCTATTCCAAGAGCCCAGTCAAATCCTGGTTGTCTGGTGCATTTTGTCTTTGCATTTTTCTCTGACAAATCCTCCAAATAAGGACATGTCGCTTCTCTTATCTATGTTCTCTTTGCCTCTTCCTCCAAGTATACGGAGTCAGAGTCACTCAGGTTACATGCACTTAGTACATGATGCTGAAGACATGCTGACATCAGCTTCCTACAGAATGGTGTGTGAGGACTGAAGTTTTACAGATGGAATCAGAATGTCAGTGCAGGAGGGGAACTCTGAGTTGAGAAGCTGCAGAACTTTTGGAAAAGCAAGTAAATTCCCCCTCCTAATTTTTCTGCAGTGCCGGCCAGGTGCTAGAGATAGAAGATCTACCAGGAGGTACCTAATTTCACCCCAAGTTTGGCATTATATTTCTGGGTGATCTCAAGCCAGACAGTTGACTTCCTCATTTATCATATGAGGCTCAGATCCTCAGCTTAACCTCACAAGATTAATTAAGATGGAAGATTCCGAAAGCCTACTGCAGATACAAAGCTCTATATAATCGGAGTGAGTGAGTGAGTGAGTGAGTGAAGTTGCTCAGTCGTGTCCGACTCTTTGCGACCCCGTGGACTGTAGCCCACCAGGCTCCTCCATCCGTGGGATTCTCCAGGCAAGAATACTGGAGTGGGTTGCCATTTCCTTCTCCAGGGGATCTTCCCGACCCAGGGATCGAACCCAGGTCTCCCGCATTACGGGTAGACGCTTTAACCTCTGAGCCACCAGGGAAGCCCAATATAATTGGAAGGTGGTACTAAACCTAATTTTACTTTTACAAGACTTCATCTCCATGTGTGTGTGGTATGTAGCATGTCAGTGATGTGTAGTTGGCTCTGAGCAGAAAGAATGCTGGATTGTCCCCACTGCTAAGGAAGTGATGTTCCCACTCCACAGTGATATTTTCTTCTTATCAGTCAGCAGGACCAGGCATGGTGCTGCCCAGAGACAGCGGGGCAGGTAACAGGTCATCTCTGATTGCTCTCAGTGCTATCATCCTATAAAGAATTCCGAAAAGCGAAGGCAGCAGGAGCACAACTGGAGTGCACATCCTCAAAGGGGATATATTCTGAAGACACCTCCCCAGATGGCAACGGTCACTCCAGCCTGTGGGTCACCTCAGGCAGGTAACATTCTCAGGTCACCTATTTCAGAATGAAGGTCCAGCTCAGTTCTCAGATTACCAGACAGAAGACGAGGTTGAACTCAGGTATTTGGACTGTCTGGGGTCTGCTCAAAATGCCCTTCTCAAGGTTGCAGACTGCTTGGGATTAAATCAAAAGGCGGGAGAAGCATTTTGACAATAGTAAAGAAAAAAAAATATGCACATTTTAGGACTCCTTAGAACTTAGAATGAAAAGAAATGTGAGCAAATGCAGCCAACTTTAAATTATTTGGGGCTGGTAATCTGCTTGGTTAGGACCTTTGATCTCTTAGTCCAGTGGTCAGTACAGGGTATCTGAAAGGTCAAAGATATAGGTTCCACTGAGAAGCCAGTAAAGCTGCTCAGTGCTAAAGCCAAAGACTGAACCTCCCTCAACCTTGAAAGACCCAGAGCCCCACCCTGGCTCACTGTGGTACCCCTTCAAGGTCATGGTTATCACCAAAAGCTTTCCTCCAAAAAGATTTCCTGGATTTCTCTAACCTTTCTCCTAGTCTCTGGCACCCTAAGACCTCTGGCCTTAAGATTTGACAGGCACTTTCCACATACCACCATGATTTTAGCCATTGCTTTTTCATGGTCAACTATCTCCCAGGGCACCCATAAGCCACCAGAGGACAGGGGCTTTACCAGTTCTCTGGATCTACTCGTGACTGTTTCCAGCACTCAGGGAGATTGGCTGCCAGCTGTGTCCACTGTGCGTATCTTCCAGGGCATGCTCCCTGCTCTCCTGGGCTCTGGGGACCCTGGTGCTAAGGTAGCTACCCGCTAACCTCAGGGCAGGGCTGGTACAACTGGGTGTGGTGGGGAGGTAGCTTCCAGGTGACCCTGTGTGTGCTCAGACAGGATGGTGCTAGGGAAACCACCAGAGCTGCACTGCCCGCCTTTCCCCTCCAGAGGCTTCCTGTTTGGGGTGGCATCTTTAATAAAATCCTCCTCAGGTTTGACCCTAATTATCTGCTTCTAAATCACCTTGTCATGGATGGAGCTGGTGAGAAGGCAAGTCTTCACATGCCATGGGAGGGTACCTGGCATGGCAGCCAACCCCTAGATGGGTCAGAGCTGGGGAAGAAGAGCAGGCATTGGGCCTAAAGATGCCAGGCACTTCCCAGGGCTGGCCACCATTGTCTGGGGAACAGGTGAGGAGATAGGGGAGGGGTTGCCATGGAGGTCAGCCAAGGGCATGTGGTGGAAGGAGAAGCCTCAGGGTAGAGTCAGTGCCTCAGAAGGTGTCTCTGGTTTCAGGGTTAGCCAGGCACCTCACAACCCCTCCTATTTGGATATAGGCTTATGCTTTCTGAAGCATTTCCATGCTCTAATTGCATTAGATTCTCAAAGTGCTTGATGAGGCGGCTAGGGCAGGTATTATCATTCCCATTTGAAAGATGAGGAATCTGAGGGTCAAAAACATTTTGAGACTTGGTCAAGGTCACATGGGGGTTTTCGTGGTTAAGTCCAGCCTGGATTCTCAACTGTTAGTACTGTGCTTTGCCCACCCCACTGCGTGACCCAACAACCATGATGATTGTGATGGAGCCACTGCTGACCCAGTACTTACTGTGGTCTGGGCACTGGGCTAAATGCCTTAGCAGCATAATTTCATTTAACCTTCTCAGTGACCCTTTGATAAAGGTAGCAATGCCCCTATCAGCTAGAATCTGCCTACAGTAAGGCCAGGAATCACTTGGCATTTCACACAGAGTGGTGATGCTGTGTAGTTGACACAAGTGCAGAGCGAGAAGGCACAGTGTCTGGGTCCCTATAAAACAGAAACCACAGTTATCCACTGGGAGTTTCGCCAATGGATTGCCTTTCATCAAAGTCGTGTGGGTGTTCTGTTCATCATAAAGTGAATGTTTGTCTTGGGCTGGGTCCTTGACTGCTACACTAGGCCATCGAGCCTTTGACTCTGACATCAATTCACAGAGGGCCTAGAACCAACCATTCTGATGATAAAGAGTGAATGAGGAAGGTGGCGGAAAATCAGGTCTCAACTGAGAGCCCTCGCTTTCAATTTCTCCTTGAAGGTTAAACTCCTAATGTTTCCGCTAAAAGAACTTACTAGTAGAGGCAGTCTGAAATTTCTATTCTTCAGATCTTTTAGAAGATAGAGGGTCCAGTGAGACTTTACCTATTACCATCCTCACTCTGCGAACCTCCCCAGGCCTCCTTGTGTCTTATCTGGGCTGTAAAAAACTCTCAACCAATCTTCTCTGGCCCTCTGGCTTTTGATCTACATTCCTGTTGCCTGTCTTCTTTCTGGGACAGGTCTGATGATGCCCATCCCTCCACTGGGAAACCTTCAGGGGGTCCACAGATCCTATAGAATAAAGGCCACTTTCCGTGGTCCTTTTTCTTAATCTTGTTCATTACTAAGAGCACTAAGAAACCCTCTGTTCTGGCCATACTATCTTCCTTTCTAAAAAAGACCAAGAATGTTCTCATCCCCCAGGCTTTGCTCATGTTGGAGTATTACAAGTCCTTATTTATTTATTTATTCATTCAACAAACCATTACTAAGAGACTGATTTGTGTGCCAGAGATTAGAAACAAAGTCTCTGCCTTAAAGGATTCAGAGCCCAGGGATACTGAATCTCCTCCCCTGCCCCACACCCACCCCAACCCTTCCTGTTGTTTTCGGGAATGCCCCCCTCTCCCCCCGCCACTGCATACCACCAAAGGAAATCCTGCTGACTCTCTGCAACTCAATGCATCCACCAGGTGCCCTAAGAAACCTTCCCTGAGTCCTGAGGTTACCATCTTGTGTACCTATTTATTCTGCTTAACTAGCTGTCACTCTCTCGAGACACAAAAGCCTTTTAGGAGAGCCACCAGGGTCTCAGTAATTCTTCATCCTCACACCACTTTGTGTCTAGCAGGTGCTCAAACAGTGCCCACTGGAAAGAAATGAAATCTGGCTGTGCTAACTCCTACTCACCATGGACAATGCTTAAAGGGGACTAGTACCTCCTTCTTACCTCACATGTTTCAGAACCCTTGAGACCATTTTTATTAAGTATCTGTGATAGACTTCCATAAAAGGCAACTTCCATAAAAGGCAACCCATTGGTGAGGCTCACAGTGAACATCTCTGATCTCCATTAAAACGAGGCTTAGATGCTCTCCTCTTCCTGCTCAACCTTGTGTGCCTGCTATGCAGAATCCATGATACCTTAGAAATGGCAGCTAATTTTTGGTTTTGCTGTAGGCAATTAAAGCTGTATAGCTTAGCTCTGCCTTTATCAATGGTGCTCCTTCAGTCTGGTTATTAAAAAGTGAAAACAGAGCTTTCCTGGTGGATCAGTGGTAAAGAGTCCTCCTATAAATGCAGGAGACACAGGTTAAATCCCTGACTGGGGAGGAAACCACATGCCATGAAGCAACTAAGCTTATGTGCTGCAACTACTGAGCCTGCGCTCTAGAGCCCAGGACTGCAGCTACTGAAGGCCACGTGCCCTAGAGCCCGTGCTCTGCGATGAGGAAGCCATCGCAACGAGGGGGCACACATCACGGCTAGAGAGAGCCCCTGCTCCCTGCAACCAGAAGAAAGCCTGTGCAGCCACCAAGATCCAGGACAGCCAAACTAAATAAATAATTAAAAAGTAAAACACAGTACTACCTTAAGAAAAGTAAAAACAATAATACAAGTCAACAAACATTGCTTGGTCCTAGCTTTGTGATGGTTCTGGACTGGGATGAGATGGGATGCTCAGTGAGGGCCTGGCTAGCTTCAGGGAATGGCCTGTTATTCTGAAGCCCAGCCTGCACAAGCAGTTCACCGTTCTCTCCTCATCACCACCACTTCCTTATGGAGAAATCGATATGCCTTTTACCTTTCCTTTTTTCCCTCCTCCCTGGAATTCATCCTGGTTTTCCACAGCCTTCACCCAGCACTGCTAGATGACCCCAACACATGAGGATGAACTCAGGCCTCAGCCCTGGCAGTGGGAGGAGGTAGCCCCTTATCTTCATGGTCTTACCTCGGGAGCAATGTAGTCGGGTGTCCCGCAGAAAGTGGTGGTCGTCACGCCGTTCAGAATCCCTTCCTTGCACATCCCAAAGTCAGCCAGCTTGCAATGACCTTCTGCGTCCAGAAGGATATTGTCCAGTTTCAAATCCCTATAAGACAGGGCAGAACCACATGATTAGTGCTTCACTCATCCCAATATGACCTTTCTAGTTGGAGAGATATGCACATCTCAGGGAAGCCTGCTACAGAAAGGGAAGTCTTCCAGGAGGCTTTACCTGCCAACAACCGACCTCTCACCCACAGGGCTCTCACCCACATGGCCACCCCCTCAAAGATGACCCCCATTCACTCCAACACGAGGGAGGAATTTCTGTAACCTCAGGAATGTCTAAACCCTGCTTTGGTTTAAAAAAGTCAGCAGCTATTCATTGAAACACTACTATATGTGGAAATTTGTATTATTCAGATCATGGGTTAATCATAGGAATCAGTTGGAAGGACAAGACTGACATATTGAAACCAGGGAAGCAGATAAAACACATAAGAACCAAGTGCTACTTTACAAGGCACTATGTGAGCTATTGTTTCCAGTGGGGAGATCACTGATGGCTGGTGTAGGCAGGGGGGGCTTCCAGAAAACTGACTCTCAAGAGAAAGGATAGAACATGAAGAGAAAAGGCGGAAGGGAGGGGAAGGCCAACATGATAGATGCAAAAGGCAACGAGGAGGCCAGAGCACTGGGTCCCAGGATACAGTGAGCTAGGACAGGCATGTTGAAAACAGCCATGAAGAGCCTAGAACACCAGGAAGAAGGAAGCCGAAATTCATGCTGAGGGGCTGAGGATAACTGAAGCCCAGCCTGCACTAGCAGGAAGCATTTGCAAGCTCAGTCTCCTGGGGGCAAGCAGGCCGTGTGGGGGAAGGGTCTGAGTGCAGGAAAGAAGGCACACTGGCTGCAGTTCCCAGGACTCTTAAAGCTGGGTGGTTCTCAGGCCTCAGGCAGTGCGGCTCCCACACGGCCAGTTCCACAGTTAGGGGTTCCACATAAGATCTCACATATAACCTAGGATTCTGGATGATAAATCCCCTACCAGGCAAGTCTGCAAATTCTAGACCCATCTCATAGAAAGATCCAGATGGAGGTCCTCACCCTGGGTCTCTCTCAGCAGTTACTCTGGGGTGGGGGTGGGGGTCTTGCAAAGACAGCTGATTCCACAGCACGCAGAGCAAGAGGGACCTTTCTCACAGGCCTGCTGGCGTCTGGACTTGAACTCCAGCCACTGTCAGGAATCCAGGCCTGAGTGCAAAGGTGCAGCAGGAAGCACTCTAAGGCTGGCCTGTCTTGCACCCGTGGCCCCATTTCCTCGTACAGCTGGGACTTCTTGAGAAAAAAGAAAGCACATAAAATGTGCTGCTCTAAGCAAATGCCTGGGAACTACAGAAAGAAGGGTGCATCCGATCAGCCGAGCCCCTGGGACCAGGGCTCACCAAGTCCCCTCTCTGGCCTCTGTGTGTGGTCAAGGCTGGGTTCTAGCTGGGGCGATGAGGGTGGAAAATGACGAGAGGAACACGGCCTGGGCTCAGGTAGCCTGGGGGACAATCACTACAGGGGTTAGGTCCTGTGCAGGTCTGTAATCTCATGCGCTGGTGGGAAGGACTACTGTGGTGAGTGTGTCAAAGTAGCCCATCTTTAACACCTTTACACATGAGGCAACAGAGAGGGAGCTGGGAGTCCTGCAAACGTGCGAGTGGCTGAGGCTGACTCAGGGCCCCACCGAGTTAGGGCCCCTACTTGCTCTCTAGACTGGAGCTGCTTTTCCAAGACCCACCCCTGCCCACCAGGATCAGCACGGCAACACTCAGGCTGCTAATAACCAAAGCCTGCGGGAAGCGCGCCTGGTCGTTGACAAACCACAGTCGTATTCTGAACAACTGACCGTTAGGAAGAGCACTCTGCATGACAGTGGCAGAAACTAACCAAGGGAAGACGGAAGAGGTAAGTGATTTCTGTAAGGTGACAGGGTGCTGATGGATCTAGAACCTGAAGCTGGGCACCACTGCCTCTGGGTATGACACTCCCCCACCTTCTGGCCTTCTCAGTGACAGATTTTCAATGCCAGCCACCAACTCCAAATTTAAAAGGAGCCCCGCATGCCATTGCTCAAAGCACTCTCTTTGAAAATGCTCATTATGTCACAGGAAAGACTCGTTTGCTTCTGTGTGAATGGAATAGATTCAGTAGATTCTGAGCCAGCCTGAACCTTGCCCTCATTCTGAAAATCGAGACTCAGCATTTCCGGTCCATCAAGCTCAGCCTTTCCTTCGGCTTGGGGCTCCTACTCAGAGTAAGAGAAGGTGAACCTTCAGTTCCTCCCTGTCTCCCATTCTTCTCTGCCCTCCCTTGCCCTGGCCCAGGCGCACGTCATCCCTGGGCTCTCTGCCCCTCTGCTTCTAGGAGAGAGAAGCCAATCCTAATGAAGGAAGGCCAGGGTGGCCGCCAGGACGGAGCACATTTTGCTGGCAGCTGCCCCTCTGCTGCGGCGAAGGGAGGACCCAGGCCAAAGCATTTCTTCCTGCTGTCTTGTCACTTGTGCCTGACATATTCCTCAGATTGCCCCTCTACCGTCTGTATTTATCTAAACTTCAACTCCCCACACGAAACCAAGTCCCAGGGAAGACTTCATGATTTATGTTCCTTTCCTTGTAACAGGAAAGATTAGCATAGCTTGAAAGACCCCTGGGTGCCTAAAAGGCCCTTGGTGGAACTCTTTCTCTGGGGGGTCTTCTAGTCTCATTGAAAAGAAAAATACCACAGGGACCAAACATGTCCTGTCTCAGGCTCTCAGTGAGTTCCCAGGTGGGGTTTCAGGGGATGGCAGCGCTCAGGAAAGCCCAGGGCCAGGGTTGCTCAGGTGGAGAAAGAGAGAGGAGGGGAGGGGATGAAGGCTGCCCGGGGAAGGGGGTAGCCTTGAAATTCTGCTTGCTGTGCAGCCAGCTGAAGACTGTGGTCCCCTCGTGGTCTCCCTCCCTTCTCCAACCAGCATTGCTGTTCCCTGCCTTTCTACTTGCTCTTCCTGCCCCAGGATTTCTCTCCTCTGGGCTTCTAGTGCTGCCTCTTTCTAGGGATCTCTAAGTTTCCCCAAGTAGTGGGGTCAGAAACAGTCCTTTCCCAGCCTTGCCTTCTCTGCAGTCCAGTTTGCATGGCAGAGTGACTGGACTTTTCCTTTTGAGGGAATTTCTCCTGGCCCTTGGGTCATAGCGGAGCAAGGAGTAGGTACTTGCCAAACTTGGGGACTGACAGCTTTGCAAAGAGGGGCTCCTGCCTAGACATCAGTCCTTCTCTATTCAATCCCCAAATACAATTCAGGGCACTTTTGAGGACTGGAACACTGTCTATGCAGTTGTTGTTCAGTTGCTAAGTTATGTCTAACTCTTTGCCACCCTAGGTACTGCAGCATGCCAGGCCTCCTTCTTTCGATCTCCCAGAGTTTGCCCAAGTTCATGTCCATTGAATTGGTGATGCCATCCAACCATCTCATCCTTTGTCACCCTCTTCTCCTTCTGCCTTCAATCTTGCCCAACATCAGGGTCTTTTCCAATGAGTCAGCTCTTTGCATCAGGTGACCAAAGTACTGGAGCTTCAGCATCAGTCCTTCCAACGAGTATTCAGGGTTGATTTCTTGTAGGATGGACTGGTTTGATCTCCTTGCAGTCTAAGGGACTCTCAAGAGTCTTTTCCAACACCACATTTTGAAATCATTAATCCTTTGGTTTAAGGAGTAGGTTTTTTTTTCTTTTTTTTTTTAATAATGGAAACAAATACAGCAACATCCCTTTCCCTATATATGAGCCAATGTGACTGGCCTTTATTAAGCTGATCTATTAATAGTTTCACTCAATCTTTTTCAGTTGGTAATACATTCATGTATAAAACTCAAAGTGTAAAGGGCATACAGGAAATATTCTCCCCTCTGCCTCTGTCCCTTCCCCGCTACAGGCAATTGCTTTTAACTTATTCTTTGTGCATCCTCTTGGTCACACTTTAGATGTAAATAAGAAAATGTGAATACACATTCATTTCCCTCCTTTAACTAACTGGGAGCTTGTTATATGCACTCATTTGTACCTTGTATCTTTTACTTATTTACTGGATATATTGGACATCTTTCTGTCTTGGTACATGAAGAGCCTCCAAATTCTTTTTTATGGTTGCATAATACTCCATCATAATTTGGGGGGGCCTGTTTAAGATGCTTCTAATATTGTGCTATTATAAATAGTGCTGCTGTGACTTAGCTTGTACCTATGAAATCTTTACATATATGAAGGTACTTGTGCATATATCCTAGAAATTTGAGTCTAATAGTACAAAAATGTAGATGTTGATGAATGTTGTCAAACTGCTCTCCTTGGGGGCTGAACAATTTATACTTCCAGAAGCATAGGTGATAGTTCCTGCTTGCTACCCTGCTGTGTTACCAGGTTTCTGGTGTCTGATAGGTAAAAGCAGTACTTCAGTATGTATCCTTAGGTTTCTCTATAAGTTTGAGCAATTTTCCCATGTCTGAAAGTGCTCTGTATTTTTTTTTTTTTTCTCTGTGGATTGTCTGTTACCCATTTTCCTTCTGTGGTGTGTGTTTTTGTTGACTGCCAGGAGCTCTTTCTATATTAGGAAACAACCTTTGTGTGGGCTGAGAATTGCAAATGCTTGTGTCAGTCTACTCTTTGACTTGGACACTGCTTATGCCAGTTCTTGCCAGGCCAATATTATTTTTGATGTAAGTGAATTGATGTTTACGCTTATAGTTTTTAGAGTTTATGTTTTCATTTGAAAGGCTTTGTCCTACCTATTTCAAAGTTATAAAAGCATTCTCCCAAGGTTTTTCACTAGTACTTTTATGCTTTCATTATATACAGATAAGTCTGTGATATGCTTGGAATTTATCTTGATAAAACGTGGGGAATATAGATCCAACTTTGTTTTCAGACTTTTAGTAAAGTGTCCCAATCCCATATGTTAAGTAGTTCATCTTTTCCTCATTGATTGAAAAACTACCTTTATCAAATACTGGTATTAAATGTTCATATATATTTGGATTTATTCCTTTACTCTTCACTCTATAACATTGATCTGTACCACACTTTTTAAATTATTGTAGGTTTAAAATATATTTTAATTGACAGTAGGGCTGGTCCCCTCCTTCTCCTTTTTCAAAAGTTCCTGGCTACTCTTGCTTATTTATTTTTCCATTTGAACTTTAGAATCATCTGTCTAGTTAAAAAAAATTCTTAGTGATGTTTTTATTGGAAACATGTTTAAAGTTATAAATTAACTCAGGGAGAATTGATCCTTCTGTGATGTTGAGTCTTCCAATTCAATATCATTGTTTGTCTTTCCATTTGTTCAAGTCTCGTCTGTGTCCTGTCGGAGCATTTTAAAGTTCTCTCTCATAGATCTTTTACCTTTTTGTTACATTTCATGGCAGTCTGCCCATGGTCCCAATATTCATTCTCACTTTCTGCCATAGTGAGAGAATGTTGATTTCTTTTAAGCCAAGCACACAGTGATGCAGCTATAAACTAGGATTTATAGCCTTCTTTAGAGCTGGGCATGGTTATGTGACTAGGTTCTAGCCAATCAGATGTGTGAAAGTCTCTTTGAAAGGAAGAGCCTTACTCTTCTTTTTCGTTTCTTCCTCTAGCCTATTACTTGAATGCGGCTGTAATGCCTGAAGTCCTAGCAGCCACCTTCAACCCTGAAGATAAGGACCCTGCCCCAGGAATGGTCACTGGACTACCTATACTTCCAGATAACATTCACATGAAAAAGAAAAATTTGTATTTTATTTAAAGCACTGTTGTCTGGATTTTACATGTTAATTGCAAACTGAATCTACTTCTAAATAACCCGTTACTATTTTATATTTCACATTCCTATTGTATACAGTCTTGTCTTCCAGTATATTTTCTATCAAGTTACACATGTTTGCACTAACTATTGATTTCTGCTGGCCATTCTGTGCTCTGATGCTATACTGAACTTTTGTTTTTGTAAAGGAGTTCTCCAGTTGATTCTCCTGGCTTTTCCAAATCATCTGTATTAGTGATTATTTTTATCTCTTCCTTTTCAGTGATTATATTTCTAACCCATTTCTTCCATCTGGTTGTATTGACTAGAACCTTGAGAACAATGCTAAAGAATAATGGTGATAGTGAGCACTTTTAGTAGTCCCTGATTTTAGGGGGAGGGTGCTCCCAGAATTTCTTCCTCAGGCAGAACACACTTGTCACGTGGCACCTGGATGAAGGCTACCTTCCTGTATTTCTCTACTAGACGGAGGACTGGTGAGAACGTCCATGGAGGCTCTATTAGTCCCACAGCTGCTAGAGGTCAAAATGGGGTGTGTGGGGACTGGAGGGAAAGAGTTAGGGAGCAGGTCACATACTGTCCCTCCGGTCCAGGGTTTCTCACCTTTGGCACATTGGATTGGTATTCGATGCTGGATAATTCTTTGTTGTGGGAGGGCTGTCCTGTGCGTTGTAGGATGTTTGGTAGCATCTTCGGTCTCTACACATTAGATGCTCTCAGGGACCCCCACCCACCAATTCGTAACAACCAAAAATGGCGCTGCTGCTGCTGCTGCTAAGTTGCGTCAGTCGTGTCTGACTCTGTGCGACCCCATAGACAGCACCCAACAGGCTCCTCTGTCCCTGGGATTCTCCAGGCAAGAAAAATGGCTCTAGACATTGTTAAACATCTCCTTGCAGGGCCTCTGGTGGACAACTGCTTCTCAAACTTAAGTCTTAAACAGTGATCCAAAGCTCCAAGACGGCCTGACCCAGATCATGAAGCCAAAGAGGGATCTGGGAGCCATGCTCCGGCTACCAGGAGAGGGTGGATCTGCCTACGGTATCCTCTGCCATTTCATCCCGGGAGACAAGAACCCTGACCACAGCCACCCTCCTGACATCTGGCATCAACAACCACCTTTTTAAATGTATGAAGAAATGAATGCTTAGAAAAGGCGAGTTACTTGCCCAAGGCCTCAGGTCGGTGAGAAGCAATGCTATGCTAATTCCACACAGCTGCCCGTGACCACCTTATGCCAAATACAAGACCCACCTTTGAGCTGAAAATCTCTATCTGCTGCTTGGGCCCAGATCCTTTGGGCTGGGAAAGGAAGGCTTTGTGGTGAGAAGGGGACTACAGAGTCTGAGAGGTCTCAGTGGCTGACAGGGGTGGGCTGATTTAGAGGCAGGATGGTATGACCAAGGCTCCCTTGGGAAAGGAGCATAGCTCTCTTCCAAAAATTCCAAAGACAGCAAGAAAGGAAATTCTCTAAACAAGATACCTTAAAAAATTCTATAAAACCTATGGGGATGGCAGGGAGGCCTAGCAGTTGGTTTTAAGGAGGGGAAAAAAACCCCTAACTTTTCTTCTCTGATCAACTATACTAGTTTTTTGTGTTGAAAAAAGGGAAAGGGGCCTTTGAGTGAAAGCAAAGGTCCCTACAATGAATTTGCTGTGAGCTGGGGAGAAGTGAGGTCTTTCTACCACATCTGTTAGAGATGGGGAGAGAATAGCACTAGGTCGAATTATACTTTTAACTTTTAACAAAAGTATACTTTTAGCATGACATGGAATCAACTGTTGATATCTCTAGAAATGTATCCATGATAGTTTGAAATACATAATTTGGCTTCTTAGAATTGTACACCCCTACCCGCCCTCCCCATGGCTGTTTATGCACCTAAAGGCCAAGGAAATTGTGGATGCCTCTGTGTTGTGACCTGAGATGCTGGGGAGGTACCCCCACTTGTCTCTTCCTGATGGACAGTGAGACCGTTCTGCATCTAAATCCTAACTAGGCTGCTTTTTAGTTGGATGGTGTTGGACTAGTACCTTTAGGACTCGGCGCTCTTATCTGTAAAATAAGCAGAACACTGCCATGACTGAATGCTGTAACCAAGGTGAAAGCTCAGGCACAATGCCTGAGACACTGTAGCTACCCCAGTACTCTGCAGGGCTCTCTAACAGTCACTGCTTCAAACCCACCTGCCATGTGAGGGCAAGTCACTAGAACTTTTGAAAAATACCTATTAGCTCGTATTGTGTCTAGAGGAGCCTGATGGGCTGCAGTCCGTGGGGTCGCAAAAAGTCGGACATGACAAAGCAACTAACAAGCACATCCTACTGTGTATAAGCCACAGAGAGAGACACTACGGGCTGAAAAATGGAAGCCTGTGCAACCGCAACATATGAGAGAAAGCGACAATTGACACTTAAAGGGGACAGAGGCTGAGACTTTCAGTAGAGCCCAGCGAGAAAAATCACAGATTCCTTTCCCCTGGGCCTGAGGAATGACACCTGATGGGAACACCTACAGCCCCAGGGGAGAAAACAATGGGAAGAAGGTAGGGACTGAGGGGGGCGGTGTGGGGTGGGGCAACACAGGTGTTTCTAATCAGGACTGCCGTGACAGCTCCCAGACCCTTAGTTAGCAAACTGCTCGGGACCTGGGATCTCCACAGCTGGGAGTGGGGCCCACAGGGTGGTTGTGGTTCACCGCTGTAACCTGTTCCTAAGCTCTGGGCTTACACATCCTTAAGGCTACCACATGCCTTATCTTTCTTACTCACCACAACAGCCCTGGGCAGTGGGTAGCACCACCCCCAATTCACAGACAAAGAGCCTGGGGAACACAAAGCTTAGTGACGTGAGTTGGGGTTGGCACTTCAGAAGTTGGGTACAGCCCTCTTTTCCTCCCATAGCACCATCTTGACTGAAAATGTCATTCTTTGCCATTTGTAAAATTATAGTGCCCCAATTTGATGGTTAGATTTCCCAGGAATAAAGGCCAAGAAACTCTTCTGTAAACCACAGAGCGTTTAGCAAAGGGTTGGCACCCATGAGACTCAGAAGAAAAAAGTAAAAAAAAAAAAAAAAAAAAATTTGTTTTTCTTGACTTGAAAACATGCCCTAAAGGAAGAGACCCATATGTGCCTATCTCCTTCACCCTGGCTCCATTCTCAGTGCCCTCACTTCCTGGTATGTGCTCCCCACCAGCAGGCTAATTCCACAAAGCTCAGGCCTGAGTGCCACAGAAACGACAGTAAATTCTTCCATTTATGTGAAGATAAGAGATGCAAAAGATTACTTCTTGGGATGCCAAGTATTTGGATCACCAGAGAACAGGCCCTCAGGGGGAGGTTATGAAGAAACTCTGCTTGTTCTTGGGCAAGCAGTGGAGACTTGCAAATGACTGTGGTTAATCAGATGGGAATCCAGGCTCTTCTGGCAGATGACGTCAAACACTTTCACAAACTTAATAATAAGTTCAACAGAAAGACCATTTGCCGCTTCAATGCAGACTACCCTCAAGATGGCAGCAGATGCTGGTGACCAGCTGTCATCCTTTCTCCCGGCTTTCTCTGTTGCAGCCACCTCCCATTTCTCCCAGGGAGGCCATGTCACTCAAGTACGACCCTATGCCAGACGGGATGGCACATGAGAAGCCTGCCTAGGAGACTGCACCTCCTGCCTGTCCATCAAACAGAAAAGCATAATGTGCTCTCAGAACCAAGGTAAATGATTAAAAAAAAAAATCTGCAGAGAAATCTTTCTCCAAGTCATAGGGAAAAGTTCATTCATTTAGGAACCAAGTCATAACCACTATTTTTTTTTCAGATGCTTTTGTATGCCCAGGCTCAGCGGTACATCTTTTACACACATTATCTCATTTAATCTCACAAATAGTCTATGAATCTGGTCAGATTATTATTCTCTCCTTCTTAAAGAGGAGGAAGAAGGGTCTCAGATGTCACTGACCTGGGCTGTCTGATATCAACTCTCATGTTCTCAATCCCATTTTGCTGTGTCATTTGGGGAGGAAAAAAATGCTGTACCACGCTTTTGCCCTTTTGTGGGATTGAAAACCCAATTTTTGCTTTTGGGGTGGTGGTTGCTCTTGTCTCATGGCAACATGGTTATAAGATGTAACTGATAAGCTACACACTGCAGTTTGGACCAAATAGAAGACCCCCTGTCTGAAGGCAGCAGACAACTGGAAACCTGAGGTGTGAAAGAGCATCCCTGTTCATGGCCAAAATAAACAGCCTGGGGCTGTACCTGGGCATTAAGACTTGGAATCACTGTCGAATCACTTGTCTGATCGCATGATTCTCCAATTACTATTTTTTTTTTCCACCCACAGTAATGAAAGCAAATTCTTATCCTTAATACTCACGGATAATATCCTGACCTCCACTGGTGGGAAATAGGCCTTGACTTGTGTCCTCAGCAAGGAGGATGGGCTGCCCTGACCGGACACTTAACACCTAGTCCTCTCATTCCTCTCCAGGTCATCAATCAACTCGGCTTTGAAATGGCTATCTGGGGTTCAGTGTATAGACCAGGACCAAGGACAATGGTGACTTCAAGCAACCTGCTTTTCTGAGCTTATAATCCCCCAGGACCCTTCCTCTAATATCCTGGGAAGCTAAGGCAGCTGGAACACACCAAGCTTGAACTTGCAATCCTGGCTGTTGGATACCAAATGTTTCCCTTTCTACTCCTGAGCAAACCTTTGCCAGCAGACATTTTGATACAAAATGTAAATCTGACCACTCTCTCCTACTATTTGCCTTATTCAAGGGCACCCCATGAACTGGCTTTCTAACATGGTATGTGAGATGCTGTGTGGTCTCCACCAGCCTGGCCTTTCAGCCTCATCCCTCAACATACCCCCTCAAAATCCAAACGTGGGGCCTGTGGGTGGTTTCCTAGATGTTTGAGACTGCCTCCTGCCTCCATATCTTGGTACAGGCCCCACTAGGAGTACCTGTCTTCCACAATGCCCAGCTCCACTGGGGCAGGGCCTGGGAATCCTCCAGTGCCGGAAGCATCCTAGCTTCTCCATACCTGTTGGTCAGAGGAATGAACAAAGGAATGAATAGAGAAGTGAGTTTTGTGGATCAGGCTCCTCCAGTCAGATGATCCTATTTTCAGATAACATATGCAACTACTAAGATACACTGTTCTTTAAAAAAATACTAAAACTAAGGCCAAACTCCCAGAGGCAGCTGACTCTAAGGTTCCCTTGCACCTTCCAGTCCATGCTCTGGTTTCACACGGGAAGAACCCTTTGTTGACGCCAGCAACTTCCGTACTCCGGCCTTGGGGCTGGCCCTCCCCTGTCTCATTTGGTGCCCATTTCCCCTCTGTCCAGCCACAGGGTTTGTGTGACAGCTCCTCAAGCTCACTGAGCACTTTCCTGCTTTGAGACCTTTCCCACATGGCTGTTTCCTCTCCCTAGAGAACAGGCTCCCTGGCATTCTGGTCTCCATCCCCTTTTCTTAAAGATGCCTTTCTTGGCCACCCTGTCTAAAGCATGCCATCACCTCTTGCCCCTCCCCTTCCTTTATTTTCAGTCACCCTGGTCATTTCCTATGCAGCAATGATTACAACTTGCAATTACTTTGCTTGCTTACGTCCTTGAGTTTACAGTTTCCCTCACATGAGCTCCACAAGAACTATGTCTTTGTGTCTGCATCTTGGTCCCTAGAGCCTTCAAAATGCCTGGCCTTCATGTTTGTGAGTGTCTGGATCCATATAACGGGCGGGATCCATATTAAGCCCAATCTAAGGACAGTCTACTTAGTGGCACGACAACAACTCCTAATACATCCATTGCCTACTTGGCCCTGCTACATAATGCTTCAGACTATTTACTGAGATGCTGCTCAGGGTCTGCTTTAGAGCTGGGCCCTGAGGATGCTAAGAGAGAACACAGTCCCTCTCCTCAAGGAAAGCTCTCTGTCTTTAAGACACAAGTGGACATGAGTCCAGAACACTTGGGATGGTAAGTTCTATACCAGAGGGCAAACAGGATACCATCACTGTCCTTAGAAGGCAAGGGCTGCTGGTCTTGTCTTTTTTGGGCCCAGCGATTTGCAGCTCAGAACTCAGCCAGCACTCTGTTATCATATAAAGGGCTATTCCAGCTAAAGGACCAAGAGTACCCTATTGAGTATCCTCCAGTGGGCATGCCTGGAGTCTGGCGGAAGTGGACTATGGAACCCTAGTCAGGGCCCAGAATTCCCGGACAGGGAGGCCAGAAAACCACTCTTCAGACTCTTTTGTCAGGATGAGAAATTGCCATATTGTGAGTGTACGGCTTCCCTGTCCAGCTACGCAAGGAGCCATGTGCTCAGAGAGTGGTCAGTCCCTCACAGGTCAGCCCAGCCCAGATAAAGAGCTGAGAAAACGCAAATGCAACTCCAACAAGTTGAGGAGGATGTAGGGCAAGCACGTCTTCCTGCAAAGTGGGGGTCACTCAAGTTACTTGGAGGATGTCAGAGGCCTCCAGCAAGGCCAGGGAGCTGAAAATGGACTGACCTCTGAAGGGACAGAAAACAGATTTTATTATTCTTTAAAAAAGAAGCTGTATATTTATATTTGTTTAATTTGGCCACAGAAGGTATTTGCTTTGAGACCGAGTGGTGCTTTTCAGCTGATTAGAGGTGTAGGTGTATGCTCATGTGTAGGCATACACGCTGCTAGGGACGGGTACGTGCTGTGTTCATGCCACACGTGTGTTTGTGGGCTTGGGCTAAGGGGGAGGCACAGGTCCTTGAGGACGAGGCAGGTCAAAAAGTTTCCTCTCTTTTATCAGGGAGGACATAATCTGGCAGCGTTTATGAAACAAAGACAGTTAGAGCTGGGAGTGCGGGAGCACTGAAGAGTGCTCCACTTGATAGATATTTATGAGGCACCTACTATATATATACTGGGGAGGTCCAGGTTGTGGAGTGAGGGCAGGGGTTGACAGTAGTTCAACTCGCATAGCCCGAGTGTGAGATGCCTTGGCAACACCTAACTGAACATACTGACCAGGTGGTGACATAGGAAGGTTTGGGATGGAGAATGAATGAGTGTGGGTGGGATTTTCTGAGAAGACAGATGGTACAGTGTGAGAAGAGAAGAAAGCTAAAATTGGTCTGTGCGCAAGCCCAGCATTTAACGGGTGGGACTTGCAATCAAACAACCAGAGAGGAAGCTCAGGAGGTTCAATGTCCAGGAAGCCCGAGGAGGAGGAACAGTCTACCAAAGGGCCTGGGCAGTTATTGCCGTGCTGCTGGGGGCCTCAAGTTTGGTGATCCAGCAGCTCCAAGTTCTTTCTATCCAACTTAGGCCCAGGGAGATACACTGCTTACCTTTATTTATACTTATGATATTTTCTCTTTATGCTTTGTGACTAAAATTTAGAAATAATAATAATAGTAATGATAATACTACTAACAATAACCTACTCTAGTATTCTAACCCTCTCCAGTACTCTTGCCTAGAGAATCTCACGGACAGAGGAGCCTGGCAGGCTATAGTCCATAGGGTCACAAAGGGTTGAACACGACTAAAGTAACTTAGTACGCACTAATAATAAATTATACATTTTAAGAATGACTTGCCAAATCAACAGAGGTATCATGTGCCAGGGGTGGCCTGGTGAATAGTGTTAGTAAAGAAAAGAAAATGTCAAACTTGTCAATGGGAAAAAGAGAAGGAATTTCCAAAATTTCACTCAGGAAAAAAAATAACGTAACAGTTCTGCAAGTGACACTGGGAGATATGTCCCTGCATAAGACAACCTAGTGTCCACATAGGAAGAACTTTCACTCAGAGAAAACACACTGGAGCTCCATGTTCTCCAGGAGGCTTCCAGGCTCTAACTGAGAAGGACCTAGCAGCTTCCTCCTCTCCTCCTCCTCGTGAGTGGGTGCACCCAGCCCAACATCAGTCCAGTTTCCTGGGTCCCTCTTGCTACTCCACCAGCCTCATGGCCCTGTGGCTGCCCTCCCTGGCACTCCCTACCTACTGCTCCACTGGAGGGGGCAACTGCACTCAGGATATATTTTTCACTCCCTTACCTTGAAAAATTACTCTCCCCTAAACGACAAGTCCTTCTGATGACTTGCAAATCTGTTAAGTGTCATTAAGCTAAGATGGGCATTTGCAGCTTGATATATACAACTTCCCTCAGGAACCTCCAAAGACTTGTCAGAAGACTGGAGAGTTAGTGGAGGAGATGGTGTGACACCACTTTCCAAATTCTGCCTGGAGGGGGCGGAGGTTCCCTCTAGGATTCTCCTAGTGGCTGCCTCTTTATCCCACCTCTAAATCCAGCCGGAGTCAGCTGCCTTTTTTTTTTTTTTTCTTTTTTAAACCATAGGACCATTCTTGAAGCAGAATTTGGATTTTCGTGATGTCATTCAGCTAAAATTCAGAGTGACTTGGCTGGCAATCACCAGCTGAACATATCCTCATAGTAGAGCAGGTTGTTTGGGCACAGATATGGATGAGACCCATCTGAATACAGAGTTCCAAAGAACAGCAAGGGGAGGTAAGAAAGCCTTCCTAAATGGTCAATGCTAAGAAATAGAGGAAAACAACTGAATGGGAAAAACTTAAGATCTCTTCAAGAAAATTAGAGCTACCAAGGGAACATTTTGTGCAAAGATGGGCACATAAAAGGAACAGAAATGGTATAGACTTAATAGAAGCAGAACATATTAAGAAAAGGTGGCAAGAATACATGGAAGAACTATACAAAAAAAGATCTTAATGACCCAAAACACCACGATGGTGTGATCACTCACTTAGAGCCAGACAACCTGGAATCCGAAGTCAACAGGGCCTTACAAAGCATCACTACAAACAAAGCTAGTGGACATGATGGAATTCCAGCTGAGCCATTTCAAGTCTTAAAAGATGATGCTGTGAAAGTGCTGTACTCAGTATGCCAGCAAACTTGGAAAACTCAGCACTGGTCACAGGACTGGAAAAAGTCAGTTTTCATTCCAATCCCAGAGAAAGGCAATGCCAAAGAATGTTCAAACTATTGCACAATTGCACTTATCTTACATGCTAACAAAGTAATGCTCAAAATTCTCCAAGTGAGGCTTCAACAGTATGGGAACCTTGAACTTCCAGATGTTCAAGCTGGATTTAGAAAAGGCAGAGGAACCAGAGATCAAATTGCCAACATCCGCTGAATCATAGAAAAAGCAAGAGAGTTCCAAAAAAACATTTACTTCTGCTTCATTGACTATGCCAAAGCCTTTGACTGTGTGGATCACAATGAACTGTGGAAAATTCTTTAAGAGATGGGAATACCAGACCACCTTACCTCCTCCTGAGAAATCTGTATGCAGGCCAAGAAGCAACAGTTAAAACTGGACATGGAACAATGGTCTGGTTCCAAACTGGGAAAGGAATACGTCAAGACTGTATATTGTCACCTTGGTTATTCAACTTACATGCAGAGTACATGATGTGAAATGCGAGGCTGGATGAAGCACAAGCTGGAATCAAGACTGCTGGGAGAAATGTCAATAACCTCAGATATGCAGATGACATCACCCTTATGGCAGAAAGTAAAAAGGAATTGAGGAGCCTCTTGATTAAAGTGAAAGGAGAGTGAAAAAGCTGGCTTAAAACTCAGCATTCAAAAAACTTAAGATCATGGCATCCGGTCCCATCACTTCAGGGCAAATAGATGGGGAAACAATGGAAACAGTGACAGACTTTCTTTTCTTGGGCTCCAAAATCACTGCAGGTGGTGACTGCAGCCATGAAATTAAAAGATGCTTGCTCCTTGGAAGAAAAGCTATGACCAGTGTAGACAGCATATTAAAAATCAGAGGCATTACTTTGCTGACAAAGGTCTATCTAGTCAAGGCTATGGTTTTTCCAATAGTCATGTATGGATGTGAGAGTTGGACCATAAGGAAGGCTGAGTGCCGAAGAATTGATGCTTTGAACTGTGGTGTTGGAGAAGACTTTTAAGAGTTCCTTGGACTGCAAGGAGATCAAACCAAGTCAATCTGGTGGTTTTATTTCCTATAAATACGTACTGAACACTCCACAGTTGGTTAAATCCATGAATATGGAACCATGAGTATGAAGGGTTGATTCTAACTTATACATGAAGTTTTTACATGAAGTTTGCATGAAGTTTATACATGAAGCTTGCATGTAACTTTTTGCTTGGTTCCTCTAATCCCTGTGCTGTTCAAGGGTCAACTGAACTATACATATAGATAATATATAGTAGGATTAATACGTACCAAATATAGAGAGATGTTGGGAGTTGTATGTTGCCTATTACACAAAGTATGTCTGTAACAAAGCATCTATTATGATTAATATACATAATGATATTTAGTATAATAATTTGTATATATATATTCATATTCTATATAATTATTGTATGTATATATAGTATAATACATGTACCTATAGGATATGTTTTACCTAAAATCAATAGAAGTTTTAGTAACTTCTTAGACTATACTCTGTCACTGGTCCCTTCCTAAGTTTGCAACTTATTTTTACCTACTGGTTTATGCTAACAGGGGTAGAAACAACAATTACACTTGAAGCCTTCAGTGTATACCAATGTAAAATCTGCCACCTTATCAGGCTAAAAAAACATTTCAGGCACTAAGAGCTTCAAATAGAACTTTATTAAACAAATGCTAATTTCCTAATCTGCTCATAACTGTCAGTTTTTAATTGCCAGCGATCAGCTTTTAAGATATATATACATATTCACAACCACATCAGCTCTTTTTTGAAACATAAATGTTCTGATTTAATGGAAAATCACTGCAGGGCACAACTATAAACTATAAAACAATGAAAATCATAAATCCAAATGGCAGCAATTCTCAGTGAGTTTTATGACATCAGACTAAGCAGTTGCCAATCTGAAAAGCTCTGCCCTGGGCCCCACAGGTGAGCTGGCTGGCTGGGGCCAGGGGCAGGCACAGGCAGCTTCCTGTGGATGGCTGCCAGCAGGAACCCAAGTTGGCTGGAGTCTCCGTAGGACAGTGGGACGGTCTGCCTAGGGCTAGGAGGTTACAGAGCAGAGACTGCCCACAGGTTTCTAGCCAACTTATTTCCCTTTCATAGGAAAGACCATTTATTCATGCATTTAAATATTTACTGAACAGCTACTGTGTGACTAGTACCATCGTGGATGAAACAAATTCCCTGCCCTCAGGGAGTTTACATTCTAATATGGAAATTGATAATCAATTAACATAACAATAAATAATATGTTAAGAAATGAAAGTGCTATCAATACTTTGCCTGGGATGAACTCTGGTCCATGTCCTTGTTTCTTTTCCACTAAGTGACAAGCATTTATTGAGCATCTTCTAAGTGCTTGGGCCTTTGTGAGATAACTTTCAAGAGACAGAATTCTAAGATTTGGCTTCTGCCACTTGTAGCTGGAGCCAGGAGAAAATCCTAAAGTCACCGTGCTGCACCTCATGTAGAAGATCTCATCAAATTCTCTGAGATGGGATTAATATCACTCCTGTTTTATGGATGGCAAAACTTGAGAGGGTAAACAGCTTGTCTAGAAGCCTATGGTTAGTGTCGAGGTCGGAACGAAGGCCTGCTCCTTGCAGAGCGAGCTCCTAACCATACAGTCCACGTGTGTCTACACTGGATGGTAGAGACATTGGCACTGAAGGACTTCCTGAGAAGCTATAAGCTGCCCAAAGAAGGAACCACATCTGCTCCACCATCCACATCCTCCCCAGGCCCACAGTGCCTGCCCCAGCACAAGTGCCAAGAGAGGTCATTAACCCTGACAGCCTGGTTGTTGTCTGATGCTGTCACTCCAAGATCACCCACCCAAATCTTCAGACCAGAAGGTCTTTTGCTGTGTGGTCATCCAGCCCTGATTTCTAAATAAGGACACTTCATTGTCTTGTCAGTCTTATTTTTAATGGTCAAAAGCAAGTCTAGATTTGGGGCCCTTGGAAAACTGGTTAAAGGTCAATGACATAAGGATTAGGGGATGTTCACCAAGACAGGGACTCTCTGTGATGCCATGGGAGGATTAGTCAGGCAGAGAACCAGAGACCAAGCAGGAGTCAGTGATGTTTCACAGATGTGAGCTTAAAGATTACTCTGACTGAATTATTATCAAGGATAATGTGAAGACAGTGACTGATGCTCACAGAGCCACAGGCCCCTCACCTGTAAAATGGGGGTAACAATACTCATGCCAAAGGCTTACTGTGATGCCTAAATGAGATCATATGTGAAGAATTCATTACAGTTCCTGGCAAAGAGTGGGTACTTGACAAAGATCAGTTTTAATTCCCTTTCATGAGCAATTTCCAAACATGATCATTCAAACCATTAGTTTCTTACTCCTCTCTAACCAACCGAAAAATTACTATCTGCCAGAGAAACAGATTTGAAAGTCTGTTGGATTTTTTACACTGACTACATTTTAAGTGACACTGTAAGGGAGCAACACAGTGGCAAACCACCACCAACAACAACAGAAGGGAAAACCAGAATGAGGAAATATAAATAGGAATTGTAGAATGTGGGCTATATCGCTAAGATTTTGCCTTAATTTCCCACTCTAAGTTGACTTTGTTATGGGAGGAGGGCGTGGGTACCTTGGGTGTGAGTTGTGGAAGGGCATGGGACACTCAGACATGTCCATTTTGATACTTCTAGGACTTTTGAGGCATGAGGCATGAAGGACCTGTGAGCTGTTCAGACTGCGGTGTGCCATGGTGAAGTTTAAGAGACATGGCTGTGTCCAGCCTCCTTGATCCCTGCCCATTTTCCCCTTGATTTTCCAGCTTGCCTGTTGTGTCTATGATCTACTCTATCTCTGTCCAACAAATTCCTTTTCTGTACAAGTTAGCCAGAGCTGTGCTTACTATTAAGACCCTTGACTAACCCCCTCCCAGTCCCAGGCCAATCTAAATACCCCTCACTCACACGGGTTGCTCGTGATGACAGCTGCTCATTGTCAAAGGCTTACAAACTTGGAACTATCTCAGGAGCCAGGCCAATGATTTTGAGAGTGGAGAGGCCCTGCTAGTCACCATACATTCACAAATACCTTTTGACCACTTACTCTGCGCACAGTGCTGGTTGGGAGCTGAAACCGATATTGGGAACAGTGAGGACCAGCAATACCAACTGCATTGGTCTTCATGCTCTAAGAGAAGGCTGAGGCAAATAACAGCTACTCAGTGTATGTTGACATGACCCAGCAGCTTAGAGGTTAGGATCAGATGCTGGTTTAAGGCTCTCTCCCTTAAAAAAACAACAACAACAAAAAAACAGGTCTATACAGCTGTTTCTACTCCATCTTCAAAATAAGAAAAAACATTAAGCATATTATAAAAACCTAGAGGAATCCTCCCGTAGGACACTGTATTAAGAGATGAGGAATCCAGAGTTGTAGCAATCTGTGAAGAAAATATCAATGATGAATTGTTTAAGGGCAAGGGTCAACGAGTTTGCACTGAACAAACCTGAAAGCTAAATAAAGAATCGAAACTAAAGCAGCAGAGCTACTGGGAAGGCCCAAATCTGTAGGCTTTTCTGGCCCCAAAGCCTTGCCTTTTTCCATACTTTGCCCTTCAACTCCTAGGCTAAGGGTCTGGAAGCTTAAAATAGCACAAATAGACTCTAGTTTTTAAAGCTCAAGGACAACACTCATGTTTCAAAAGAGCTCATCTCAGGTAAGCCTATTAATGCTGGGCCTTAAGGAAAACGGCACTGAGTGAGGCGTGTCTTCACCACCCAGGGCTCCTTGTCTCACCCCTGTCTGTCCTCAGTGCTGCCTGACCCCTAGGCACAGGGTCTGCTTCCCCTGTGCTCCCCCCGCTCTTCCCTCCCAGCTTCCCTGAGAACCTGGGGCACCACCATTCACCCTCCAGGCAAGTGGGAAGGAAACACAATTGCCAAACTCTTGGGGAGACCCAAGGATACTAAAGAAAGTTTCTGCTGGGAAAGAAAGCTTCTACTCCAACACTACAATGGGAAATACAGATTCAAGTACCAAGAAGTATGAAATAAAAGGTATAAATAATAAGTGCTCATGTTTAGGTTTTTGCAGAAACTGTCCTCTCTGCCTAGAACACTCTTTCCCACTCCTCACTGGTCACCTCCCAGTATTTCCTGCAAGAAACTTTTATGAGCTCCTCCAATTAGGTTCAGTGCTCCTCTTAAGAAGTGCCAAGGTATTTGGACTTCCCCCACCATACTATTCGTGACAATGAAATGTGAACGCCTGTTTGTCTATCTCCCCCACTGGGCACAAGGAGGGGACAAACTGACCCAGTCGAGTTCGCCACTTCATCCCCACAGGACCTCTCACAGTGTCTGGGATATATATATTTGGCACCTACTAAAAGTGTAATGGCTGACTTCTTAAAAATGAACAGAGGTGCTCAGAGGAAATCCAGAGAGAGCTCTGTGGGCTGAAGGGGGTCAGCTTCCAAGACAGGCAACACTTGGGAGTACTTACTAAAGAAAGATCCATGAAGTAACTTTCTTCTGGAAACTTAGTGTTGTCTGTGCCACAGCTTGGATGCTAAGCTGATAAAATAACACTGCCTAATAGACACACTCTACAAGAACCAACCTGTCGGGCTATTAGTACCATGGCTTGGCAGTCCCAATCCTGTTGCTTACATTTGCCCTGATGTTTGTACAGATTAACTTGCCTTGAATAATTTTTAATCATTTTAAACAAGTACTTCACTTAGATACAATGGAGACACGTACAACTGGATTTTGACTCACACTCCAGTTTATTACGGCAGTAATTATATATGGAATGGACGTTGATTTTCATGCTTATTTAATCCTAATGTGAATTAGGAATGACTCATTGTCATAGGCTGAAACATTGGTTTTTCTCAGAGGGTGCTTACTTATGTACCTACTAAGTACCTTCACATGTTAATTTTTTTATTTTTGGTATGTGTTTATCGGCATGTGTGAACTTAGTAGAAGGAAATTACTTAAAGAGACTAAAACGGTGAAAAATTTCACCAGTTACTTTGGCTAGATGAAGTGAATGACTCATTCACTTCCCTCCTGATGATATAGTTAACCCTACCCAGGAAACTGACTTCTGTCTCTCCTACCCTCTTTAAGTTCTGCATGATAAAAGCCAAACTCTGGTCCAATAGACCAACTTCAGAAAAGATTCCTCTCTTCCAGATGAATTCTCAGAAACTCAAACTAGTAAACCTAATCATTGCTACCTAAAATGCAACCCCAAAGTCACTGAGGACCATGCTAATTTTTCCTTTCTGTTAGAATATGGATCACTGAGTTCTGTGGAATGTGTGGACTGTGTACAGAACATCAATTCATTTTCCAAAGACATTTTTACTAATATTTAGATAAATATAAATGCAAATCAACTGAATTCGAATTTTCTAAAGTTTGTATACATATATATGACTAAAGTCAGTGAAGTAGAATTTCAGAAATCGCTACGGAGAGAAAGTATTGGGCAATTAATGGCTAAAGTGGGCAAAACAAACCATTACCAGAGTGTCTTTTTTGTGCCCCAGTGAGAGAATCCAAGTGTGATTTTTTTCTAGGAAAGATTTAACTGTGTGTAAGGAGTTCTTTTTGAGACTCACCATATTTACAAATTACATGGAGGCTGCTAGTGGAGAAATATTTTTAATTGTTCAGGGTCATTTGACAGTATATAAACATATAACACAATTATCATTATCATTCACCACAAGGACTATGTAAAGATCTTTGTTAGATATAATGGAAGATCAGAGAGATATAAGACTTGTTCCCAGTCTTTAAAGTGTTTAAGTCTATCAAAGTTAGATCAAGGAATGAGGTACTAAGGACTCAGAATATGCCCTCTTTCCTCTACCCAGAGGCCTTAACAGAAATGTAGAGCCATGATTTACATAGTCTTTTTTTTTTAAACACAAATAGGGACATCCAGCTGGGGAGTGAACATAGAATTATAGGGTAGTGTCAAGGGTACTGGTCCAATAAGGTTTCACAGAGGAGGAGGGACTGGAGTCTATTAATATCAGCTGATTAAATTGAACTATTCCTTAAGAGGTGGAGCAGGCAATGGCAACCCACTCCAGTATTCTTGCCTGGAGAATCCTATGGACAGAGGAGCCTGGTGGGCTACAGTCCATGGGGTTGCAAAGAGTTGGACATGACTGAAGAAATAGCACATTGCTTAAGAGGAAATTCTTCCCAGATGACTGTCTATTCATATTCCTCGTGGCAGCAACACCATTTTAACTAGAAATAAAAGTAGTGCCCTCATATCTTCGTTTACAAGCAAACATTTGAAAATCAGGCTTCCCTGGTGGGAATCTGCCATAAAGAATCTGCCTGCAATACGGGAGACGTGGGTTTGCTCCCTGGGTTGGGAAGATCCCCTGGAGAAGGGCATGGCAACCCACCCCAGCATTCTTGCTTGGAGACTGCCCAAGGACAGAGGAGCCTGAATGGCTGCATGTAGTCCATGGGGTTGCAAAAATTTGGACATGACTGAATGACTGCGCACACAGCATTTAAAAACCACGTTTCTAACTAGGAGACTCAGAAATCGCTTGACCACTGTCAGTTGCTTGAAATCAGCCATGCCTTGAGTTTGCTTCCCCTTGCATCAGTATGCACCTCACAAGTCTCTTCATTCATTATTGGGAACCTCATTACTCTGTGCTTGAAAAGGTGCTAATCCTCACCACCTAAGGGGAAACATAATGCAATGTAAAACCAATATATGTGTTTTTGATCTCTGTGATACAAAACAGAGCTCTTCAGGATCCTAAACAGTAAGTTCAGTTCAGTTCGTCAGTCGTGTCTGATTCTTTTCGACCCCATAGACTGCAGCATGCCAGGCTTCCCTGTCCATCACCAACTCCCGGAGCTTGCTCAAACTCAAGTCTATTGAGTCGGTGATTCTATCTAACCATCTCATCCTCTGTCATCCTCTTCTCCTCCTGCCTTCAATCTTTCCCAGCATCAGAGTCTTTTCCAATGAGTCAGTTCTTTGCATCAGGTGGCCAAATAGTAAATAAGTGAGATATTGTTTATTCCCCCAAGAGAAGTAATTCTTTGCTTTTTGGGTCTTGTTTTTGACTCTCCCCAAATCTTTTATCTTCATTCTCTCATTGAACCTTATTCTAGTCTCACTACTCTCCAGTAACTTCCACAATTGAGAGGTAATAGTTTGAGACATTAAAGGGTATGACTTGCTTATCTTTTTACTCTGAGTTTCCTATGAGCAAACCAAAGAGGGTGGGGGCTCAAGTGTTTTCCTTTGTAAAGCTTTTCCTTTCCTTGTATTTACACATTTTTGCCAGTGAACTTGAGTAAATGTATTTCTTAAACTTAAACATACATTACAAGAGAGGTTTCAGGCTATGACCACTGGGCAGTAAACATTGCCACAATGACCAACAGCAAGGTGGTCTGGTAAGGTTTTCTAGAATCTCTCCTCCAGTTTTACTAGGGAGTATTGAACTCAATTTTATAAGAAAAATAATTTGGCTTTGCTAGCTTTTCTAAGTATAATGGAAGAACATGCTTGTCGGCATAGTGCTAAGGAATACAGACTGTGGTGTCCACGGAGCCAGGTTCCAATGCTGCACCCCCACTTCCTGGTTCTGGAACCTCTTACTTTCTGTTACAACTTGAAGTCTCAGTTTCTTCATCTGTAAAGTAGGGACAATACTATCTACCTCACAGGCTGTGTTCCCAGGGGTTAAAAGAAGGAACAGATGGAAAAACACTTATTGCTAGGCATGATTTAATTTCTCAATAATTATTACTAGTAATTTTCAATATGAGGAGCTTCACGTACCAACCCAGACTTGGGCAAGATCAACCCAGACTTGGGCAATATCAGAGGGAGACAATGAGGGCTATTTAGATTGTTTTAGCACTAAGGTCAGTTTTAAAGAGACCTAAATATAAAACTTACTTATGGTCAGAATGGTGGTAACCCCTGGGGTAAGGATGGTACTGACTGAGGAGGCATTAGCCTGCTGGGCTGCAGGAAACAGTCTCTATCTCAGTCTGGGTAACATAGGTGTACGATCATGTAAAAATTTGTTAACATCTGGGAAATGCATTTTTTACTATAGGCCTATTATACCTCAATAAGAAAAAAGAACTAGGAAGGAAAGGAGGGAGGTGGGAGGAAGGGAGGCAAACAGGGACGGAGGGAGGAAAGAAGAGGGGGAATAAAATGGGGGCAGGCATAAAGGTTTCTCTGGTCCACTTTGCTCTTAAGTAATCCACAAGCCCAGTTTGGGAGAGGCCTATTCAATGAACGAGCTGACTGATCAGAAAGAACTGTGCTCTTTCCTCTATGATCAGAGCCTAACTCCGGTTCTGAGGCATCTACAAGCACCATTTTTGGTATGTGATCAGGTGTATGAGGACAGGTTGTATGTGTTCAGAGATTGCATGCTGGTCTGACTTTAGTTTGAATATGCCTCCTGACGTGTGCCAAACACCTGCTGCTGTATGATCCTTGTACTGAAATTGATAAGCCTGATCATCATCCCAGAATTTCACATCAACAAATTGATTGACATTCTCTAGCCATCCCCTACAAGCCTGACACAATTTCAGGTCCTATAAATTCCCCATGGGCACCTATACTATCTCAGAGTCTATTGTGCTGTGTGGTACAGACTGGGCAGGTGTTTGCAGGCATCCACAAGTGGGTGTCAAAGATGGCAAGAGCATGCCCTGGGCACCTTGGGGTCAGAAAGAACAGACCTGGGAGACTTCTTTCAGCATGTAGGGTGGGCCCCCCCTCATGCCATAAAATGTTTAAGACAGTCTGGTCCCAAGAGGCCATAAACAATGCAATGTTTACTTTATGATGGGTGCACCGAAGTGGAAATGAAAATTGTCTGTCTGTGTATTCTTAATCCTTTTAATCCCTAGAACACTAAGCCATTACTGGCATAAACTTCCCCATAAAAGACACTGAAAGGGTGGGGTAAGATGAAGGTGCTCCGGTTAGATCGAGTTGTGATGGCAAAATGACTTTCGAAAAAGTGTGTTTTGTTTGAAATAAAATTTATCTGGAGAGGAGTGGTTTTTGTCTGGAAATGGATATTGCCACATGTTTATGGGACACATATAGAAGGATTAAAGAGGTGGGAAATTAATAAGAAGAGAAGATCATATTTAGGCTATTCTAGTTTTTATAATATGGATAGATTAACTATGTCTTGATTTGATATTTACCAAAAAAGAAAAACAGCCCCAACCCAACAACCTTTGGTTTTTCTAACTTGGGAATATTTGAAAGAATACCCAATACAGTCTAAGACGTTAAATTGTAGAACCTTGCTGAGTGGAAAAAAGGAAAGGAAATGTCTTCCTCTGTCTTCAAAAGGATTCAAAGAGCCTGATCTGGTTTCTTCAAGGTCTGAAAAGTCTGCAATTCTGGCTGCATAAGCCACCTAAACTACATAAGCCTTAGCAGCCAAAACAAGGGTTCTGTTAACTCATGACCTCTCCAAGCTTTAGGGTTGCATAATCACAGAGCTCTGGAGCTGGGGCAGGGTTTATCTTCCTCGTGCTACTCACATCTCGGGCTGGACAGTTTGCTGTGGGGGCAGGCCTGTGCGTGCATCGCAGGACGTTTAGCAGCAGACTCGGCCTCTAGCTACGCCAGCAACAGCACCCACTTTCCAGCTGCACAACCAAAACTAACTCCAGACTCTGTCAAATGTCAGTACCAGCTGAGAGTCTTTGTGCCAGAGGAGCATCAGGGATCACCCACTCTAATCTCATCAGGGGTGAAGAAACTATAGCCAATGACAGTGTTCCCAGCCTGATTTCATTGTCTTTTCCCCAAACAGGGCTTCTGTGTAAGAGTCAAATCCTTCTTTTTAAGTAGAATGAAATCCTTCTTCAGTTCAGTTCAGTCGCTCAGTCGTGTCCTACTCTTTGCGACCCCATGAATCGCAGCACACCAGGCCTCCCTGTCCATCACCAACTCCCGGAGTTCACTCAGACTCATGTCCATTGAGTCCGTGATGCCATCCAGCCATCTCATCCTCTGTCTTCCCCTTCTCCTCCTGCCCCCAATCCCTTCCAGCATCAGAGTCTTTTCCAATGAGTCAACTCTTCGCATGAGGTGGCCAAAGTACTGGAGTTTCAGCTTTAGCATCATTCCTTCCAAAGAAATCCCAGGGCTGATCTTCAGAATGGACTGGTTGGATCTCCTTGCAGTCCAAGGGACTCTCAAGAGTCTTCTCCAATACCACAGTTCAAAAGCATCAATTCTTCGGTGCTCAGCTTTCCTCATAGTTCAACTCTTACATCCATACATGACCACTAGAAAAACCATAGCCTTGACTAGACGGACCTTTGTTGGCAAAGTAATGTTTCTGTTTTTGAATATGCTATCTAGGTTGGTCATAACTTTTCTTCCAAGGAGTAAGCATCTTTTAATTTCATGGCTGCAATCACCATGTGCAGTGATTTTGGAGCCCCCCAAAATGAAGTCTGACACTGTTTCCACTGTTTCCCCATCTATTTGCCATGAAGTGATGGGACCAGATGCCATGATCTTTGTTTTCTGAATGTTGAGCTTTAAGCCAACTTTTTTACTCTCCTCTTTCACTTTCCTCAAGAGGCTTTTTAGTTCGTCTTCACTTTCTGCCATAAAGATGGTGTCATCTGCATATCTGAGGTTATTGATATTTATCCCAGCAATCTTGATTTCAGCTTGTGCTTCTTCCAGCCCAGCGTTTCTCATGATGTACTCTGCATAATAAGGAATCGAGTTTCTTGCTCCATTATCTAGAATGACAACATTTCTTGGAGCCTCAGGAACAGAAGGGCCTCATGGCTCTACCTGCAGATTACAGCATGTTCTGTGCAGCGCCCAGTGAGTTTCCCATCTGCAAGCTCCCAGAGTCCTCCCAGCTGAAGGACAGGGAATGCACAGATTTCTTGGTGGTGCTTTAAAACACATTGTAACTACAGATTTCACCTATTTGATCCAAATTCCAGCAACAGAAATTGAGAACCCTGAAGCCAAAATCAAGATTTGCTAACTGACTTCCACTAACACACTGGGTGGGATGCTGCCTGATAGCCCTCGGGTGATGAGAGCCTAGCGCTCTCTCTGCTGATGGGACATTGTGTGTCTCTCAGTCCACTGGCTCAGAAGGCCTCATTGAAGGAGTCTTCAACTTGCTCAAAAGTGATGGTTTCTGGGAAAAGAAATCACTGGATACAGTATTACCTCTGACTTAGCAGCAGCAGCAGGAGCAGAGCTAACATAAACCACACTGTAAAACCAGGCACTAGGCTAAAAGCTTTGTTCAAACTGTTCAGCCTAGAGAGATTAGGAATTGGAGGAAATTCAGAAAATATGAGCCCCCAGGACCAATAAACCATATTTGGAACTATTTGAATATATTTTATATTTACAGAAGTTATATTAAAGATAGAATTTGAATGTCTTCCTTGACCCATCCCATCCCTTATTTATAAAGATTAAATGACATCATTTAGCTAGAGTAAAGAATGCCCTAAAAGAATAGGCTAAATTGTTTCTACCATTTAGGAAAGGGAAAAAAAATGCAAAACCAAACCAAACCTAACAAATCCTGTTTTGTTTTTTTTTTTTCCTTCACAAAAATAACAGAAGGAAAGCTGCTACTGTAATCAGCAGTGATTGCAGGCATTTCCTGTATTTTTATATCAAGCTGGTTGTTTTTTTTCCATTACATACCCAGTGAACTCCAGTTAGGTCAAGACTAGAGAAAAATAGGACCAATTATGCCTCCAAACCCGCAAATCTGCCTACTTAACCCTGTTAATTTTATTGTGTTAACTCCATGGGGCCTGGTGAAAGAAAAAGCCCTATTCACTGTCCTCCTTCAGTTCCATTCCAGGTAGTTTCCAGCATCCCAAAAAGCACCTGTCCCAGACTGGGGTTCAATCAGGTTGTTAAAATGAGAGGGTCCTGGGTCACAAACCTGCTTTCTCAGAAGTTATCAGGTTCCCTGGGGCCCATGCTCCAGGCCTACCTTTGGACAGGCCAATGCCTAAACCTCCAGGCCCATCACTCATGTCCATCACTAGGATTTTCATTCTCATGTTTTATCCTCAAGAAGGTCAAAAACGTCTTCCTTTACATGCCTCACCTTACATCTCTTTGGCTTTAAGTCACTTTCTTCCTGATTTGTGTTTTGTGGTTACAAGATTGCATTAGGAGCTTCCTTAGTGAAATCTGTTATAATGTAGTAATAATAAAACAGTCTCATCACCATTTTTCTTTTTTGTTACTTCAAGGATTTCTATGAATGTGGTACTATACTATGACTCTGCCTTTCCTGCCATAATTTTAATATCTTACTTATAATACCATACATACACCAGGTTTTATAGTTAGCATGCAGTCAACACGGCAACATAATGGCCAGTATCTATTCTCTCTTTCAAATCTTCTGAAAAGCTTGAAAACCTTCTTTACCAACCTGAAAGCATTATAAAAAGGCGAAAAGCTCTCTGGCCAACCTTGGCACTCTTTCCCCATCCTGTCCCACAGCTCCCCAAGTGCCCACTCTTCTTTGTTTGTGGAGTTTCAGGTAGGTTTTCTTCTTGGCAATGCCTCTCCTGCCCAGGTTAAACAAATTACTTCATCGTCTTAAGTGACGAGGCCACAGAGGAGTGAGGCCACAGAGGAGTCTTTCCCACTGACAGTTCCACAAAAGTGGGCTAAGGAGGTTATTCAAGATATTTTCCCCTAGGGTGTGCCTATAAAGTTACTTGACTCCCTGACAGTTTATTCTTCAATTATCCATGCTATTTAACACTTTTTCTTATTGTTCATATTAATTCCATTATCTGATGTAATAGTCAATTTCACAGACTGTTCGAGCTGGGGTGGACCTTCAAGGTAAATAAAAGCCATTCTGGAATACTTTCATGGGATTAAGGATTAGAGATGTTCTCCTAGCCTTCCTGCAGTTACCTTAGATGACCCCACACTTGAAAGTACAAGTGTACTTTCAAGTCAAAACTTGACACATTTAGACTCAACCTTGTAACCAACCAACTAATATTTAGTGATTACTTACCATGTACTTGGCTCCACATTAAGGTATTATAAGTGAATAATAATAACAATAAATAATTATAAAGCCCTTCTTGTGTGTTTTTCAAGCATTAATTCACTTCATAGTCATAATAATCATACGCAATAATCACACCCAGGATTCCCACTCCAGTACTCTTGCCTGGGAAATCCCATGGACAGAGGAGCCTGGCGGGCTACAGTCCATGGGGTTTCAAGAGTCGGACACAACTTAGCAATTAAACCAACACATCCCAGGATTTCAATGAGGATAGTGAAGGTCAGAAGGGAAAAAGAATTGGCCAGCATGTAGAGCCAGGATCTTATAACCCCAGATGTGTCTAGTTCACAGGTATATATTATCACCCAGCCAGCTGATGCACATTGGGGTCCCTGGAGGCTACTGGGAAAGAACTGGTGAGCTTGCTGCTGCTGTCCCCTTGCTTTCTGGACCTTATGTAGAAGGTCTGTCAGAATCCATCATTTCACAGCCAATCAGAAAAATCAGGGCTTTTCTGTCATAGGCACACATTATTTTTGCTACAAAATGATGTTCAGAAACCAGATTTACTTCCAAAGGAGGACTATTAGACACAAAAGAGATATTCAAAGTAAAATCTAGAGAGGGGTATAAAAATATTCAGAGGAAAAGCAATATTTTTGCCCTGAGAATAGTCTCCCAGGAGGACTCTTTTAAAGCAGATGATAACACTCATTTGGATGTGTAAACTCTGCTCTGTTTGCTTAGAAAAAAATCAGTCTGTTTCCTTATGGCAGAATTGAGAAACTCCCAGCCCCTGATGCCCTCACATGCTTTCTGGAGGAGCTAATTTGATAGGGTTCCATAGCTCCTTTGGACAGTCCATTGTTTTTTTTTATTTTTCCACTTTCCTTCAAACATTAAATTGGGTTCTTAGCTATAAAGATAAAATCCTTTGTTTCATGTTCCTTCTTCTATGAAATTTGACCTATAATTTTCTTTACTGCTGGCTTCCTTTTAAGCAATAGCAAGAAAAACCACCAGAAATTCTTTAGATTCTTTAAGTGAAAGGTCTTTCTACTACCCACAGTTTTGTTTTCCCCTCTCCAAATCTAACTACCAAAGTACATCCTCTTTTGCTACTTGTTTTTCTTCCTCTAATTTTAGTATAGGATGTTCATGTTTATTAAATTATTGATCTTGATGGTTAAATTATGGTCACTGGCCAACCACAGGGCAGAGTGGGGACAAACACATGGCCTATAAACCTGGTAGGCACATGAAGGCTGTGGGTTAGGTTAGGGTCAGTTTTATTAGCACAGACCATCAGTAAAACGGTTCACTTGATTCCTCTTTTGTTATATGTATTCATTTATTTTTTAGATTCCACATACAAGTGGTAACACACAGAATGTCTTTCTCTGTCTGACTTATTTCACTAAGCATAATCCTCTCCAGGTTCACCCACATTGTTTCCAATGGCAAAATTTCAGTATTTTCTATAGCGAAAATAGAGTAGTATTCCATTGTATATATATACCATATCTTCTTTATCCATTCTCTGTCAATGGACACTTAGGTTGCTTCCATATCTTCAGTTCAGTTCAGTTCAGTCACTGAGTCTTGTCCAACTCTTTCCGACCTCATGAATCGCAGCACACCAGGCCTCCCTGTCCATCACCAACTCCCAGAGTCCACTCAAACTCATGTCCATCGAGTTGGTGATGCCATCCAGCTATCTCATCCTCCGTCGTCCCCTTCTCCTCCTGCCCCCAATCCCTCCCAGCATCAGGGTCTTTTCCAACGAGTCAACTCTTCACATGAGGTGGCCAAAGTATTGGAGTTTCAGCTTCAGCATCAGCCCTTCCAGTGAACACCCAGGACCGATCTCCTTTAGGATGGACTGGTTGGATCTCCCTTCAGTCCAAGGGACTCTCAAGAGTCTTCTCCAACACCACAGTTCAAAAGCATCAATTCTTTGGCGCTCAGCTTTCTTCACAGTCCAACTCTTAAATCCATACATGACCACTGGAAAAACCATAGCCTTGACTAGATGGACCTTTGTTGGCAAAGTAATGTCTCTGCTTTTGAATATGTTATCTAGGTTCGTCATAACTTTCCTTCCAAGGAGTAAGCATCTTTTAATTTCATGGCTGCAATCACCATCTACAGTGGTTTTAGAGCCCAAAACATAAAGTCTGACACTGTTTCCACTGTTTCCCCATCTATTTCCCACGAAGTGATGGGACCAGATGCCATGATCTTAGTTTTCTGAATGTTGAGCTTTAAGCTAAGTTTTCACTCTCCTCTTTCACTTTCATCAAGAGGCTTTTTAGTTCCTCTTCACTTTCTGCCACAAGGGTGGTATCATCTGCATATATGAGGTGATTGATATTTCTCCTGGAAATCTTGATTCCAGCTTGTGCTTCCTCCAGCCCAGCGTTTCTCATGATGTACTCTGCTTATAACTTAAATAAGCAGGGTGACAATATACAGCCTGGACATACTCCTTTCCCAATTTGGAACGAGTCTGTTGTTCCATGTCCAGTTCTAACTGTTGCTTCCTGACCTGCATACAGATTTCTCAAGAGGCAGGTCAGGTGGTCTGGTATTCCCATCTCTTTCAGAATTTTCCACAGTTTATTGTGATCCACACAGTCAAAGGCTTTGGCATAGTCAATAAAGCAGAAATAGATGTTTTTCTGGAACTCTCTTGCTTTTTCGATGATCCAGCAGATGTTGGCAATTTGATCTCTGGTTCCTCTGCCTTTTCTAAAACCAGCTTGAACATCTGGAAGTTCTATGGAAAATATTGTTCCAAGGTGTCAACAGTACTGGGTCACCAACAGCTCACCAGTCTGGTCTCACAGCTTTCATCATCATCTTATTTTATTTGAAACTAGGATGAAAGCATCCAGGCAACAGTTACTGAATTGCTTATTACTCTGGATGTTTTAGATTAGAATTCAAGACTTCTTCTGCAGGTTGTGGTTGCAATTCATATCCATGTGGGCACACTGTTCTCTGAGAAGTTCTAAAAGGCACCTCTCACTTGACAATTTCTATGTGCAGGAACACGCTCACCTGCATAACAGAGATAACCTTCTTAAACTGGCTTACCTCATATACAGCCCTTTCTGGGCAGCTTGGAGGACCCCAAAGGAGGAGAGGTCATGTTCCCAGACCTCCAATTGCTAACAATTTAAATTTGGAGACATATGAACAAAAGTGAAACCTTTCTAGACTGAGCAAGCGCTACCTCCTTAGCCACAGTCTGAAATCCCATAAGCCACTGTACAAATAAATGCTCATTCACCTTTGGGAAATCTTATGCTAATCTTCCTGACCCCGTAATATTATAAAGCAAGTTTTTCTTTCTGTAACTTTAGGCCTTTGGTTCCCCATTGTGAGAAAATTTTAGTCTTATAATGAAAAACAAAACAAAAATGGAGACTTAAACACAAAGATGGCTGGGTGACATCACTGATGCAATGGACATGACCTTGGGCAAACTTCGGGAGACAGTGAGGGACAGGGAGGCCTGACGCACCGCAGTCCACCAGGTTGCAAAGAGTCCGACATGACAGGGTGACTGAACAACAATATACACAAAGATAAATGAAAAGAAGGCAAATGATGGGAAGGCTCTCTCTAAGCTGCATTCCCTAGGGTACAGTCTATAATGAGGTGCTAATTACAGAGGGGCAAAGGAGCCTGTGTCTGATTCTAAGTGGGTTCTAAATATAGCTCTGCATCTTGCGTCAACGTGAAACACTGATTTATAATTCAGATAAACACACAGATAGAACTCAGCAGCTATGAAGCGAGCACTGATGCACATACAGACAGCTCCTAAATCTGGCCTCCTGCAGGCAAAGGTGTATCTCTGATGTCTGGTACCCTGTTGTATGCACACAAATGCACCTTTGACAATAAAAGGTCCCCACTGGAGAATTCTATGACATCTGTAGGCAAGTGGGGCTTCTGGATTCCTTATACCCCTTGATTTATTCTTCCAGCCATGTGCTCAGCAGCTAAGTTTTCTGGATAAGACATACTGGGTGGACATTTTTCACTGGGGCTTGGGGGTCTAATGAGATGTGGATTTTTTTGTGCAAAAAATAGGTTAGGTTTTCAGACTCTCACCAATAGGACACACTTCCACTATCTCACAGGAACCTGGAAAAGACAGAAAGCAGAGTCTGGGCACAGGTCCTATTTGTGGAAGCTTGCAAAGTCCAAGGTGACTGGCTGAAAACTTTGTTCTGCTTTGGGTAGTGGATAACTTGTGAAATAAGTTCCCCTGACCCCTTCCAGGGCTTAGGACTGATGCTTGAGTTCTGCTGTGGTCCAGAAGGGACATAGGATGGAGAAATGGCACTCCAGGGGTGCCATTCATATGGAGGCAAAGTCACGAAATGTTGGAAACTTCGTGGAACTGCCCCTGCCTTTCCTCAGCAGCCCCTGGCAATAGGACAGGATTTCCTGGAATCGTCTATCTCTTGGGAAAAGGGATATCCAAATGTATATTATTGAGGCCTGAAATCCTTTTTCTCCAAATCCTGCCCTTCTCTTGGTTTGGGTGATCCAGATAATTGCTCTAATTCCCCATTTTTTTTTAAAATTCATGTCAGTATATCACAAAATTCCCACTGAATCATAAAGTACAGCAAAGTACAAAACTTAAGCTGTTAAGTACAGCTTAACCTCTCTCGAGGTTAAGAATTTTAGATTTTTCTAAAAATCGTAACTCTAGAAAGGATACTGTTGTTTCAGGCTGTATTGGCCAAGTGATGCTCAGCCTCTGGAAAGGTTGCAGCCTTGACTCAGAAAAGTCATGAACAAAAGTCCCCAACTACAGAAAACTATATAAACAGAGAAATTTTCTCTAGGCAGACCTAGCTCTTCTCATGCTTAATTCAATGCTGACATATTCTCCACAACCATGAAACAGAGCCAAAAACTGTAGGATTCTTCTGTCAATGGATATCCCCTGCTCATGTGGGTCCAAAGGCCCAGCCTGGTGTTATTCAGACTCTAAAGATGTAAAAGGTCTGTCTACTCAAAGCTATGGTTTTTCCAGTGGTCATGTATGGATGTGAGAGTTGGACCATAAAGAAGGCTGAGTGCAGAAGAATTGATGCTTTTGAACTGTGGTGTGAAGAAGACTCTTGAGAGTCCCTTGGACTGCAAGGAGATCAAACCAGTTAATCCTAAAGGAGATCAGTCCTGGGTGTTCATTGGAAGGATAAATGCTGAAGTTGAAACTCCAATACTTTGGCCAACTGATGTGAAGAACCGACTCATTGGAAAAGACCCTGATGCTGGGAAAGACTGAAAGCAGGAGGAGAAGGGGATGACGGAGGATGAGATGGTTGGATGGCATCACCAACTCAATGGACATGAGTTTGAGCAAGCTCCGGGAGTTGGTGATGGACAGGGTAGCCTGGCGTGCTGCAGTCCGTGGGGTTGCAAAGAGTCAGACACACTGAGCGACTGAACTGAATTGAACTGAGGAGTGAAGAGAGAGGCATCAATTCATTCCCATTAGACCCAAACTGCGGATTCAGGAAACAAAAACACAGGAGACAAATGAATAAGGAAGTAAAGGAAAATGAATTATTAGCATTATCTAGAATATTCCTGAGGAGAAAGCTGCAGAGTTTAAGCACAATCACCTCTCTGGGCCCCCACCACAGAGCCAATGAGTATGCGGCTGGTGTTCCATCAGGAGTCACCGCTTTACAATGGCTGGGAGAAGGATGGCTTGCAGCTGGTGTTCCATCAGGAGTCACCGCTTCATGATGGCTGGGAGAAGGATGGCCGCCCTCATGTGGCCCCTGCTGCCTGGATCAATCGGGACCTCTTTTAGCCCTAGAGCAGACCCTCTCCAGGGCTAAGAGGGAACCCCGCATGTGAGAAATGTTAGGAAGTAGCCCCTTTCCTCATAGCCAAATCTACCTGGAGAGATTGGTCCCTATGGTTCAGGGCATTTCCCCTGCCAGTGTTTAAATTCTCGGTACCCATCAGGTCCTGCTTAGAGTTTTCAGCTCAGAAAGGGATACTGAGGCACAGTAATCACAGTAAACTCTAATTTAGAGAAATTGACAGGATGACAACTGTTAAAAATAATAGCTATGATTTGGGCACTTGCTGGGTCCTAACCATATTCTGCAAGGAAGGTATTGATATAAACATTTTACACATAAGGAAACTGAGACTTAGAGCGGTTAGTAAATTTCTCAAGGTCATTTCTCTGTAAGTGATGAATCTGGGATTCAAATACAGCACTATCTGATCTCAGAGTTTTGTATTTAAATATGGACTACAGAACAAACTGGCCAAGAGAACATGTTTACAGTAAGGGACCACAAAAAAACTCAATCCAGGACCATATGCTCATGTATTTAGGGTAGTTATTCTCAACTGTGATTCAGTGATAGAACTGGGGTGTCCAGGTCAGCTTTGAGATCCATAGAGTAACTGGATAGGACTAATATAGTAATTATGATAATGGTTAACATTTACTACACACTGCCATACCAAACACTGCATTAAGTACTTTGAGGCACAGCCCTGTTTAAGCCCCACAACCTCCTTATGGGGGGAGCAGTACCATGACTATGGTTCATAAATTCTAGAACACACTTTTTTTTTTTACATTTAAAAAATTTTGAATTTAAGGTGCATCTTACAATTACAATTGGCAATTTTTCTTTTTAATTAAAAAAAAGCAACAGCAGGGGTAAGGGGAAATAAAAACCTAATGTAATTAATACAAAATCATTAAAAATGATAGATATTAATCCTACTCTATCAATAATCACTTCACGTGTGAATGGTCTAAATATATCAATTAAAAGACAGATTGTCAGAGAGGATTAAGAAACAACAAACAGGACCCAACTATATGTTGTCTATAAGAAACACACATTAAATAGTAAAGATTCAGATAGATTAAAAGTGAAAGGATGGAGAGAGCAATACCATGCTGACATTAATCATAAGAAAGCTACGCTATCTATATTGATTTCAGACAAAGCAGACTTCACAATATGAGAAATTATCAGGAATAAGGTGCATTATATAATGATGGCATCAAGTCTTCAAGATGACCTAAAAATCCTAAACATGAATGTACTGAACAACAGAATATCTAAATGGAGAAGGCAATGGCACCCCACTCCAGTCCTCTTGCCTGGAAAATGCCATGGATGGAGGAGCCTGGTGGGCTACAGTCCATGGGGTCGCTAACAACAGAATATCTAAATAGACAGAGGTAAAACTGATAGAACTCAGAACCACAATTAGATATACACCATACCCAGTGGGATATATCATCGAAAAAGAGAGACAATGGTAAGTGTTGATGGGGATGGGAAGAAACTAGAACCTTCACTTGTTGCTGGTGGGAATGCAAAATGGTGCAGACACTTTGGGAAACAGCGCGACAGTTCTTCAAAAACTTAAACCATTTGACCCAGCGATTCTATTCCTAGGTTAGATAAATGGAAACATATGTCCACTCAATGACTTGGATAGCAGTATTAGCAGCAGGTGGACAACCCAAGGGCCCACCAATTGATAAATGAATAAAGAAAATGTGGTTATACCAATACAACATAACATTATTTAGCCATAAAAAGGAATGAAGGACTGATGCATGCTACAATGTGGATAAACCTTGAAATATGCTATATTTAAAAAAAAAAGCCAGTTACAAAACACTGCATACTGTATGATTCCATTTATATGTAATGTCCAGAGTAGGAAAATCTACAAAGTAGACTGCCTAGGGCTGGGGGAGAGGATAGGGGAGGACTGGGGGATGATGGGTAAAAAACATGGAGCTTCTTTTTGGAGGAATGAAAATACTTTGGTGAGAGTTACACAACTGTGTGAATATATTAAAAACTTATTTGTATACTTTCAGTGGGTGAACTGTATGGTATGCAAATTAAATTGCAACGAAACTGTTAGAAAAAAGATTGAACCGAAAGGAGAAATGCACACATACCCTCTTTTAGTGATAGATCAAGCAGACAGAAAACCAACAAGGATATAGTTGACTTGAACAGCGCTGCCCAACTTAATCTATAGCTTTCATTTTACAGCAGTGTACTGATAAATATGTAGAAACAGTTCTCCAGAGGAAATAAGCTTTCATCTGTAGCACTGACGATTTCCACGGTACAAATACTCCCACCATGGCTGATATCAACCTACCAACAAAATGTCACTGACCATGGAGTTGGTTGGGAAGAGATGCTCATAGCTCTCTCTCTCTTTGGTGGTTTAGTTGCTAAGTCTTGTCCAACTCTTTGTGACCCCCTTGCACTGTAGCCCACCAGGCTCCTCTGTCCATAGAGTTTTCCAGGGAAGAATACTGGAGTGAGCTGCCATTTCCTTCTCCAGGGGATCTTTCAGACCCAGAGACTGAACCTGAGTCTCCTGCATTGGCAGGCAGATTCTTTACTGCTGAGCCCCCACGGAAGTCCCTTTCCTCTTTGGTGCCAGTTCACAAATCAGATTGCTAAATTTTCAGGAGTTTTGTGACCTGATTGTGAAATGTGGGTAGCTTGAAATTCACTCCACCCCAGAGGGAATATTTACACTATGGAAATCAACTGCAAATCAGGTGTTTCTGCTTGTCTATTTGGAGTCAGTTTATCAGCCCATACTATCAAAAAACCCCAGAGTTCCCACTCATGGTTCTTCCTACATTACCAAGAGATTGAATGACTTTGGACAAGTCACACCACCTCCCTGACTTTCAGTTTGTTCATCTATAAAAGATGGAGCTGGAGTAGCTGACCTTCAAGTTTACTCACACCTCTGAAATTCTATTATACAGTCAGCCCCTCTTCCGCAATTCCCACATATAACACAACCAAACCACATTAGCGTGAATTCATGTGGCTTCGGACAATCATTCTATTCCCCTCAGGACAGGGTGGGTCCATGCCGTCCCCTCGGGTCTCATTGTTCACCAAGATTCCCTTTGTGTTTTGAGAAGCAGGCCTGTAGAAATTCTTTAGACCCACAGACCCGTCTGGTGCTCTGCCCACCCAAGCCTTCATACATCCTGTTCCCACTCTGTGGTCCACTCTCCTATGACCTCTTACTCTGGCCAACTCCTATTGACTCTACAGGGGCCTTCCTGGAAGAGATCACTACCCCCAGAAAACCTTCCTTGGTTTTCTTCATCCAGCCAAGCTATCTCTGCCATGTAGTTTCTGGCACCCTATCTGATCACCGTCCTCATCAGTTTTTTAAAAATTGTTTTTGTCCATTTTATTGTCTGGCATCCCCACCCAAACTTAAGGGCTAGGAGGACAGAGAATGTGTGTCTTTTTCTTTTCATGGTATCTGCATGAATACACCAATACACCTCCTGATACACTAAGGAGGCTTCACAATCATTGTTGGCTGAATAAATGAGTAGGACACAGCTCTCTTAACAACAGAGCGGTACTCTTCAAGAAAAGGTACAAACTCAAACCAAAATCCCTTTTGGAAGAATGCTTTTGCATCAGCAAATTTCCAACAATGGAGCAAATTTCATCTGAGAGATGTCCCATTTCAGAGAGGGTTTGGAGTCATGGCGTGTGAGATGTTCAATCCTGATATGACCGTGACTTTCTAAGCAAGCAGCCCTAATTCTCAGACTGAACTCCTACCCATATAGTGGTTACTGCCTCTGGAGCTACTTGGTTTAAGAGGGGGGATCTATGGATACATTAGCAGGTAGATCCGCAGATTGTCATCTGATACTCAGAGTGCAAAGCCCAGGACTACCTGTGTATGAAATCTCATGTTCTAGGACCTCTAACCTCTCCAGCAGGCACCAGACACTCTTGCTACTTAAATTCAGTCACCTCTGGAGACTCACTGAGGTAATCTGTAGATGCCATTTTTAGAGATTTATTTTCAGAATCTGTTGGAATTCCCAGAACAACAACCTTAGGATCTAGGCACACAGAGCAAGACCCTCCAAAGCAGACACTGTGTAGGGAGCTGAGGTTCAGAGAGAAGCAGTAATTTGCCTGAGGTCACCCAACTGAGGCAAAGCTTTATTAGAGTTCTGGCCCAATTCCTGGCCTCATGTTCTTTCTACCGTAGCACTTCATTGACCAGACATTGTGAAAAGCAAAAAGACCATGGAATGGGGCAGTGCACACAGAAAGGAAACCCCAGGGAAATGTGGGTCTAGCAAGAAGTCTGTTAGAAAGTGCATCCCTGCGACCAAATATGTTTAGAAAGTCACCCCACCTCCCAGGAGGTGTTTTGCTTGATATATTTGAATAGGTGGAGCCATGAACTCACGGGCAATTGGGCTAAATCATAAGTTCAGAATAACCTGCAGAAATTCTATAAGATCATTCAATCAAGAAGTAGTTTCAGTACAATGTGAGAACAACTAGAATATAATGGAATAGATGCAGTGTTAATGAGAGGAAGAGAGGACTAACTTTGTTTGAAAGGGCCAGGGGAAAATAAACTGAAGCTGAATCTTAAAGGATGGGAAAGAGAAAAAGAGAAAGTGAAGAAGAAAATCTGGTATTCTAGGAAAAGTTACGGTATTCCTAGGTAACAAGAGGAGTCGATGTTTGGGATCGGGGTGATAAATGTACAGTATGTATGGCTGTGTTGGTGAGGACACCTGCCAGGTTCAAGCAGAGCTCCACAGGGGAGTCTGGTGGGAGAAAAACTTGAGAAGGCAGGGTAGGTTGGAACAGAACTGTGTGCAAAGCCTGGAGAAGGAGCTAGTGAAAGGGTCAGCTTGGGGATGGCTTCAGGTAAAAGGCAGAAGTGTCTGGGGCATTATTCTGAGATAACACAGAGTCACTGCAGACTTCTGAGCAAGAAAATGCCCCAACTCCTGGTTTTACAACAATTAATCTGCAGGAATGTCGGGAGAAGAGAACCAGAAGCAAGGAGAGAGAAGACGGCAACAACCACCAGGATTAATCCATTAGCCTGTCACCACAAAACCAAAATGAGAAGCAAAGCTAATTAAATGTGGCCCCTAATGCTTCCAAGGGCTGAAGAAATCCCCCCTCTCCCTCACTGGCTTGAGTCATCTTGGACTCATCCAGGGCCCACTGAGACCTTGGGATCCACTCAAATGTCTGCATAGACTCTATGTACCACGTGGCAGAACTACCCATTGTTTGCTAAAACAATTCCTTTTTTTTGCAGTGCAATCATTAGCCAAAGGCATTGAAGAAACAAAGTCATCAAACTAAGCCTAGGAGAATTCAAGTCCTACTGTTGAATACACTGATAATACGTGTTCAAGGATGTCTACATTCTAAAGGCCACTGCATGGCCTTAAAAGCTACAGATACTGAATTGTGCTTCATAAGACAGAATCCAGGTCCTCAAAGTAGCCTTTGTTTCGGAGACTCTAACCTGGCAAGATGTTTTCATCAGTTTACCAGCTAGCAAGATACAAGGTGAAACTTACCGATTGTCTACTCAACCACTTGTGAAATAGAATAACAATGCCAATACCAGCAGCGAGTACTCAGTGTTTACACTGTAACGGACACAATCACACAATCATAATGACTTTACACCTATTAACATGTATTTGAGTCTCACAATGTCTCTTTGTGGGAGGTAATATCTCCATTTTACAGATGAAGAAACTGAGAGTTAGAGAAGTTAGCTGCCTAAGATCATATATCTAACAAGCAATGGAGACAGAATTTGAGCCAGGAGTCCTTAACCACTACATTGGGCCCTCAGCTCTGTGGTGAGTATCGTGAGAGACACAAAAGTAGTTGATAGTGCCCCAGTCATTTTCTCTCCTTGGGAACTCAGACACATTTAATCAGGAATTTCCCTCTGGTTCCAAACTTCCTGTTTGCTCTGAACGTCCAATGTCAATGGAGTCAGAATTCTACTTCTGATCTGGTCAGCAATAACGTGGCTTCCTCAGAGGAATGTAAACTTGGCTTTTGTCCCAACCAGCTCTGTCTCCATTCACTCTTCCTCTCTCCTTTATCATGTCATAACGACTTCACCCCACATGGACATCAGCAGGTGACACTGTATGAAAGGAGTTCGGGGTGAAGACAGTCCCATCTCTAAGTAAACCCAGACTCACCAAAAAGTGACTATCCCTGAAAACTCCACAATAATATTTAATACTCCTTTATCAAGAGGACAAGCCCTTCAATTATGCAACACGGTAGAGGGGTGAAATAAGTTTCATTACCAAGATGCACATTTTTGAAGTCAGCTTTTTTGCTGAAGCAGATCATGTAAGGAACAGGGAGTGGGTGTAGGAGCTTGTGAAGATGGTAGGTGCCAAGGGAGCCATCAAGGAGGCTGAGGTACAGAAATTAGACTCTGTAGCATTCCAATGCAGGCATACCTCGGGTGTTCCAGCCCTGTTGGTCACTTTCTCATGCATTTCTCAGCACTCACTCATCCTGCCCTATGGTCCCTAGGTGCTCGTAGTATTGAAATAATGCCAAGGAAAGGCTCCCTCCCCTGAAATACTGCCTGACTCTGAGACCTAAGCCCTGTCCTGTTGGGCCCTTAGTTGGGCTCTGCACAGGGGCAAAGCCTCACATGTCCACCACCCTGATGACAGGGTGTCATCACTGCTGGGATACTGGCACCTCCCCATGCCTCACTGGGTCCCAAACAACTTACAGAGTCCTTTCTAGGTCTATCAGTTTATTTAAACCTTTCAATTTATGCCAGAATGGCAGGCCTGGCCGTCTTATTTTGATATTTATTAGGAGCTCCATTTGTATCAGCTCCACATTTTACAGGAAACTGTGGCCATTTGCCCAGGGCTACATGGTTAGCAAGTGTCAGTGCTTGGACTGCACCCTGGGATCTCTGCATTGGTTTCCTAGGGCTGCCAGAGCCAAGCACACACTCTGTTGGGAACAACAGAAACATATTTCTTCCAGTTCTGGAGGCCCCAGATTGAGGACTGGTTTCTTCTGAGATCTCTCTTCAGCCTATAAATGGATTTTCTCCTAGGGTCTTCATGGTCTCCCTCCGCACATTTCTGTGTCCTAATCTTATTAAAACACTGGTCATACTGGATTAGGGGTCACCCTTATGACCTTATTTTACCTTTTACCACTTTAAAGACCCTATCTCCAAATACAGCCACATTCTGAGGTACTAGGAATTAGGACTTCAACGCATGAATTTGGAGGGGACACAATTCAGTCCATAACATCCTCTGACTCCATAACCCTCCACTCTCCCACTCATCCAACCAATATTTATAGAGCTTCCTAGGTGCCAAGGACTGTGCTCAGCACGTCTGAAAAATGTTTTCTGATGTAATTCTCCAAACAGTCCAGGGAAGTTCTCATTCCAATTCCCATGGTACAGTGAGGAAAATACACTTCAAACAGTTTAAGTATTCTGCTCAGGAAAACACAACAAAGATCCAGCATATGTGGGATCCAGCCCCAGCTCTCTGACTCCAACTCAGCGCTGTCTCCAACACACAACTTTGCTCCCACACGAGGCAGCAATGGGACAGGTTGACCTGACAGTTGGCAGCAGCGTGGGATCTGGCAGGATCTCCTTCTTTGGAAATATCATAAATCCCATGAATAACAGCTACCACATAGGGTGTAGCTATTATGTGTATCTACCACATAGGGTTACTGTGTGATGACTAAATGAGTAAATGGGTGCAAAGTGCTCAGAATAGAGTTTGGCTGGTCACGAAGCCTAAAATGAGTGTCTTGCTATCGTTGTTGTTGTTGCTGCTGCTACTGCTGCGGCAGTTATTATTTGTTATTATTTTTGACTTCTAGATAAATAGGTAGCTTGAATGCTCACAAATTATTTTTTTCTCCTTCCCCAAATTACACACAAAGGCCTAAACACACAAAGATGGGGGAAACAACAGAAGAAAGAACAGCAATGTAATTTTGGAAGCAGGAAAGCAAAGGGGTGAGTGGGAATGGCTCAGTAGACCTGAGAAAGAGCAGCATCCTGAGCCAGCAATGGGATAAGTAAAGGACAATCAAATTTATGCTGTAGAATCTCCCGTTTCCTGCTCTAACAAAGCTCAGGAATTTATAATAACCATTACTGCTGGAGATGAGGGTGATGTAGATAAAGATCTGATTGAAAAGCAACTATACACTCAGATTCTCTTCTTACTCTGCATACCCCCTTCTCTGCCTCAGAGACTTACTCTCTGGAGAAGAGAAATTGAAAGTCTCAAGGTCCATGGTGGAATCAGGGAGAGTGCAGGCACCAGGGTATAGAACTAAAAATAGGGCAATTGGGTGGATATATGTATTTTGGGAGCTGGGCCCTCCAATGCTCTTCTCTCATTTGGCTCATCTTGCTGCCAAGCTCTGTCTCTACAGGAAGGACTCTGGAAGAGTCTTTCCAAGGTAAACTGAGGCCTCCAAGAGAAAAAACTCTAAAAATACTGATAGTCAAAAGTTCCCCAAATAAGTGGCAAGTCAGATGATTCATTGTAGTGATGCCCAAGTTGACTACTCCAGAATCTGAATGATAGTTCCAGAAAGAAATAAGACATTTTCCTGAACATAATCTTCTAAGTTAAAAAGGTTCACCCAGGGCCTAGTACAATGCATGAAAATAGGTCTATGACACATCATTAACAAATAATTAAACAAGATTCCAGAAAAAAGAAATAGGTCCATAAGAAGGATCAAGGATAAAACAGTGGACTTCTTAATAGCAGCACTAGGAGCTGAAAGGCAATGGCAACACCTTCACATTTTGAGTGAAAACACTTTTCAGTCTAGAATTCTCTACCTAGCCAAACTCTTTGTCAAGTTTGAGAGTGCGATAAAGATGGTCTTAGGTAAAGAAGGAAGGTCTCAAAAATTTACTTCCCGTACTTTTTCTTGGAAGGTACATCACCATCTCAAGAAAGTGTATCAAGGAAGAGACGATGTGACATAAGAGAGGAGCTCTCACATGGGAGAGGCGAAGACACCCAGACAATACTGACGGGGAGTCCCAGAACGACAGCTCTGCAGCAGGGACTGAGGACAAGTGTTAGGACTGGAGCAGTTCAGAAGGCTCAGGAGAAGCGCATCCAAGAATACTGACAGAATGATTGTTGCACCTCACCATCTTGGAGGGAGATGCGGACACGAGAGCATCCGTATCAACTCCAGGGAAAACAAAGAAAGTGTATTGGAAAGGAAAAGCAATTATAGCTTTTCACAGTCATAACAATGTATACAATGTACATTCATGTAACCAAAATTATAGTAATCTCTGTTGAGAAGATGGGAGGTTTGTAAGGTTATGTCGATGTGATGGGGTGGAAGGTAGGTACTAGGTAGGGCAGAGAACTAAATTCTCCCTTGCCTAGTGGAAAGTCACTAGATAATGCCTAAAATAAAATTCAAAAAATAACATTAAACCATGCTATTTAGTACAATGAGGTTTCACTTCATACGGCTAAAACAGCCATCATTAAAAAGTCTATAAATAATGAATAGAAATGATGTGGAGAAAAGGGAACCCTCCTACATTGTTGGTAGGAATGCAAATTGCTGCATTCCTGGAAAACTATACAGTCAATTCAGTTGCTCAGTCATGTCCGACTCTTTGTGACACCATGGACTGCAGCATACCAGGCTTCCCTGTCCATCATCAACTCCTATAGCCTGCTCAAACTTGTGTCTCTCGAGCTGGTGGTGCCATCCAACCATCTCATCCTCTGTCATCCCCTTCTACTCCTGCTTTCAATCTTTCCCAGCATCAAGGTCTTTTCCAAAGAGTCAGTTCTTTGCATCAGGTGGCCAAAGTATTGGAGTTTAAGCTTCAGCATCAGTCCTTTCAATGAATATTCAGGACTGATATCCTTTAGGATTGACTGGTTGGTTCTCTTTGCAGTCCAAGGGACTCTCAAGAGTCTTCTTCAACACCATATTTGAAAAGCATCAATTCTTTGGCACTCAGCTTTCTTGATAGTTCAACTCTCACATCCATATATGACTACTGGAAAAACCATAGCTTTGACTAGAAGGACCTTTCTTAGCAAAGTAATGTCTTTGCTTTTTAATATGCTGTCTAGGTTGGTCATAGCTTTTCTTCCAAGGAGCAAGTGTCTTTTAATTTCATGGCTGCAGTCACCAAATGCAGTGATTTTGGATCCCCCCAAAATAAAATCTCTCACTGTTTCCATTGTTTCCTCATCTATTTGCTATGAAGTGATGGGATCGGATGCCATGATGCTTAGGTTTTCGAATATTGAGTTTTAAGCTAACTTTTTCACTCTCCTCTTTCACTTTCCTCAAGAGGTTCTTTAGTTCTTCTTCGCTTTATGCCATAAAGGTAGCATCATTTGTGTATCTGAAGTTATTGATATTTCTCCTGGAAACCTTGATTCCAGCTTGTGCTTTATCCAGTCTGGAATTTTGCATAATATACTATGCATATAAGTTAAATAAGCAGGGTGACAATATACAGCCTTGACATACTCCTTTCCTGATTTCAAACCAGTCTGTTGTTCCATGCCTGGTTCTAACTGTAGCTTCTTGACCTGCATACAGATTTCTCAGGAGGCAGGTCAGGTGGTCTGGTATTTCTGTCTCTTGAAGAATTTTCCACAGTTTGTTGTGATCCACACAGTCAAAGGCCTTGGTGTAGTCAATAAAGCAGAAGTAGATGTTTTTCTGGAATTCTCTTGCTTTTTTGATGATCCAATAGATGTTGGCAATTTGATCTCTGGTTCCTCTGTCTTTTCTAAAACGAGCTTGAACATCTGGAATTTCACAGTTCACGTACTGTTGAAGCCTGGCTTGGAGAATTTTGAGCATCACTTTGCTAGTGTGTGAGATGAGCGCAATTGTGCAGTAGTTTGAGCATTCTTTGGCATTGCCTTTCTTTGCAATTGGAATGAAAACGGACCTTTTCCAGTCCTGTGGCCACTGCTGAGTTTTCCAAATTTGCTGGCATATTGAGTACAGCACTTTCATAGGATCATCTTTTAGGATTTGAAACAGCTCAACTGGAATTCCATCACCTCCACTAGCTTTGTTTGTAGTGATGCTTCCTAACGCCCATTTGACTATGCATTCCAGGTTGTCTGGCTCTAGGTGAGTGATCACACCATCATGGTTATCTGGGTCATGAAGATCTTTTAAATATAGTTCTCTGTGTATTCTCGCCACCTCTACTTAATATCTTCTGCTTCTGTTAGGTCCATACCACTTCTGTCTTTTATTGTGCCAATCTTTCCATGAAATGACTCACTAGAAAAGACCCTGATGCTGGCAAAGATTGAAGGTCGGAGGAGAAGGGAATGACAGAGGATAAGAAAGTTGGATGGCATCACTGACTCGATGGACAGGAGTTTGAGTAGCTCTGGGAGTTGGTGATGGACAGGGAAGCCTGGCATGCTGCAGTCCATGTGGTTACAAAGAGTTGGACATGACTGAGTGACTGAACTGGAACTTGCATGAAATATTCCCTTGGTATCTCCAGTTTTCTTGAAGAGATCTCTAGTCTTTCTGTTCTATTGTTTTCCTCTATTTCTTTGCATTGATCACTGAGGAAAGCTTTCTTATCTCTCCTTGCTATTCTTTGGGCAAGAATCCCTTAGATACTACCGTGGACAGGAATCCCTTAGAAGAAATGGAATAGCCCTCATAATCAACAAAAGATTCTGAAATGCAGTACTTGGGTGCACTCTCAAAAATGACAGAATGATCTCTGTTTGTTTCCAAGGCAAACCATTCAGTATCACAGTAATCCAAGGCTATGCCCTGACCAGTAATGCTGAAAGCTGAAGTTGAATGGTTCTATGAAGACCTACAAGACCTTCTAGAACTAACATTGAAAAAAGATGTCCTTCTCATCATAGGGGACTGGAATGCAAAAGTAGGAAGTCAAGAGATACCTGGAGTAACAGGTAAATTGGCCTTGGAGTACCAAATGAAGCAGGGTAAAAGCTAACAGAGTTTTGCCAAGAGAACACGCTGGTCATAGCAAACACACTCTTCCAACAACACAAGAGATGACTCTACACATGGACACCACCAAACTGTCAATACTCAAATCAGATTGATTATATTCTTTGCAGCCAGAGATGAAGAAGCTCTATACAGTCAGCAAAACAAGACAGGGAGCTGACTGTGGCTCAGATCATGAACTCCTTATTGCCAAATTCAGACTTAAATTGACGAAAGTAGGGAAAAATCACTGGACGATTCAGGTATGACCTAAATCCCTTATGATTATACAGTGGAAGTGAAAAATAGATTCAAGGGATTAAATCTGATAGACAGAGTGCCTGAAGAGAACTATGGAATGAGGTTTGTAACATTGTACAGGAGGCAGTGATCAAGACCATACCCAAGAAAAAGAAATACAAAAAGGGAAAATGGTTGTCTGAGGAGGCCTTACAAATAGGTGAGAAAGAAGAAAAGCTAAAGGCAAAGGAGAAAAGGAAAGATATACCCATTTGAATGCAGAGTTCCAAAGAATAGCAAGGAGAGATAAGAAAGCCTTCCTCAGTGATCAATGCAAAGAAATAGAGGCACACTATACAGAGGTTCTTTAAAAACTATAAATAGAGTTACCATATGCTCTAACAATCCCACTCTTGGGCACATGTATGGAGAAAAGTCTGATTCAAAAAGATACATAAACTCCAATGTTCATAACAACACAATTTATAATAGCCGAGGCATGGAAGCAACTTAAATTCCATCAACAGATGAATAGATAAAGACCATGTGGTACATGTCACACACACACACACACACACACACACACACACACAAGAATATTACTCAGTCATAAAAAAGAATGAAGTCATGCCATTTGCAGCAACATGGATGGCCTACAGATTATCAGGCTAAGTGAAGTAAGCCAGACAGAGAAAGACGAATATCACATGACATCACTTATATGTGAAATCTAAGTTATGATACAAATGAATTCATTTACAAAACAGAAGTCGACTCACAGACAGAAAACAAACTTATGGTTACCAAAGGGGAAAAGGGTTGAAGATAGGATAAATTAGGAGTTTGGGATTAGCAGATACAAACTATTATATTTAAAATATATAAACAACAAGGTCCTACTGTAGAGCACAGGGAAGCATATTTAATATCCTGTAATAAAGCATGATAGAAAAGAATATGGAAAAGGCCAAATATATACATTTGGTCACTTTGAATCACTTTGCATATACCAGAATCCAATCAGCTATAAGAAAGGAAAAAACCCTTTTATTTAGAAATACTAGAAGCATAAGCTAAAAAAATTGCAAGCAGGTATCTTTGTGGAAGGGGAAATTATTGGAGAGGAAGGGCAGAAAACAGATTTTCATTTCTTTAAGTACCTGGTTAGAACTATTTGAATCTTTATGTATATCTCTGATTAAAATAACATCTAAGCTTTATAACACTTCACTGTGTAAACTTGAATAAGTTACTGCCTGGCTTTGGTTTCCAAGTTCTGTATCTATAAAATGGAGTTGGATGAGATAGCCTCTGAGGTCCCCCTTGATCTAACATTCACACCACAATTCCTGCCATGGGAACTGATATCATCTCATTACATACTCAACCCTTAGATCCTTAGTAGTTAGCTAACACTAAAGCATTAAAGTATCGGATTCATGTTGATGTATGGCAAAACCAATACAGTACTGTAAAGTAAAATAAAGTTAAATAAATAAAGTATCATTTTCTACAATGGGTGGGAGAATGTTGACAGCTGAGAACAGTGCTCAGTGGGGACAAAGATCCCCTTGAGATTTTCCAAGGACCAGGTCTTGGAAGACTGAGAAGGAAAGAAGAAGGGATCTCCCCAATTCCTCCCCATCCTCTGTTTTGTATGAGCATTAGCTACATTGGAAACATACTGAAAGCAGATGAGACTCTAAATATTAGACCTTCCAGTTACTAACGTAGCCTTTAACCAGAGACCTTCATCTCAGGAAACACCTACCTGTGGCCATGGCAGGAGAGGTTTCCAAGGATCAAGGCAGGCTGCCAGCCCCCAAACTAGGCCCACAGTCTTCCCCCACAGACCACCAGGAAGGCAAGACTGCAGAGCACATCACAACTCCGTGTGCACTTCCTGGGTAGGCCTGGCTTGGAAGGCACAGTCAGAGACCTCGGTCTGCAGCTCTTTCTAGGGAAATTCTTCCCAAGTTCCTCCCTTTGGGCTCATCCCCCAGCCCTGGAGAGAACTAGACATTTCACACTCAGGCTTATCTGAGTCTGAATTAAATCTTTGTTCCCTGCTCATAACTCTTCACTGACTTATAAACATCATCATCAACACGAAAACCTTTTCTAAGCACCTCTTGAGTAGAGTGGCCTAGACAGGGCCAAAGCAGAAACACCCTTTTCTCTCCTCCTGTCCGCTATGGCCTCTCAGTTCTGGCATCAGGCATAGATCAACTCTTGTGGGGTGATGGTGATGACTCATTGAGGATTGACAATCTTGGAGAATTAAAGGAGCAGGAGAGCTTTATAACTTACAATTTCCTCTCCTTCTGGTTAAAGACCAAATTTTAGTGCTCAGTGTGACAAAAGTTAATCATCAGTGATACCGGACATAAATTCCTCATCATTTCCCCTTCTTTTCATATCCTTCACTTTTAGTTGTACAGTTCAACTTGTCAGGACCACACTCAACCACCTTAGAGAGGAGACAAGGCAGGTATTATCTGAACCGCACATGGAAGCCACTCAAAAAGAAATCCAATCACTTGCTCAAATTTTTTTGAAGGATTCTCTAGCAACTCTTCATCTGTTTTGCCCTGATGGTTATGAGGTTGGTGAAGAGAAAACTGATTTTACTTTTCTGTTTAAATTTTTATTTTTCCTATGACTATTACTTCTGTAATTTAAAAACACAGGAATTTAGTTTTATAAAAACAAAGGAAAGAATTCATTCTTCTAGTGTTAAGACACTTGGCCAGAGGGGCAGAAGCCATGTTCTTTACCACCCTCTGCCGCAGTAACTATGACTGTGGAAGAAGATGCCTTTCTGTCTGCCAAGCCTCTGGTTCTCTTCCCAGGGACCCCACTGCCCTCTGTGTCTGAGGTGGATCCCATCCTCTTGCTTCCTTGTCCCATGAACAGAGGAGTATCCTGAGACTCATCTGCTGTCCTGAGCAGCTCAGAGGAAAACAGATAAGCCCCGAGCATGGTGCACAGCAGGAGAAAGCTCCCTACATCAAATTTTAGAAGAAAGTCCACCCCTCAAAACTTCCCCCATCATGGTGTGTGTGAAGGCATAAGGGAGGAGAAGAAAATGTTTAAAAGCCATAGTTAGAAAGAGTGGACCCACAGTGAGCTAACACCTGCTCCTACCGCAGCACACAGAGGATTCCTAGGAATGCTGAGCAGAGAAAACAGAGACAGTGCCCTGTGCCACCCACATGGGGAACCTGACTAGAGAGACCCAGAGGAAAGTAGCCTGCACACCTTCTAGTGTGAGCCCTTGGCCAGAGGAACAACTTCTTCCCTTAGTTCCGGAACTCTGGCCAATTAGTCACTAATTAGTTTGTGTATAACTTCCAGCAGGAAGGCTGGAAAATTCTATCTCAACCTTGGCAATCAGGTCCCTCCTGCAAAATTTAGTCTTGCCAACCTCCCAGACAAACCCTGCACCACTCAAAATATGGTTGCCATCTCGGCTTCACAGGCGAACAGGCAGAGACATGTATCATACAGCCCTTGTGCCGGCAGCTTCAAACAAAGGAGCATGGGGAAGAGAGATCACGTGGTCCTAATTCATCTATGAAATGAGAAACATGCAGGAATGGGGCAATTCAGGGTCAAGGAAGAAAAACTGTGTGTTTCAACAGATGCTTCCAACACAGACTTTCAAAAGTGCACAGGTACGAGGTAGCAAATAGTGATTGCAGCCATGAAATTAAAAGATGCTTACTCCTTGGAAGGAAAGTTATGACCAACCTAGACAGCATATTAAAAAGCAGAGACATTACTTTGCCAAGGAAGGTCCATCTAGTCAAGGCTATGGTTTTTCCAGAAGTCGTGTATGGATGTGAGAGTTGGACTATAAAGAAAGCTGAGTCCTGAAGAATCGATGCTTTTGAACTGTGGTGTTGGAGAAGACTCTTGAGAGTCCCTTGGACTGAAAGGAGATCCAACCAGTCCATCCTAAAGGAGATCAGTCCTGGGTGTTCATTGGAAGGACTGATGTTGAAGCTTAAACTCCAATACTTTGGCCACCTGATGCAAAGAACTGACTCATCTGAAAAGACCCTGATGCTGGGAAATACTGAACACAAAATGAGCATCCACTCCCAAAAATTAGAAAAAGAGCAGAGTGAAGTCTTAGGCCCTGGAAGACATGTAAACAGAAAGGAGGGATAGGAATTAAGTAGAAGAAAAGAATGGGGGGCAACTGATCAGGAAAACCTAAAGCTGATTATCTGAGAGAACATGTACAAAAGATAAGTTTCTGACAAGATGTAACACTTTGGCCACCTGATGTGAAGAGCTGACTCATTTTAAAAGACCCTGATGCTGGGAAAGATTGAAGGTGGGAGGAGAAAGGGATGACAGAGGATGAGATGGTTTGATGGCATCACTGACTCAATGGACATGAGTTTGGGTAAACTCTGTGAGTGAGTGATGGACAGGGAGGCCTGGCGTGCTGCAGTCCATGGGGTTGCAAAGTATTGGACAAAACTGAGGGACTAAACTGAACTGAACTGATGAGGTAGCAACCCAGCTGGACTGTAGGGTTCTGGAGCGTTAGAGAGGAAAACAAGTATTTAGTGAACACTTACTACAAGCAGCATAATAAGCTAGGCTGGCCAGGTAAGCACACCTGCATGGAGTTCTCAATCACAGAATAGGTAAAATACAAGGCTGACAAAGGGAACTGGCTTGAAACAGAGAGATGCTGTCACCCAAGGGAGGCATGATCCCCATGACAGGCTGAGTGGTCAGGGTAGCCTCCCAGAGCAGGGGCATCTTACATAGTCCTGAAGGCAGAACAGAACTTTTCTATACCTGTGGTCCCCAGTCACCTGAGAAATTCTTTAAGGAAGTACAGATTCCTGAGTCCCATACCAGACCTAATGAAACAAAGACTCTAAGAATGCTACCTTGGAACTGCTATTCTTTAAGAAAAAAAGTTATGATTATTACGGCAAATTTAAAACATTCACAAAAGCAGACATAACAGTGAACCTCCGTGTACTCAACACCCAGTCTCAGCAATCATCAGCTCATGGCCATTCTTTCCCCATCTATATCCTGATGTAGTCCCCTCATTTAGTATTCTGGAATCTACCTTTAAAAAACAAAAAAACAACCAAGGACCCTTAGACAGTCAGAACATGGATGTGACCTAGGAGCCCCTCACTGAGCAAGATACAGATTGGGAACAAGGGAATTCTAGGGACGGTGAAGACAAAGACTTGGAGAAATGAAAGAGAAAGGCATTTGGGGGAGAATGGTCTCATCTGGAGGGCATAGAGGGTGGGCTACACAGTTGGGGGAATAGTGATAAGGATCAAAAGATCACTGGGGGCGACCAGGGCCCTTTTAGCATGCATGGTGTCTTTGTGAGAAACAAAAAAAAGGGTCTCCTCTAGGTAGAAAAAGCATCTCTTCCTCGGGCTGAAGCCAGACGCGCTAGCAGAGCAGACCTGGGTGTCAGCTCCCACTCACCGCCTGGGCCCACCCCTCCCAAGCCACGCCCAAGTCACGCAGCTGTGCACAGGCTGCCTCAGGGCCAGGGCTGATGGATTCTGATGGCCAGCAAAAGGGGCTGTGCTTTATCTAGCAGAGGTAGAAGGATGCTAAGGAGGGCACCATGTGTCCATCAGCCTGCACTTTGAAAGAACACTGGGCTGCGATGGAGAGGGAGGCAGACAAGATAGGAGGGAGAAGAGCAAGAGGCAGTGAGGACTCAGGCCAGTAAACTCTTGCAAACTACCTGGGAAAGAAGGTAGAAAGCCTTGGAGATCATCTTGAGAGAGTAGTCTTGTGCAGGGATCTGGAGAGAACTGGGGGCTGGAGACAGTGATATGGGAGTCTCTGGCACACAGGTGTCATTTGGAGACAGGCAACTGCTGAAATTGCTCAGGGAGAGAATTTAGGGATGAAGGCTCCGGGAAAAACCAGTATTTAGAGGATGGGGCTTGGAGGGGAGAAGGATCAGGCCACGTTATATAGAGATTAAGGAGAAGTGGCCAGGGAAGTGGAAAGGAGAGGAAGAGAGGGGACAAGTATGGCTCACAAAAGTCACTAGAACAAACGTAGGTGAGAGGCAAGTATTCATCTAGGGAAGCAGAAAGGAAAAGAAACTAGAAATGTAAGGAAAAGTCAAGTTTTGGAGTGTCAGGAATGACTAGTAAAGAGTATGGACTTGGACTTGGCAGGCCCATGACAAGCGTCATGTCAGTTACACTTCCTAAGTCTGTCACTTACCGAATATGGCCTTGGGCAACTTATTGGGCTGGCCAAAAAGCTTGTTCGGGTTTTTCCATAAGATGTTATGGAAAAACTAGAACAAACCTTTTGGCCCACCCACTGTTAAAGGGGAATCTCTGAATCTCTGCTGGTAAACTGTGGGTGATTATACCCACTCTGACAGGGAGTGGATAGGGATGATATCTCAGTGAATGACAATTCTTCTAGTCACTGGCTCCCTAAGAGTTCACTGCCTTGTAATATGGGTGATATTTTCACATATCTAATGCCAATATCTCTAACTAGTCGGCAAGCTGCTTTGGAGGCAGAGATTAGGAATTTGAACTGAAGCCAAGGGTCATTTCTTGTTCATTTACTATGTGCAAGATAATAAGAGGATGTAAAAAAAGAAGGTCAAAGAGTTAATAAAGAAGCAGCCATGGTCCTAAGGTAGAGGGTGTGACATTCCCAAATTACAAATAAAGCGGGGGATGGAGAGACTTGCTCTGGCTGGTGGGGCCAGGCTTCTAGCAGGCAGGCAGTATTGCATCAGGCTTCTGGGCTGGAAAGAGGAGGACAGAAGAACAAGAAAGTAGGGAATTGTCAGATGAGCTTGAAGCAAGCTAAGAACCTTGGGTTCCCAGGTGGTGCTAGTGGTAAGAACCTGCCTGCCAGTGCAGGATATGTAAGAGATTCAGGTTCGATTCCTGGGTCAGGAAGATCCCCTGGAGTAGGGCATGGCAACCCACTCCAGTATTCTTGCCTGGAGAATCCCATGGAGAGAGGAGCCTGACAGGCTGCAGCCCATAGCATCGCACAGAATCAGCCACGATTGAATGACTTAGCACACACACATGCAAGAACCTTGGTAGGTTCAAGAGATCATAGGAAGTGAGGTGTACTGGGCTGTAGTAGATATAACCTAAGGTGACCCCCAATGTTTAACACACTGGTATAATCTCATAACCCCTTCCCCTTGTTTATGGTGGAGAAACTGTGACTTCTTCAACCAAAACCCGTGGTGGATTCATGTCAATGTATGGCAAAACCAATACAGTATTGTAAAGTAAAATAAAGTAAAAATAAAAATTAAAAAAAAACCACCAATGTGGAAAGGGATATAATATCACTCACAATTATAAGACATCATAGGGCAAGGGCCAAGGGATTTACAGGCATAATTAAGCTCCCCAAATGATTTGACTTTGAGTTAAAAGAGAGATCAGTCTGGGTGGGCCCAATTTAATCAAGTGATCCTTTTCAAAGAGGGTCCAGGCCTCCCTGAAGTTAGAGATTCAAAGCAGGAAAGGCTTTCATTCCTGCTGACCATGAGGAAGCCACGTGTATTCTCCATTTGCAAGGAAATGAATTCTGCCCATAATCATGTGAGCCTGGAAAAGGAGCTCAAACTTCAACAAGAAAGCAGCCTGGCTTTCATTGATCACAGCAGAGAGACCCAGGTACGCTGTGCCTAGACTGCTGCCCTGTGGGAACTGTGAAGCAGCCAATGCGTTAAGCCACTGCGTTTGTGGTAATTCGTTATGCAGTGATAGGAAGCAAACGTGTGGTTGTGACGTGGAGGACCACAACAGCAGGCTAGAGAGTGTGGGCTTTGTTATGCAGGCCGTCGGGAGCCACTGACTATTTTTGAGCAGAAGGAATTAAGGAAGCTGAGGGTTGGTTTCAGAACCCCTTGGAGAACATTTTTTTTTTTTTAGTGAGGGCATTGCTCCCAGGAGTGGGGCCAGTGAAGTTCTGGTGAGGGATTAATTTTGGGTTGAATCAAGCCAGCTATTCTTCAACCCAATTGAAGGAAAAAGGAGGAAGCAAAATCTAAGTAAAGAAATGGACAATCATTGAAAAAACCCGAAGGAACTTTAGTGTCCTTGTTGCTAATTATAAATATTTACTCCTCCCAGAATTCCTGACCTCACAGAAGAGCCTGCGTAAGTAGTACTGCTCTCTTACTGGAAAATTTGTGTGTGTGTGTGTGTGTGTGTGTGTGTGTGTGTTCCATGTTTTCTTGGAAGGGGGACAAGGCAGTAACAAGGGACTGGATGATCTGCAGAGAGTCACTTCCTGTTAGATACTGTCTAGTTCCCCTCCCCTCTTCCCTCCTAGATCATAAACCCTGAGACCCCCACAAGGAACTCCTCCTTCTCTGATTCTATCTGCTGGAGACAAGTAAGCCAAACAAACTCAGGAAGTGGCAAGAGGTTGGGAAGGGGAGGAAGTTCATGGCACAGAAGGAAAAAGTGCAGAGAATGCCCTGATGTTCAAGGAAGAGGGTTGGGGTGGCGGTGGGGAGAGAGAAATGAAGGTCACCCCAAGGTTACTTGGCACTGGGCCTTTAAAACGTCCTGCTTAAGCTTTCAATCAAAACTGGCACAAACAGTGGATCAGATCTCCCGGGGCTATTCAAATATTAACATTTACAGTGATAAACAGCCCCTAAAAAAGCCCTCTGTAAGCAAATTGAAACAAACAACTAATTTAAAGCGAGTTCTAAGAGACCAGTTGGGTGGAAGCCAAACTCAGTTCAAGCATCCAGAAGACTCTCTATTTTTTCACTTTGGGGGAAGAGAGGAGGTAAGGAGAGGTACCTGTAGATGACTCCATGTTGGTGGAGGAACATGAGAGCTGATGTAACCTCTGCAGCATAGAACCGGGAACGAGGCTCATCGAATTTCCGGGAGCGCTGAATCTGGAACATGAGGTCCCCACCATTCACATACTCCATGACAAAAAAGAGGCGGTCCTGAAGGGAGAGGAGAAAATGTCATTTAGTGAGTCCACTGCAGCTGCCCACACAGGCCAGCGAATGTACAGTGAGTTCGAAGTAACAGAACGAGGACTCAAGCAGGGACAGAGTGCACAGGTGGGGGAACTCTAGTAGCACATGTTCCAGAGAGAAGACAAGGAATCAGGGTATGAAGCGTTATTCTAATATCTTTGTCTTACTTTCACAGGAACCAGCATGCTCTAGTGGGAGGAGTCTAAGATTGACAGAAAGAAGACCTGGATCTCTGCCTAATTTCTGTTACAACCTTGAAGTGTGACCTTGGACAAGTCTCTGTCCCTTTGGAGGCTCCAGTTACTTTTGTCTGTGTGGTAGGTTACATCATGGCTGCCCCAAAGATATCCCAGTCCTAACCCCTTAATGTGTAAATGTTACCTGAGATGGCAAAGAAGAACTTAAAGAGTTGTGATGAAGTTGAGGATCTTGAGTTGGGGAGACTATTGTGGATCACCAGGGTGGGCCTTAATTGCAGTCACAAGTGTCCTTATAAGAGGGAAGTAGAGGGAGATTTGAGAAGGGAGGAGAAAGCAGTGTGACCAAGGAAGCAGAGATTAGAACGAAGTGGCCACAAGCCAAGGAAGGTGGTGCTGCCAGAAGCTGGAGCTGTCAGAAGCTGGAAGAGGCAGGGAAGGGTCTGTCCTAGAGCTTCTGGAGGGAGCATGGCTCCATCAGCACTTGGACTCTGGCTCAGTGACACTGGTCTCAGACGTCTGACCTCCAGAAATGTGAGAGGAGAGATTTCTATTATTTTAAAACACCAAGTTTGTGGTGATTTGCTAAGATAGTACTGGAACCTAATACAAAACAACATGGACTAATAAGATGGTGAGAGCCCCTCCCGGGCAGGGGGCCACGTCCACTTTGGAGGATGCTCCCTCTGGGATCTCCACCTTGATGTGCTTCCTATGGATTTTGCCCTCAAGAATGGTCAAACCATAATCACATCTCATTGGGGTTGGTGCCTTCTTTTCTGCACATCATGATGATGTGGGAAGAAGAGGGACTGAAATTCACTTTTCGTACAGCTTCTTGACTACTATTTCCTGAGCCTGTAGAGTATGTGGTGCTGTGCTGGGCAGGAGGCAAAAAGTTGTAAGCCACCACTGTCCTGAATGTTGCGGGGATCATACACATAAGGCTTATGATCCAGGGGAAATGTGTAGAATGATGAAAACTAAACAGGACCAGAGTGCCTTAAAGATATTTGGTGCTGAAAGGATTAGGAGAAAGGGGGACTCTCTGAACTGGGGGTCCATGGAGGATTCTAGAAGGAGATAGGTCCTCCCTGAGAGGAGGAGGAGATGGGGGGAGGCACCAATAAATACCAGGGCAAGGGAACAGAGCGACAGCACTTGGGAACCAGTAAACTGACCAGGTCAGCCAGGGAGGAAGGTCCATGGAGCAAAGAGGAAGCAGTGAGGCTGGGGAGGGCAGAGGGTCAGAGTACATTCTGAACATATAGACACAGTCTCAGCAAAGCTGCTAGGCGGATGTCAGCATATTATCTTGGATTAAAATTAGTAGAATCATTTCAATTAAGACTGAATAAAAATCACAATTAGCAAAGGCTAATAGAGTTTTGCCAAGAAAACGCACTGATGTACTCTGCATAGAAGTTAAATAAGCAGGGTGACAATATACAGCCTTGACGTACTCCTTTTCATATTTGGAACCAGTCTGTTGTTCCATGTCCAGTTCTAACTGTTGCTTCTTGACCTGCATACAGATTTCTACATGCAGAACATCCTCTTCCAAAAACAGAAGAGAAGACTCTGTACATGGACATCACCAGCTGGTAAACACCGAAATCAGATTGATTATATTCTTTGCAGCCAAAGATGGAGAAGCTCTATACAGTCAGCAAAAACAAGACCAGGAGCTGACTGTGGCTCAGATCGTGAACTCCTTATTGCCAAATTCAAACTTAAATTGACGAAAGTAGGGAAAACCACTAGACCATCCAGGTATGACCTAAATCAAATCCCTTATGATTATACAGTGGAAGTGAAAAATAGATTCAGGGGATTAGATCTGATAGACAGAGTGCCTGAAGAACTATGGACAGAGGTTCATGACATTGTATAGGAGGCAGCGATCAGGACCATGCCCAAGAAAAAGAAATGCAAAGAGGCAAAATGGTTGTCTAAGGAGGCCTTACAAATAGCTGTGAAAAGAGGAGTGAAGGCAAAGGAGGAAAGGGAAGATACACCCATTTGAATGCAGAGTTCCAAAGACTAGCAAGGAGAGATTAAAAAAAACTTTCCTTGGTGATCAATGCAAAGAAATACAGGAAAACAACAGAATCGGAAAGACTAGAGAGCTCTTCAAGAAAATTAGAGATATCAAGGGAACTTTCCATGCAAAGATGGGCACAGTAAAGGAGCCAGACAACCTGGAATGCATAGTCAAGTGGGCCTTAGGCAGCCTTGCTACAAACAAAGCTAGTAGAGATGATAGAATTCCAGTTGAGGGATTTCAAATCCTAAAAGATGATCCTGTCAAAGTGCTGTACTCAATATGCCAGCAAATTTGGAAAACTCAGCAGTGGCCACAGGACTGGAAAAGGTCCGTTTTCATTCTAACTGCAAAGAAAGGCAATGCCAAAGAATGCTCAAACTACTGCACAATTGCACTCATCTCACACGCTAGCAAAGTGATGCTCAAAATTCTCCAAGCCAGGCTTCAACAGTATGTGAACTGTGAAATTCCAGATGTTCAAGCTCGTTTTAGAAAAAGCAGAGGAACCAGAGATCAAATTGCCAGCATCCATTGGCTCATCAAAAAAGCAAGAGAATTCCAGAAAAACATCTACTTCTGCTTTATTGACTACACCAAAGCCTTTGACTGTGTGGATCACAATAGACTGTGGAAAATTCTTCATGAGATAGGAATACCAGACCACCTGACCTGCCTCCTGAGAAATCTGTATGCAGGTCAAGAAGCAACAGTTAGAACTGGACATGGAACAACAGACTGGTTCCAAATATGAAAAGGAGTACGTCAAGGCTGTATATTGTCACCCTGCTTATTTAACTTATATGCAGAGTACATCATGAGAAATGCTGGACTGGATGAAGTATAGCTGGAATCAAGATTTCCGGGAGAAATATCAATAACCTCAGATATGCAGATGACACCACTCTTATGGGAGAAAGTGAAGAGGAACTAAAGAGTCTCTCAATGAAAGTGAAAGAGGAGAGTCAAAGTTGGCTTAAAACTCAGCATTTAGAAAACTAAGACCATGGCATCCAGTCGCATCACTTCATGGCAAATAGATGGGGAAGCAGCGGAAACAGTGACAGACTTTCTTTTGGGGTCTCCAAAATCACTGCAGATGGTGACTGCAGCCATGACATTATTAAAAGACGTTTGCTCCTTGGAAGAAAAGTTATGACCAACCTAGACCCCTTATTAAAAAGCAGACAAAAAAAAAAATAAAAAAAAATAAAAAGCAGACATTACTTTGCAACAAAGGTCCATCTAGTCAAAGCTATGGTGTTTCCAGTAGTCATGTATGGATGTGAGTGTTGGATTATAAAGAAAGCTGAGCATCGAAGCATTGATGCTTTTGAACTGTGGTGTTGGAGAAGACTCTTGAGAGTCCCTTGGACTGCAAGGAAATCAAACCAGTCCATCCTAAAGGAAATCAGTCCTAGATATTCATTGGAAGGACAAATGCTGAAGTTGAAACTCCAATACTTTGGCCAGCTGATGCGAAGAACTGACTCATTTGAAAAGACCCTGATGCTGGGAAAGATTGAAGGTGGGAGGATAAGGGGAAGACAGAGGATGAGATGGTTGGATGGCATCACTGACTCAATGGACATGAGTTTGAGTAAACTCTGGGAGTGGGTAATGGACAGGGAATCCTGGTGTGCTGCAGTCCATGGGGTTGCAAAGAGTCAGACACGACTGAGTGACTGAACTGAACTGAAAAATCACAATAATATTTTACTCATGGAGCAGCCTTGACCACATATTTACTTTATAACTGGCATCTCTTTCAAACTAAGTCACCCTTAAGAATTATTATAAATTCAGACTACCTTCTCTCCCCACCACAACCTCCAGAATTATTCAAGCTTTACTGCTATTCACAAAGTGCCTAAGATCTAGCTTCTCTTCCATTTGTCTCGACCTTCCCCTTGAAAACCTGCCTTGTTTTCTCCCCCAGGCCCAACCGGGCACTCAGAAGTGTTCAGATCATCTATTCAATCGTCTATTCAATGATCATTCGATGATCAGTGTTCATTCGATCATCTATTCCCCATTCAAATCCTTATTTCAAATGATCAGGCCAGTGCCAACCCAATGCAACCAGAATTTCTGAGGGTGGACTCCAGCTATCGTAGTTCACAAAGCTCCTCATGTGATTACAGTGGGCAGCCAGGGTTAAGAAACACTGTCCCATCTGGTTGCTGCCAAGGTGAGATATATGGATCATGTTATTAGGGTTTTCCTCTTTTTCAAGGGTCTCCCAAGAAGAAGGTTCTCAAACTTGTGCATCAGAATCTCACAGAGGTTTATTAGAGCATGGATTCCTCCTCCGCGCCTTCTGCCCTACTGCTGCTGCTGCTAAGTCACTTCAGTCGTGTCCGACTCTGTGCGGCAGCCCACCAGGCTTCCCTGTCCCTGGGATTCTCTAGGCAAGAACACTGGAGTGGGTTGCCATTTCCTTCTCCAATGCATGAAAGTGAAAAGTGAAAAGTGAAGTCGCTTAGTCGTGTCCGACTCTTAGCGACCCCATGGACTGCAGCCCACCAGGCTCTCCCGTCCATGGGGTTTTCCAGGCAAGAGTACTGGACTGGGTGCCATTGCCTTCTCTGCTTCTGCCCTACAGGGTTTCTAATTCAGAAGGTCTCGACTGGAGCCTGAGAATCTGCATCTCTTAGTTCCCAGGTGATGCTAGGCTGCTGGCCTGGAGCTCTCACTTTGAGAACCAATGCCCTAGAACACTTGGAGCAAGGCTTTTTCCCATGGGAAATATAGCCTTGTCATGCATTCAACACTACCCTAATCTAGCTGAACCATCATCAGAAACAGCTGCTGCAATACCAGTTCCTGGTCACCAACTTGAACTTGGGCTTTAGCAACCATGGAACATTTTCCTGCCTTTGCTTGAAAGAATCCAAATTTCTAAATCTCCCCTCCCCACCCTGCCTCCCTGGCTGCTTTTTATTTCCCGCAAGGCATTTAAGGACAGGGGCCATGGAGTGAGAAAGAAGAGCTTCCCCCTTGATTTCTTCACTCACTGGCTGTGTGACCTCAAGCAAATGACTTCAGCTCTCTGTGCTCAGTGTTCTGTACTGTGAAAATGAGGCTGATAACAGGACCTGCCTTACAAAATTCCTATGAGGATTAAATTATATGTTAAAGTGCCTGGCTCGTAACTGGGGCTCCATAAAGACTGTCAATAATGATTATTACTATAGTATTATAGCTAGTGGTATGACAGTTATTATTGTCATTATTGAGTCTTCATTTTCCCTATCCTTTCAGCATTATTTTTCCCTGATGACCTCCTCTCCCAACAAATGCTTGCTTTCCTCGGCTTTCACCTGCTATTCTCCCTGTGGTTCTGGCAGGTTTGTTCTGCCTGCTTTGGTAGGCTTCTCCTTTCCCCAGCCATTAGGTGTTGGAATCCCACAAGGCGGGGTTGGACGCCCTCCTCTCTCCTCCCCTTTCTGTACTCGCTGAGTGATCTCATCCACACCCACGGTGTCTAATGCACCTTGACACTGATGACTCACAAACATCTCCCTCTATCCTAGACCTCTCGTCCAACCTGGGAACCCATTTACCCAGCTGTGTTTCTGTCATCTCTCTCTGATGCCTCAAAGGCACTCAATCCCAACATGTTCAAAACTGCTTCATAATCTTCCCCTGGCAAAACTGGTCCTCATCCAGGGTGCCTGTCTCAGGGCAGGGCTTCACCATCCAGCCAAGTGTATAAGTCAGGAACCTGAAAAGCCATTCTCAACACCCGCCTCCTCTTTATCCCTCTTATCCATCACCAAGTCCTATTGCTTTTACCTCTCGTACCTTTGCACTTATTACCTTTGTACCTGTTACATTTGCCTACTTCCTTCTGCTGCTGCCACCGTTGTGGCCACCATTCTGGCCCAAGCAGTTATCATCTCTGGTTGAAATGCTTGCAAGTGCCTTCTCACTGGTGCTCCCTACATTGATTCCAGTCCCCACACCAAACACTGACCACACTGTGGGCAGAGTTACCATGCTGAAATGAAAATCTTATTACAGCGTATGTGCCTTCCTTTCCTCATTCTACTGATTGTTTCAAGGGTTTCATATTACTCTTGGAATAAATAGAACACTCCCTAATATGCCTCCTGGCCAGTGTGATCTCACTTCAGTTCAGTTCAGTCACTCAGTCGTGTCCAACTCTTTGCGACCCCATGAATCGCAGCACGCCAGGCCTCCCTGTCCATCACCAACTCCCGGAGTTCACTCAGACTCACATCCATCGAGTCAGTGATGCCATCCAGCCATCTCATCCTCTGTCGTCCCCTTCTCCTCCTGCCCCCAATACCTCCCAGCATCAGAGTCTTTTCCAATGAGTCAACTCTTCACATGAGGTGGCCAAAGTACTGGAGTTTCAGCTTTAGAATCATTCCTTCCAAAGAAATCCCAGGGCTGATTTCCTTTAGAATGGAATGGTTGGATCTCCCTTCAGTCCAAGGGACTCTCAAGAGTCTTCTCCAACACCACAGTTCAAAAGCATCAGTTCTTTGGCACTCAGCCTTCTTCACAGTCCAACTCTCACATCCATACATGACCACTGGAAAAACCATAGCCTTGACTAGACGGACCTTTGTTGACAAAGTAATGTCTCTGCTTTTGAATATGCTATCTAGGTTGGTCATAACTTTCCTTCCAAGGAGTAAGCTGGCCCTATCTAATTCTCAGTCATTTCACTCCCAGCTGTTCCCTTCGCCTCAACAGAAAACTCCCTCCTGCCACAGGGCCTTTGCTCATGCTACTCCCTCTGCTTGGCCTGTGTCTCCCTGACCTTTCACCTAATTAATTCCTCCTCATCCTTCAGATTTCAGTGCAGCCATCTTTTCTTCTAAGAAGCTGTCCTTGACTTTTCTCACCAAGTCAAAACCTCCTCTTACATGCTACACTCTCTGCCGGGGGTTGATTTGAGTCACTGATTTATGTCTTTCTCTCTCAGTAATCTGCATACTTCATGAGGATAAAAACTGTTGGTAACTCTACCCTGTTGGTTTTTAAGGGAATTAGCCTAACCTCAAAGAAAAGTGCCTCTAATTTCCTTTAAAACAAGCATCATGTGGATAGAATAACTAAACAGCTCAGGGGGCTACAAGAGAAACAAAATCAAAAGATGCTCTGATATTTGTATCGGCAGTCTCTTACTGCTTAGGGAATTAAAGGCTTCAAGATGAGTCAGGCTACTGCAGTGAGCCTCCTGCCTATAGAAAGTGCCCATGAGTGCCCAATCTGACCATTTCACCCTTAAGGGGTCTGTCTCAGCACCCAGTATTTGGGACAGCTTTGAACAGTTCTTTGGTTCCTTGGACAGATGATTTCACCTCCCCATGAGATGGCCAGTTCCTTGAGGAACATAACCTTAGACTTCCCAACAATGCCATGGCCACTACTAGCTCAGAAGTGCTCAATAAAAATCTGCTCATCCAACATTCACTCCATGTTAGCACCTTAAGGGAGGGGTTCTCATTAGCTTCTCACTGTATCCCCAGCAACTAGAATGGAGCCTGAAACACAGTGGGTTCCTAGTGTGTCTTTGTTGAATGCATGAAGTCTTGAATGCCCACCATAGAGAAGATTCTGGTTGCTAGAAATTCAATTGTAAACAGAGTTGATTTCCCCATGTTATTTCTATTGTTAACCTCATTTCGAGTTATTCTAACTTTAGCCCATTTGAACTTTAGTTTTAACTTACTTTTCTACTCAATACAGCTCAATGTGCATGGCCCCAAAGCATGGTCAGCCCTTTTGACACAGGAGGGACTGCTTTTAAAGCAAGAGAAGTTTTCCACTCCTCCTCCCTCCATTCAGTGAGTCTGGATTATTTCTGGTCTCCACACCTAACCCATTTGAGAAGCATGTTTTGATGCAGAGTGAGAACCTGAAGTCATTCTGGGAACTGCTTAATTACATAAACTGAAATCAAAAGAAAGCTGGCAAACCCAGCAGCTACTCATTCATTAATCCCCTCTTGGCATGGGTAGAAAACACAACAAAACAAAAAACCCAACTTCCTGGTAAAGTAAGCAAATACGTTTTCTGAGGTAATCAAAGATTTTAAAAGCCTTATTCTATCTCCTCCTCCCTTAGACACACCTGAATGTCTAAAAAGTTATGGTCTTGTGATAGTAAGTAAACTAATAAAATTAGGAAAGAGATTATATATCATGGCCATTTAGGGTAAGAATAGGTAATAACGACCTGCAAGCTGGAAGGGCCACACCATGTGTTTGAAATTCCCTTTGGGCTCTATTTTCCCAGAGTGCTAACCTTTCCTAACTTAGAAGGGAAAATCTGGCCCGCCCTGTTCATCTTTCAAGGTGTGATGGATAGCCAGAGGCTTCCTCTCAGCAGCACTGCATGTCCTGCCAACTGGATTTGTTTGCACACACAGTCACCATAGTCTGTTAGCTGTTTACATGTGCAAAGATTCTATCGCTTTTAAATCAATTTCACATGACTGCCCAACAAAAGACTGGACTTGGAACAGTCTACCTTTGATGCACCAGTGACCTCTCACTTGTAGCATCTCCTTTTCCTCTCCATGTCTCCATCTTATAACCTATCAACTCAGCAGGTCTGTCCTGGGTGCCCAGACCTAGGGTAGGTGACTGGGGGATATGGAAGATGATATAAGCCATGGGTTTGGTTTCTAGGCACTAGGAATTGAACACAGGAAATCATACAAAGCAACATAAAATGCTCTGTCATTATGCACTAAACGTCTTGTATCAAATCAGACATGAAACCTATGTATCTGTGCCCTTAGCTTCTTAGGCCCTTAGAGAAGAAATGTCTATCATCCAGGCCTCAGCACTTACAAAAGATCATTATAAGAAAAGGCCATAAGAAAACTCTTTCTGTATTTTATTTTCCATAATACAACTGGTATTGATGGAAATGGCCATTGCCTTGGGATTTGGTTGAGACAAATCTAAATTACACGAAAGACCACAGTTAAGGTCTTGAACAGCAGAAGGTGGGAGGAGTAGAGGGCCTGGCAAGTTAGAAGCACACACATGAAGGGCAGAGGTAAGCAAAAGTGATCACTGCATATGGGGATGAGGAGGGGAGGAATGAGGCAGTGAAAAACTTGGATATGGGTATGAAGGAGACAGACAGGTGGGGGCAGAAAGAGAGATGGTTCTGAAAACACAGGTGAGAAATAAAGAACTCTAGAAATCTTCTGAGTTATAAAATGGCATAATTAAAGCTGATTTAAAACTGTTCTAAAGGCAGAGTCCATGATGGATTGATGGAAGATTGCTTGAAGTTATTATCCCATCTCTTCTCTATTTCCACTGTGTAAACTGTTCTATTATCTTTGAGAAAGAACAGCAAGCGACCGTTCTTCTTCTCTATTATACTTCTTGGGTCGAAAGAAAGGAAAGATCCAATCACTTTGGGAAACTTAACTATTAAACTAAACTATAAATCAATTTTACTTCCTCATCAAGAAAGCACAGCCATCATTACAATAAACTAAAAACAGACACTCATGAGTGGGATTCTACAGCTCTCAGGCAGACATACCATATGCGGACTAGAGGCAGAGCCTTGTTTTATTGGTGTCATAGACCTTCCACTGAGTTAGGTGAAAGAGAGGTATGGAGAATAAAAAGAAAGGATCTTTCCTCTCACTGAAGGCTTACCTGCCAACTAACAGAGAAAGACAATCTTATCTGAATACTAATTATGATTGATTATGCAAACTTTCTTATGTAACAATAATATCACCTGAAACATGTTTGAAAAATTAATTTTCACACGTTCTCAGTACTTCTCAGCTTTCTCCCATTGTGCAAGGCCTTACTCGAGAATAACAACCCTGTTGTAGTCTTTCCCCAAACTTAGATTTATCTCAGCTAAATTCCTACAGCCATGGTCAATTCCATCAATGCCAAGAGTGGTACAGAAAATACAGAATGGGTTTTCACATTGCTGTTTCTGATAAGAATCTTCTATAGGCCACAGAGGGGTAGAGTCCACCCTTCTTTGGATAAAAAGGGAGAAGTATTTTCTTGGGGGAAAGTATTAACCTAATCAGAATTAGTCAAACAGCAAAACTTCCACACAGAAGCCTGATAGTTTAGAGGTATAAACTTCATTCATGTCCATCTGATACTTGTTTCCAACTGCTTTAAACTCTACTTATTTGAAGTACATAGGACACCCCAAGTTTAAAGTGACCTAAAAGCTATACCAAACGGACTCATTCAATTAAGCTCAAAATAAACATTTTCTGCATCTGATTAGAGGGATTATTACATAGGCCAGGGAACAACTTCAGGTTACTGTCATCCTGCCCCAGGTACTCTCATCTGTGTGTGAAAGCCAGGGAAAGGGGAGGGCTTTGGGATCAGTATGTCAGAGAACACTTGCCTTTCATAGGGTCGCTTTCAGAGGGTCGTCAACATCTTAGGAAAATGAAGTTTCTATCACATGATGTGACAGGACATACAGGACAGCCCCCAAATAGGCTACATCTCAACGATGATGACACTAGAGTGACCTTGTGCTATGAATAAGAGCAACATCTGAAGGTAAGTAGGAAGAATGACTTGCTGTTAATTTTTCTCTTTGAAAATGACAGAGTCAGAGGGGTTTAGATGGGGAACACGGCAATAAAATGGACAATGGTATGGTTTTCCTGAGGCTCTTCCTTTCATTTCATCGCATCACCAGAGTGTCAGCATCACCTCATAGCACCAGGCTTTCTCCTGGTTCTTCACCCAAGAACTGCTTTCTCCATGAAGCGCTGCTCCTGGGGTATGGCTTCCGGCTGTCATCCTCTGCCACTGGTTGTTGACCTGGACTCCAGGAAAGCAGCAAAGCATCAGGAAACTCTCCCCTGACTCATTTGCCCAACTTAGCAGCCTGGTCATCTTGCAGAGATTTCACATGTCCCTGCTACCCACCTAGAATCTGGTCTGCCCATTCTGGGCAGGCTAGATCTCTCTCTAATGATCCCAAGAGTCCGTTTAAAAAGAAAGAAAACATTGGTTGCTCACTGGAGTCCATTTTCACCAGTGTCACCAGCAGTCAGCAGCTGAAGTTAAGAACTGAAAGAATACTCTTTGTATTTTTAAGCACAGGAATGAAAGTATTCTTGTTCTAAGCCCATCTTCCCATCCAGCCAAGGCCCACATGTAGTCTTGTCCTTTATCAATGCTCTTCTCATGAACTCAGGCTTCTCTTCCCGATCTGGTGTGTGATTGCGTCAAACTCTGACTGCCCCAGAATATACCTTCCTGTGTCTCCAGCAGGACGTAAGGCCCAACAGCTGGGGCTCAAGATGCCCTTTTCTGGTGTCTCCACACCCTCTCTAGGCTCGATGTATGTCTAGCTGGTAGAGAAGAACTAAATGAGTGTCTCTGGCCTCCAGCTCACATGCTAGAGATGGAGCCCAGGCAGAACTGAAGCAGCTCAAGTAGCTGCTGCACTTCCTTGGCGGCTCAGTGGTAAAGAAGCCACCTGCTAATGCAGGAGACACAAGTTTGATCCCTAGGTTAGGAAGATCACCCAGAGAAGGAAATGGCAACCCACTCCAGTATTCTTGCTGGGGAAATCCCCTGGGCAGAGGGGCCTGGTGGGGTACGATCTATAGGGTCACAAAGAGTTGGACACAGCTTAGCGACTAAACAACAATAACAACAAATATAGCTGTTACTCTGATTTTGGAAGCTTCAGATGTCACCTTATTACTTCCTGTGTCCAATACAAAAAGAAGCGCCTACAGAGGTCACATCTGAGGTCTGATTTCCAGGAGGCTCATGCGTCTACTATTGTCAACAAGTCTCCAGTCCTGGGTAAGGCCAAGCCTCAAATCGTGTTATGGCTGCAATTGGTGTTGCTATTTTCTTTCCCATTGTTTTTTGTTTCTTATCTTACTTGCTTAATTCTATTTAGAATGAAATCCTGCTAACCAATCAGGGGATTAGATGACCAGTCTATTCAGCAAAAAAGTAATCAAAGAAATGTTATTCCAATTTTACCTGCATGAAACAACTGACCAGTTAATGTTACAACCAGCTGTCACAACAGTTTCTCTTTTCTTACTTTTTGTTTCCCAAAGAATATGCAAAGTTCATGTGACAGTTTTAAACATAAGCAAATACCAGGTAGCTGACCCTAAGGAGAGAAGGTACATCGCTATTTCTCTTCAGTTGTGGAAAGGAACCATAACCTGCTTAGATGGAAATATTTAGGTTGAGCCCACCAACAGAGGAGAAAGGAAAGCTGCCCCTTGCACCTCTAGTCGGTGTAGCAGTCAGAGCTGATCCTACACATAGGGAGCAATGATGTGGCGAGAGCCTCCACTTAGCCTGCAGACCCGTTAATACACGCACAGTGTGGTTGATGCAGCAAATATCCAGGTTCCCAATGAAACATTATTTCTCCACTTGGAACACCAGAAGGATGGCACTCTCTTTCATTCCAAAGCTTACCCATTCACTAGGACATGGTCAGCCAATACTGACCTTTTCCCTTCCTGATCTGGGCTCCAGATCCTTCTGTCTGCATCCGTTTGAGTTTTTGGTTATTCTCAAATAACACTACTTAGGAGAAGCAGGGCACAAGTAGCAACTGCTCCTGTGGCTCCTGCTGGACTCCGCTCATCAGATCACATGGTCAGTGTGGTGTCCCATTCTGAGCACCATATTTGACACTGACAACTAGAGTTCATCCAGAGGAAGGCAAACAGGACAGGGTGAAGAAGCCGAGATCTGTAAGAAGCAGCTGAAGGAGGCGGCAATGGTCAGCCTCAAGAAACCCACTCTTAGAGGATGCTGACAGTCTGAACTGAATGAATGAATGAATGAACAAATGAATCAGGTATCAGACAAAGGAGTAAACTGAAGAGGAACTCTCTTCAAACACCTGAAGGATTGACATGTTGGTAACCAATTGCAGGACCGCCATCTCGGTAATGACAACCTGTGATACTGCAGATTAACTAAGAAAATGGGTAGAAGATAAACAAAGGCCCTTTTATCAAAGTCTAGGATAGCTCAGTTGGTAAAGAATCAGCCTGCAATGTAGGAGACCCCGGTTCGATTCCTGAGTTGGGAAGATCCACAGGAGAAGGGATAGGCTACCCACTCCAGTACTCTTGGGCTTCCCTTGTGGCTCAGCTGCTCAAGAATCCACCTGCAATGCAGGAGACCTGGATTCAACCCCTGGGTTGGGAAGATCCCTTGGAGAAGGGAAAGGCTACCCACTCCAGTATTCTGCCCTGGAGAAGTCCATGGACTGTAAGTCCATGAGGTCACAAAGAGACACAACTGAGCGACTTTCACTTTGAGGAAATGCTTTAGAGAACCCCCATCTTCTGCCTGGGTCCTGCTGCCTGTTCTGCAGCAAGTTCCTTCCAACCTGAGGATGTCAGCCTTGGGTGGATCATCACTTTGTAGGGTTGTTAACAGAAACCATCTTTGTTCATTGAGGGGACTGGTCAAGTGAGCTGGCCAAGCCACAGAATCCCGTGAGAGCATTTTAAAGCATCCATATTTCCAGGACCCTTGATCAGAGTTTCTAATTCTAGCTGGGCCCTGGGAATGTCCACTTCCTTTTAAATTCCCCAGGTAGCTCCTAATGCTCAGTGAGGTTTGGGAACCGCTGGATTGGACAACTGCCCTGGCTTGTGACATCAAGATTAGGTGATTTCACTGCGTTTGGTTCTGTACCTTTTTGTGAGAATGTTATGTACTGGTAAGTCCAACCAGAGTATAAATTCTTGGACCAGTGGCTTCTAGTCTTCCTCCAGCCCAGGACTCTGACAGACAGGTACTCTTAAGAAAACCATGGCTTTCCACAACAGGAGGAATCTTCTGGAATGACGGGGGTCATGTCTCCTGCATCTGGCTGTGTTCTTACAATGCTCCACACCATGCTGGGCTCATCCACCCACTCCACTAATGTCATAATAAAGCACTTACCACATAGCTGATACCATGCTATACCATGGTTTTGTAACTATGGGGCCATATGAAATCAAATCGAGGGCCTGAAATTCCCACCCACAGTTAAAGAGCTGTGGTTTCACCACATAATTGTATTTCTTGTCTTTTCCTTTTTACCAGTCCCACTTGGTTTGACTTTCAGTCCTACAGACACCTTGTTGGATTCACATGCATGGCTGCCCTGAACTAAATAAACCATGTCACAATGGCAAGGAAGCGCTGCTGACATCACCACTGTGCTAAATCTCCTTTCATGTTCTGACCTCTTTAATAAAGCCGAAATGAAAATGTGCTAAGCTGGGGAAAATTGGCAACTGGGAAATAATACACTAACGTTACATACAACTCAATCCTGTGGATTCTGAACACTTGGTCACATTGTTTTAAATATTAAGTGGCAAGGCTGGTGGCTGTAGGCAGGCTGGAGAGGATTTCCATATGACTTCCCTAATACTTTCTTTAGATGACAGATAGAGCGTGAATAGAGGTTTTTGATTGTTAAATTCTTTGATCTCCGTACTTCCACCCAGGTTTACTCTGAACCCCAGGCAGTGTGGTGAAATAAACTTGTAAGTATTTAGTGTAATAGCACAGGGGCCTCTCCAAGGAACTGTTTAACCTCAGCTATGCTATTGTGAGAAGGTGTGGGATTCCGGCATGTGTTGTTTTTTTTAAAAAATCTATGAGCAGACTGCAATCAACACCGTGCAGTCTGCGTTCAACAGGCATAGGTGCTTGTAGAAGCAGAACAAAAACAGCCTGTGTTTAATCTGTTCACAGACCTTTTGTTCTTAATGACCTGAAAAGGTGGTGAAACAGACAAAGCAAGTGAGTTTCAGGACTGAGTCACAGCTCTTACACGAACCAAGGGCTGACAATTCAGAGAGGAGGCTGGTTTCTCTAACTGTAGAAAGTCATGATCTAAATGATTTGTTAAATGACACAAATGAGAAAAAATGACATAGAGAACCTCAACTGAGAGGTTTATAACTTGGCTGTAGTTGGTCCCCATTTGTAGAACTCTGTCCGTGGGTGTTTTTGAATGTTCTGATAGCCTTCTCCACCCACAGTCTCACCTGCATGGTGCCGTGGTCCAAACTCAGTCTCTGGACCCAGACTGCTTGTGTTTAAATCTTAGCTCCTCTACTCACTGGCTATAAGAACTTGGACAATCAGGAGTGTGGGTTTCCCCATCTATAAAATCAAGGTTCAATAGCAGCTACTTCTTGGAAAATTATAATAGATTATCTGTAGCGTGGGTTCTTGGCCCCCAAAAAACTGCTGAGGAAAACATTAGTTTCAATTTTTCATTCATAAGACTCGATTCAGCAGCTGTATATGGCTTGGTGATGAATGTTATTTCAAATCAGTCCATTCATCTGTAGGTATAGAAGGTTTTCAAAAAGGCTATAATCTAGTTGGAAGAATGAGAAACTCTAATGAAATAAGGGTTAACACCACAGGAGGGTATTTTATTATTTGTGGATTTGTGATGAAGAAAACAGTGAAGGAAATCTCCATGGAAGAACTGGGACTTAAAAGGGGAAGGGAATCAAACCAAGCAGAGTTCGGGCTTTCCAGGTGCAGGAGAACCATGAAGGCACAGAGGTGGGATGCGTCTGGAAGACTTCAGGAACGCTGAGGAAGTCTAGCTGTTTGAAGCATCAAAGCTATCTTGGCCTTTTTGTTTTTCTTAGAAAACTACAATCTCAGGTTAATGTGAGGACACAACGAACAAGTGGAAAGTGACAAGGGCTATAATGAGTACCTACTATATATGAAGCTACTTTTCCACTGACACAGCAGTCTTGAAAGCTGGTGTTAACACCTCCATTTTCCACAAAGATACAAAAGCTCAGAGGAGTAAGTTGACTTGCCTGAGGCCACAGAGCTGGTAAGTAGTACAGCTAGAATTCGAACCCAGATCTGTCTGTCCCAAAGCTTGGGCTCTTTCTGTTACACCAGGAGTAACCCTCAGCATCATTCATTAAAGCTGACAGTAGAGCTCCCATTTTATATATCAGAAATATGGGGCTAGGGTTAGAGACTGTGTTAAGGTCTGCACCTTAAGCCTTTGCTCATTGTTTGTTTACAGAGGTGGTCTTGAATCTCGAGGACACAAACTGCTGATTTTTGAAGGAGCATGACAGGGATCTGTTCCTCTCTTTGGGATCCTAGACATCTTTAGAGTCAACATGAAATCTAAGTGAATACAGCGTCAAGCCTTCTATGCAACGGTCTGCTCTCTGACAAACTCCACCATCTGACAACCACCACCACAAACTCCACCTGTGAAACTGCAGGGGGAAAATGTCCCTTGAGTGGGCAAGGGAAAACACTGGTGTCAAGACCCACAGTATTCATGACAATAGAAGCTAACACCACCCTCAAGTCCATGGGCCAAGGGCTACTCCATGACACTGCTGGCAAAATTAAGGTTAGGATTTTAACCTTACGAAAACTCCATTCTTCCTAGCTTATTGGAGTAGCAAATCAGTCAGTCAGTTAGTTCAGTCACTAAGTAGTGTCCGGCTCTTTGCGACCCCATGGACCACAGCACTCTAGCCTTCCCTGTCCATCACTAACTCCTGGAGCTTACTCAAGCTCATGTCCACAGAGTCAGTGATGCCATCCAACCATCTCATTCTCTGTCGTCCCCTTTTCCTCCTGCCTTCAATCCTTCCCAGCATCAGGGTTTTTTTTCCAAGGAGTCAGTCCTTCACATCAGGTGGCCAAAATATTGGAGTTTGAACTTCAGCATCAGTCCTTCCAATGGATATTCAGGATTGATCTCCTTTAGGATGGACTGGTTGGATCTCCTTGCAGTCCAAGGGACTCTCAAGAGTCTTCTCAGGGTGCGAAATAAAGATAAAAGAGACTGGTAGAATTGATCAAAAAATTGCCAGCCTGGGCCTATTTAAGCGGGAATAACAGTCCTAACTTCTTACAGCCCTGAAGGTATTATTATATCAAAGTCACCAAGTAAAAGAAACATTCAAAACTTTACCAACACTTAAAAATACACGCTGATTTTATTATTATATAGTATTCCTACTAGTATTAATGATAATATAATGAAAAAGTCTGGAAAAATTTTTCTATCAAAAAGGTTTGCTGATTTATAAGAGCTCATATTACCTTTGTAACATGGAAATCTGAATTTCCTGATAAATGCCAGATAAACAACCTGATTCAAAATAGTGGGAATTTTTTAAATGGTCAGAAATATATGAATGAGTATTATGTTTTAAACTATAAAGCACCATATAAATTTGTTATTGTTGCTGATTCATATAGATCTTGCAAAGCACACACTTTAAAAAATCCCAACTTATATAAAATACAATAGGTGCATATCATACCATTACATAGACAAGATCTAGACTCAGCCTTCAGAAACTACTCCAAAGAACAGTTACATGACTGTACCAGTTATGTGACTAGGATTTGGAAAGATTTCATCTTGGTAAGCAGTAGGTAAGGGAGGATTATAAGGGAGGATGTCTTCCACGTAAAAGACAGTATCCCAAAGGCACTGACTTGCTTCCCCACTGAAAAACATGCTTCTTCTCCATTCAAGAGCCTCAGTCATTTGGGACAAAACTCAAATTGCCAGTAGTTGTGCTTTTCAAACTTTAGTATGCACAAGAGTCAACTGAACACTTAAAAAAAAACGAACCCCAATTCCTGAACCACACACCCAAAAGTACTGAGTCTGTAGGTCTAGGTTGGGACATGAGATTCTGTGTTTCTAACAAGTTCCCAGGAGATGCAGTGTTGCTAGTCTAGGAATCCCACTTTGACTGATCCCACTTTGATTAACTCAGGTTAGAACTGCCAGTAGTCTGGTGGTGATCTAAATTTCAGCCTATCTCACTGCTCCCTGGGTGTCCCTGATGGCTTAGTGGATAAAGAATCTGCCTGCAATACAGGAGACACAGGAGATGTGGATTTGATCCCTGGGTCAGGAAGATCTCCTGGAGGAGGAAATGGCAACCCACTCCAGTATTCTTGCCCGAAAATTCCCATGGATGGAGAAGTCTGGCAGGCTACAGTTCATGGGGTGGTAAGAGTCACACATACACAGCACCGCTTCCCACGTGAGCTGATTTTTTTTCATATGGCAACCACTCATTTTTCCTGTTCATTCTGAACAATCCTGGTAACTCTGCTCCAAGTTCCTCCTCTCCACCTGTCAAATACTTTCTATCCTCTTCTTCTTTGGTGATGCCTTTTCCAGGGAAGACAGTATTTAGAAAACTCTTCCTCCTGTGAATTCATGGCAGTATTTAAACCACCCATGTGATGACTAATCTTACCCTGTACATTATAACCTTATACCATAGATTTACATTATTAAGGCAAAGAGGGTTATTTAACTCAGTTATTTTTTAAAAACTCCTACTTCTTAAACTGGGCTTTCTCATTCCTTGAGAGCAGCAATTATACCTTTCATATAACAGTCATTTAATTAATAGTGACTGGTTAGATTTACCAATCAATGTAGTTAATTTGGGTTCTACTTAGGTAAGATTGTCCAAATTACTAAAATGGGTCAGTGGCATTACTCTAGACAAGCCAATTCAAAACCGTTTCATAGTCTTGCTTCTCAGAGTGGCCCCTAAGGTCTTTTCTTAAATCCTTTATTGGACCTAACAGAGCAGGCATGCTCAGGAGTTAGATGGCTGATTAAGTGGCTCACCCCAATACTTCTCTCCATCCTGGATACAAGCCAGCCTAGGTTTATACCCATTCATGACCCTGCTTTTAAGAAGTCCTTAGGGGAAATCCACCCCCAATGATATAAAGTACAAGCAAACCACCAGAGTCTCACATGGACAACAAAAATTTTTTTTTCAATTGCCTTCTGACTAATTCCTTAGAGAAATAATCAGTCAGCTGGTGAGGAAATTGCTTTCAACCACAGAATTATGTGAAAATGTGCATTCTCTTGCAATACTGACTTATAAACAATCCAATGCCAGGAAACTCTAAACAAATGCTTGGAAAAGGGGTATATTTCCAGATTTGCATGACTTTTACTGTTCCTCTCTGTTGCATCAGATTCTTGGTTTACCAAGTGGGAGGAGAGCTAAGGGACTATTTTAAAGTGAACTGCCTCTATAAGGATGGGCAATCCTGCAACTTTGGTCTTCCAGGCTCTGCTAAACTAACTGGAAGTTTGGTACATTCATTTCATAAAAACAACTAACCTCTGGCACATAATTTTTTTTAGCACTTACTAGATGCTTAGAGTCGGACACGACTGAGCATCTTCACTTTCACTTTTCACTTTCATGCATTGGAGAAGGAAATGGCAACCCACTCCAGTGTTCTTGCCTGGAGAATCCCAGGGACGGGGGAGCCTGGTGGGCTGCTGTCTATGGGGTCGCACAGGGTCGGACACGACTGAAGCGATTTAGCAGCAGCAGCAGCAGATGCAAGACAGCCCAACACATAAATTGTTCCAAATTCTAAGATGGTGTCTACCCTTGAAATTAAACATGAGATTCCATTTTGTACCACGTAGGCTGGGTTGACGTCTGAGTACCTGAACATGTAGGTAAAGTGAGAAAGACTTTAAAACAGCACAGAGTTTGCTCCCTTGGGCTGAGAGCTACCTCTCACCTCTGCCTCCCAGGCATGGCTGAAACTGTTTCTCAGGCTCCAAATCACTACTTTAATACCATTCTTTTCTCGTGAAACCACTGCACCAAAATATTTTGATGGACAAGGACTCACTATCTAGTACATGTCATCGGTCTGGCATTTGCTCAAATATGAGACTGTGATAGTTTGAACAGGAACAAACTGGAAATATATTTTTATAAAGAAATACATTGCTTAGCCAATTCATAGCCAAGTCAAATGCTCAAATGTGCAAACTTTTCTGATTAATTTAAGAGCACATTTTTAAGCACATTGATAGAACCCATCCATTTGGGAAGTGTGCTGATTACAATTAACCTTATCACTTTATCATGGAAGGTTCTGAGGAAACTCTGCCTGGCAACCACCTGTGAGCAGTTCTAACTCCTGTCATCTTTTTGAATACATTCCGTATATTTCAGATTTACTACCAATTCTAATTGCCCATATTAGTTTTCTTTTGCAGTGTATCTGTGTGGATAATATAAAACACCGTCAACTTGTTTAAAACAGAAGCACTGACAAAATATTCATTAGCAAGAGCTCTCCACCAACCCATGGGCTTCCCTGGTAGCTCAGCTGGTAAAGAATCCACCTGCAATGCAGGAGACCCCAGTTTGATTCCTGGGTCAGGAAGATTTGCTGGAGAAGGAATGGGCTACCTGCTCCAGTATTCTTGGGCTTCCCTTATGGCTTAGCTGGTAAAGAATTCACTTGCAATGTGGGAGACCCAGGTTTGATCCCTGGGTTGGGAAGACCCCCTGGAGAAGGGAAAGGCTACCCACTCCAGTATTCTGGCCTGGAGAATTCCAGGGACTGTACTGTCCATGAGGTCACAAAGAGACACGACTGTATAGAGTCTGACTGTTCAACTGCAAAGAGTCAAACACAACTGAGCAACTTTCACTTTTACTCCACCAACCCACAGGCAGACCTCACCACAGGACTAGCTCTCCTCTTCTCTGTGAAGCTTTCAACCAAGTTCCCATGTACCTACCACCCAGGGTCAACCAACGACAACAGTTGCCTGTAGCCTAACAGCACAGCGAGAAACTTCTGCCCTGTTCTGATCATCCAAATGGAAAGTTTACGAGAGATGACAAACCGGTTCACAAACTATGCCCTGAGCACTAGATAGAACTTATTTTCACAATTTATTTGAACAAATTGTACTGGGTATCATAGAGTTGTTAAATGAATATAAGCCTAGGATTTTCAATTGGAATAGATGGTTCCCTCTCTTCTTTCCCAGAGACCTCAAAATCAAGATGCAACCTACAGCCTTGGCTATTTCAACCTCGCCTTATCTGTTTTCATTCATAAATTTGGGGGAAAAGAATGGAAGGGCAGGAAAGCAAGATCTAAATAAAGGTAGGTGACTCTTATTACTATAACATTTTCTTTGGGCTGACTTAAACCAAGCCAGCACTCAGGTGGGCGTGCTGGCAGAATCAGGGGAAACAGCAAGACACAGGAAAGGAAGTTGATGAATGCTTCCCCTTCACTCAGTATGGCACTGGGCTATCTCTTCTCCCTGAAGACCCCTGAAGCCCCTTACCACTTCCACGTTCTTCCTCTAGATCGCAGTCTGTTACTGATATACTCTCTTAAGGGAAATGCCAAGGTTAAAATGGCTGAGCTAGTGCCATCTAGCCCTTTGGAATGTCTGGGAAACAGTAATCTCTGGAGGATTGCTGCTGGATCTTTGCAAATGGGTTCTGGGGTGGAGGAGGGCCATGCAACACGGCCTCAAAAGAGAGTTAAGACAAATTAAGCAGCAGCACTCCACCAGTCCCTTGTGCATAAGGCAAGGGTGCTTCAGCTTCCTAGGAGACAATACCATCAGCTAAAGCATGAATCAACTGGTCTGTTCTATTTTCTAAAATTGCGCAAACACTTTCTTGGAATCAGCACCATGACTCAAAGCACCTATGATCATTTATGGCTTGGAAATATAATGCAAATATTTCAGGATAATTTTCCAATAGGAAAATATTAAAAATTTTTTTTCATATGTGTTTCTAACCTCTAGTGACATCAGATCTTGATCATTAAGATAAAGCCAACGCATGTCAGAGTAGCTAATTATAGAATAAGAAGGTTAAAAAGGGTTCTTCTAACATCTGGACAGTAATTTCTTCAGATTACAACAGATCTTATCTGAACTATGGTCCTCACCCACCAATAAGAGCTGGCTATCTAGATGGGAACAATAACAAATTATTCACCAAAACTGCTGTGCTCTCTCTCTCTCTCTCTTTTTTTTTTTGGATTGTGACACTTAACTGGACAGACAGTAAGATAGGACTGTTGATGGAATCAGAGAAAGTCTGTGCGTGATATGATGTCTACTTTTGCTTGTTGGGAAAGAGACTATTTCAAGAGTATGTGAGAAACTATGACAAACCCCAAACACTGTTTCTTATTGAGATTCTTGGAGGAGTTTAGTTCACCCGCAGACACATTCCTTGCTCAGTGGATACTAGATAAACAGCATTCTTTGAAGGCACAGGTCTTAAACAGGTGCTTCCCTCTTTCCTTTTCCCCTCTTAATAGTAGGCTTTTAGGTTTAAATAAATGGTAAATTATATCAACCTCCCACTCCTTTGCCCATCTGAATACAAGAAGCTTGGAGAACTATTATCAGATCCTCTATGATCCTAGCTCTGAAGTGTGGAGGAAGTAAAACTATTTTGAAGGGTCAAGAACGTGCAAGGGTAAAAATCAGTTAAGAGCATGACCTTGCCAGTTAGAAAGTCAACACCTTCTCCTCTACACTCTGGTTAAAAATGAAGGATGACATCTGCATGCTGTCAGCAACAGCCCTCTCCCCCATCTCTACCCCCCACAATTTTTATAGTACTAAGGAGCCCAAAGAGAGAACCCAAGAGAATTAAAAAAATAAATGCCCCTGGTAGTAGTTTCTGCGCTCCCAGGTTCTGACCCATGAGGCACTTTCCAGTCCCACAGTTTGTCACCCCAATCAGAATATAATCAGCCTTGGAAAATGTTTCCTTGACCCTCCCTAGTTCTTCTTTCTATCTAATTGTTGCAGGCTGCTGCTGATCATCTAAATCCCTTAGGCAACTGGTTAAGCACTTGTTGCCAAGACTGTCCTTTCCATTATCATTTAATACCATGTTTTAAAGAAACCATCAGTGTCAGGAAATCCAATTAACTTGGGTTACCTATCAGTCAGTATTAAGAAACACGTCATTAACTGAAATTCATGTGAACTTCTTTTATACATACATTTAGACGATTTAGGGATATCAGAGGAATAACACTGCATCTTAAAGGCAGTTAGCCATTCTTACATACATAAAAATTAACAAGTTTGAGGACTAAAACCCCATTCCAGTCAACGACTCTTGGGGTTCTGGGAGAAACTAGGATTCTTTGAAGTCATCAGAAATGAATCTTCCTGAGTTATTGGAAGTCATCAGAAATAAATCTTCCTGAGTTATTGGATAATTTGTTTCTCAAATGAGTTTGATAGGAAAATGCCACGCCAATTTAGAAGTCACTAGGAATAGAGATTGTTACTGCTTTGTCTGGCAAAACTGTGCAAATCCTTTCCTGCCCCTTTCAAGACAGTTACAGTGGCAGAATCCTGTATCCCGGGAGCATGCTTGACTTCCATTTTCAAATGCAAGGGAAAACAAACAAGCTTCAGCTGCTTCACAGAGCCTCAAATAGCTCTTTTGGAAGATGGGGCTTCATCTCTCATCAGATGGGTTTTTGAAGGCCCAGACCACAGAAACTGTCTGGGAGTCTGTGCTCAAAAGTCCAGAACAATTTAGAAATTATTTCAGCTGTTCTCAATTTAGAAGTAAAACAAAAACACCAAGTAGGAACAAACAAACACATGCTTCTATGTATCTATTTTTAAAAGAAAAGCACAGCTCTGCCCCTGACTTTCTGTCCATTCTTTACCGCCTAGCTTTAGGATCTTGCCCATAAAAAAAGTAAATGGCAATTCCAAAATCTCTTCTTCTGGAATATCAGAAATTCTCTCATTCAGCTAAGCTGAAAGCGTTTTATGTCTTCAGTCTGCTCTTTCTGGTCCTGGATCTATCAAACATAATAACCAGTTGCTATTTCATCAATTTCCCCTGGTTCAGTATTGACATCTCAGCTCTACTTTTCTGACTATGATCACTCTCTAGTGGCAAAAGCTGTTAACTGCAAGCTACTCAGCAACTGGATCATAGAGAGTGGGCCGGGGAGGGAAAAAGATGAGTTTTACCTCTCTGCTTTCTGATTTCCAAGAAAATATTAGTTAAATGAGACGCATGTTTGAAGGATTGTATGCCATTGTTTTAAATGTAGGAAAACGTTCATTAATGAACCGAATTTTTATTCTTCAACTCCTGGCTAAAAGAATATGAGTATTAAAGTGAGGGAAGAGGTAGTCAATTCAAAATAAAGAAAACTGAACGCTATTATAATACAGAGAACCTCAGCCCTCATTCTGTCCAATTTTCCTATTTACCTCTTATTCCTCATAGTTTGTGTCCAGTCCCTACTTGCCAGGGAGAGTTTGAGAGTCACAGCAAGACTTTCTTGCCTTGCTGGGCTTCTTGTGGCTTCCTAAGGGAAACAGTTTGCTTGAGAAGGCTGACCAGATCAGGCAAGACACATTCCATGAGGCAGCACTTACAGGGATGCCTGTCACCACAACACATCAACTAGTGGCACATTGGGTCAGATTTTGTTCCTGAAATTCTAAAACCCTGCCCTCTTGCTGAGGGCAGGAGCTGTGTCCATCTCACAGCACCTGACACAGTGCTTTATACCTAGCAGAAGAGTGAGAAATATTTTGTTCATGCATGAATGAGAGGAAGATACTGAAAAAGTGCTCGAGAAAGCAAGTGTGATGCTAATATCCAGGAAACTCTGACTTCCAGTCCCAATTTCCCCCAACAACTAAAAGAGAGGATTTAAAACTCTCCTCCAGGAATTTTAGATGTCAAGGAGGTTCACTAGGGGCCAGCCACCAGGCAGCCAAGTCCCATGGCACCCTTGAATAAAAGGGGCTTCCTCTTGCATAGTTTTATAGAGTCCTCTGCTCTGCAGGCCCCATTCCCTTATTATAAACAGCCTGAAACCACAGCTCCAGGACACTGACCTCAGCAGGACAATGTACCAGACAGAACTGATTATCTGAACCAGAGAATAATGCTAAAACATTTATAGAAAAAATTAGAACAGATAGGACACAATTCCAGAAAAAATTAAAATCTGAACACAAGATGGACAGGACTAGACTGCTTATTCTTTTGGACACTGAGCTGGACACACAGACTCAGACACCTTCGATGTGAGCAGGGCTGAACATCTTAGAAGCATACAGCACTTTTCCAGAGCCCGGCTCCCATTGGCCCACTGTAACTCACTCACTGGAGGGAAGGATGGCTTTGCACAGCTTGTGCTGCGCAGTGTGGGTACTGTTTGCCTTCACTGGTCTGGCCCATTTCCCCAGGATGCTGGCTCTCTCTGTCTGTGTTTGTCTGTGGGCTGTGGAGGGGTGGTAGAGCTCTGAGACTTACCCTTTGCTGCTTGGCACCCAAAGTCTCATCTACAGCAGGGATCATGAAACCATAGACAGAGTCATGCAGGTTCTTGGACAGTCCAGGCAGTATGCATGGAAGGGAAGGGCTGTCTGATTTTATGTGTAATGATCATACATGAACTTGCTTAGTCGGTCATTCATTTTGTTAAGCCCAATTCTGGGAGGGCTGGGGGCTGAAAATGCATTCCTAAATTGAAAGATGTAGTGTTCTTTAGAGAAATGATACACAGCAAAATCTCTCTCCTCCTAACATTTAAAAGCACACAATTCAAAGCCAAAAATATTCGCTGAAGTGAGTAAAATACAGAATAATTCAAGTTCAATTAATTCAATTCCTATTTTCCTTAGTCCTTCAAAGTTTTCAATTTTATTTAGTCTTCATTTTTACCATATATGTGGTAATAGTGCAAACACATGGCCTTGGCATAAAGTGATATGGAAACATCAGGTTAGCAACAAGAAATACTTGCTGGCTAATCTCTGAAATGTCCAACATCTCTTGAATTTTAGTTTATTTAGAAAGTAATTCAGATACTGTCTTAAAGGATCACATCACAAGTGGTGAGCAGATGGCCCAAACCAGACACTGGGCTTAGAGAATAGTAAGACGTAGAGGCACAGCAGAGAATAACCGAAAGGATGAAATGCCTCTCCCACTGACCAGGAACCATTAGCAAAATCACTAATCCACGCAGAAGCAAGATGAATCCCAACAGTCTTGAAGATGGTATTTTTTATGAATCAGATTCTGCATCAGTCACTCCATAAGAACCAACTGATCACTTACAGCCGTGCTTCCTTGAAGAAGCTGAATGACAAGGATCACCCTGGTTGATGGAATGATCTACAGACGGAGGTCACTATGCCCAAAAAGTTGTAAAAGAGAACTTTAGTGGCCAAAGGGAAACAAAGTGTAGGAAAATAGGCATCAATACTATTTTGCTTCATTTAAAGGTATCATTTCAAATAATGGAAGAAAGACTCCTTCCATGTGACTGAACTCATGGCAAGTGGTAAAGCTGTTAGAACACCTGGAAAACTGGCAGTGCCTCTGTCTGCCTTGCTGCGGTGGGGGCACAATCCCCTTTCACCACGTGACGTGCAGACAGTGTCCTGCATTAGTATCTTTCCCACAGTTTTTGGACTGGAAACAACTCTTACCCCTTCTTCCCTACTCCCTCCAAGTCAAGTTTGTGGGACTTAAAATTCAGATCTTTTGGCTTCTTCAGTTGAAGACTGATTTGATCAAACAAATATTTAGCATCCTAAACAATGAGCTAGTTCCTCTGGAAACATTTCACTGCATCCCCACACAATGAGTGCCTGGACCCCAGCCAGTCCCGGTCCAGCTTTCCAGAGACTCCTCCTCTTCTTGACCCACTGAAGGCCACTTAGCCCAGGACATTTGTGTCCTGTCAGAAGAGAAAGTTGAAGTCACCTGCTTCCTGCAGAAGCTGTAAAACCTGGCCCTCCAGCCACGTCTCCCATCTGTATGACCTCTAGAAGGCCACTAAACCTCAAAGGAATTGAACTACATGGCATCTGAAGTTCCTTCTAGCTGGAACTGCAAAGCACTGAAAAAAAAAAAAAAAAAGAATTCACTCATTATTTGGCTGTTGCAAGGCTCTAAGCGAGGGCAAAGAAGGAGCAGAGGAAAGGAAACAGTTCAGAGGCAACTCCTGAAGTCTGAATCTATTACATTCATCTGTCAGTCAGCTGGTGAGTAGCCTTTCGCTTCTCCTGTGTTTCAGCTACTACAACAAGAGCACTGTGAATGCTCCTAACACAGATATGTATCCTCAGATCTTTTGATAAGCCACTGCTTTTCTGATTCTCAGGGCCCCCAGGTACTTCAGCTCTCTGTCACCCCACTGTTCCAACCACCTCCTGACTTCCCTAAGCCAGAACCAAGCAGCCGAGCCTCCAAGTTTCGAGGTGATCCCTTGTAGCAACAGTAATCAAAACAGCTCCAAGTCCCAAGTTTCAGCCAGAGCAGAAGTGCTTTCACGTGTTTTATATATGTGGTTTTCTCATTGTGATTCCACCACTACAACTGAAAAGGTCGAAAGCCACCTTTAAGAATGTGAGGAGTGATTTCAGCCTGGTCACCACCCACTGAAAGGATGGTATGATGAGGACAGAATCTAACTCCAGCCTTGACTAGTATCCAATATTTATTTTTAGGTAAAGAGATAGTTACTCATAATGCATAGTAAAGTTTCTAATGAATAGTAATTCAAAAGGGAAGGATATAAAACCTGGAAACACCTAAATTTACTAATTGCTGCCAATTTCTATCAATACAATACCTTTTGAAAAAGGAAAGAGATGATTTGAGGAAGGCAGGATGCAAACCCTCCAGATATTACTCATGAAACACAGCTTTATCAGAAGACAAACTAGCCCCATCCAAAAGGGACTCTATGCTCTGCTCACAAGTGGGTATGGTCAGGTGGCTCAGGGGTCACTGAGCTTGGTTCTGGCTTCAGTCTTTGGGGACAGATATTTGAAGATAAAGTATACCCAGAAGAGCAAGACCTAAAAGTGACTGGCCTGAAAGTCAAGAGATAAAGTTTAAGAGTAGGTTAAAGAATCAGGATACCGATAGTGAAGAATAAGACTGAGAAAGGATGTAATTATTGTTTCTAAATATAGTAATATTGAACAATCTATTGAACTCCTGCTGATGAGGCTTATCTGATGCCTCCTCTAAACAGCTTGTTTCCATCTTACAGATGAAGAAACTAAGGCCTAAGGTTACAGAGCATGTTTGTGTCAGAGTTAGGATTCAAACCCAGGTGATCAGACTCCTGAGTCCTGCTTTTAACTGTACAAAGGACTGGCATGTAAAATTAGACACACTGAGCATTGTTCCAGAGGGCAGAACCAAAACTGAGAATGCAAGTCACAGCAATGCCAATACCAACCAGGGCTCCAAAAAGAGAATTTTCTAGCTAGTAGGTATATCAAATGACTGACAGTTAGTTACAAGGTAATGGGTTTCCTACTGTAGAAAACGCACAAGCAGCAGCTGCAGGAGAGCTGTTGATGAAGTTTTAGCCCTGATGGAGAGACCAAACTAGAGGATTTCTAAGAGAAGTCTTTGAACCCCAGGATTCTGTGCATGGTTGAAAATGCAGAGATTCTAAATTAGGACAGAAGTTGCCTTAAAGGTTGAACGAATGAATGAAGATTTTTTATTCTGTAATTCCTGTCTACCTACACCTTACCTCTGGGGGCTCTGTGTTCTTAGTGGAGGATAGGGTGAGCACATGATGCAGAAAAAAGCTCTAGATAAAGTGACATAGCACTTGCTGTTTAATCCCAAACAACCACTTACCGTCCCTGCACTACAATTTCCTCAATTATCAAACTCGAGTGATAAGAGGCGGCACTAGGTGTGGAAGAGTTGGTCCCCTAATCACACGGCCGGAATCTGTCTCCCAGGTCTGCATCTGGCTAGCTGTGAGTCACAAAACCACTTTGGCCTCAATTTCCTCATCTGAAAACTAGGGATGATAACGGGATTCACCTCCTAGGGCTGCTGTGAGAATTCAGTGTCTTAATAATCTATGAAGTGCTGGGAGCCGAGCTTGGCAACATGGCAAGCCTGAGAGAACTGTTAGCTAAAATGAAGATAATGGTAACTCTTTCACCAGGACGTTGGGTAGGGGATGGGGAGACCTACACATAGGAAATAAGAAGAACTTGAAATAAAAAGTAGCTGTTTTATACTAAAAAGTAAGCTCCCTCAGAACCTGGTGAGGCCCCTTATTGAGTTCAAATGTCTTAGGCTGCAGATGATTAGTGGAGTCTGAAGAGTGACAGAAAGGCTTCTCCTCCTCAGAGCAGGACTTGCTTCTCACCATGCTGTCACTCTTTTTTTTTTTTTTTTCCCCTCCCACATGCAGTTACTTCTTTGAAATCACTGAAGCTCTTGACAAAAATATAATCTTACATTCCTACCGATGTCTCTTCTGCTGGTGCTCCCAGCCTTTGACATTCTCATCCTTGTAACTTCACAGGAAGTTGTTGTATGAGAAGCTCTTGTTTAAGGGTTCAATTTGACTTAATTTTCGAGTATGGTGTTGGAAAACAATCTAAATGTTCATCACCTGTTGGAAAGACAACATTTTCTTTTCTCCATTCAATGGTCTCGTCACTACTGTTGAAAACCAATTGGCCATAAATGTAAAGGCTTATTTCTGAGTTCTCTATTCTGCTGCCTTGACATGTGTGTCTGTTTTTATGCTAAGTACCACACTGTTTTGATTACAGTAGCTTTAGAGGAACTTTTGAAAACAGGAAACATGTATCTTCCAATTTTACTCTTCTTTTTCAAGATTGCTTTGGCTATTTGAAGTCCTTTATATTTCCATACAAATTTTAAGTTCAGACTGTCAATATCTGCAAAGAGGTCTGCTGGGATTTTGATAGGAAGTGTGTTGAATATGTAGACCAATTTGGGAAGAAATGCCATTTTAACAATGCTGAGTCTTTTAATTCATGGACATGAACTGTTTCTATATTTATTTATATTTTCCTTAATTTCTCTCAATGTTTTGTATTTTTTAGTATATAAGTCCCCAGCTCCTTTGGTTAAATTTATTCCTGAGCATTTAATTCTTTCTGACGTCACTGTGAATGGAACTCTTTTCTTAAATTTCACTGGTGGATTGCTCACTGCTAGTATATAGAAAGACAACTGTTTTTTATATATTGATCTCACATCCTATGGCCCTCCTCTAGTCATTTATTAGTTCTAGTAGGTTCTTTGCGTATGTGTGTTCATACGCATTAACATTTTCTACATACAGGATCATGTTATCTGTACACACTGCCTTTTCAAAAGAGGCTCAAGCCTTAGATATACTCAATGACCAAAGGGAAGAGGGGATCATGCTGACACTAATAGCTCCTTAGATTATATAGCTATTCTCTCTTCTCTCCCTTTCTGCACTGGAAATCATCCCTGAGTATTTGTCTCTCACTTTACTTCAGTGATGCCTGAAAAAAAAAAAAAAAAAAAGAACACAATGCCTACAAGTGTTAAAGCACCAAAAAGATAGAACAGCCCCTAAGACACTGATAATGTAGCATAACTTCAAATATCAGAGCCACCTTAAAATCCATGGCTGGTGGGAAGAATGGCAAGGACAGTGCCTCACACTCAGGGGATTAGCTGTGACACGTAACATCTCTGGACTTCAGTTTTCTCATCTGTAAAAGTGAGATGAGGACTCCTGTCCTGCTTGTGGCTTCCCAACCATTCTGATCTCGGCTCAGAGAGGCTGAGGTAGCACATGTGTGACACACTGGGGAATGTGGACAGCTCCCCGCCACCAGGAATCAGCAGCCCAGGGCCGCACTACCCAGGGCTGCCCCAGTGCTGTCCCCAGAGCTGGCAGGCAGAGCCATGTCACAGCCTGTCTCCAATCCACTCCTGGTTCCCTAGTTGGGAAGGTCAGATCTGAGGATCAAATGACATGAGCTGGAAGTGTTTCGAGAACTGCAGTAACAAAGAGAAACTGTCACCAGCATAGTTCTGGTGGGAGGACTTGAAATCATCTCCACATGTATTTGTGGGCTCGCCTCAGACGATAACATCCAACCCAACATGACACACAAGCTCTTCCCTCCCTTCCTCTCCTTGTGGGCACCGGATAGAAGTGCAGGGAAGGGAGAAGAGGATAATTAAGAATCGGGGCCTTTGTGGGACTTCTCAGAGGACAGCACAGGAGATGCTTCTGTCTGCGGTGGGCATTGAGAAAAATCATTGTGTTTTTTTTTTTGTTGGTTGGTTTTGTTTTTTGCTTTTTCCTAGAAAATAGTGAAGCTTTGATATAAAGAGAAAGGGAGAAGACACACACAAAATATGCCAGTGTGCCTCCCAATTACTCCTGGGACATGGCTGGAAAAAACCAAATATGTACCAAGTTATGTTTTTTCCAGGCCCTGGTGGCTGTGTCCTGAAATTGCCCCATAACCTTTAGAACCTCATCAAGGGGCCCTCACTGGGGAAGTGGGAGGGAGGGGGAAGCTGAAGCCTTTGTTCCTCCCCCAACCCCAAGGTCACACCTAACATTTTATAATCCATCAGCTCACATGGGAGGGGCAGGGAGAGACAGAGGAGGTGGGGAAGGCAGGAAAGGAAACCAAATGACCAGAAATGATGTTTTCTCTCGGCTGCAACCCATGTGGTTGAAAGCCATTAGACTCGGAGATGATTACAGAAATTAGACACCTTTTGACGGGTGGGACACTAGAGCTGAGGTGTGCCCTGGGACAGGCACGCAGGGACAGCAAACACTCCAATAGCTTCTCACGGCTCAGGGATTAGAAGGAGGACTGGTGACTTAGATTTCGTAAACTAGACAATCACAAAAGGCCCATAAGAAGTGGCCAGTGCCAGACTCCTGGTGGCGGTGCTTGTGTTAAGCCTTCCTGCTGTGAGTCTTTTCTTGTGAAAGGTAAACATGATGGAAGGGAAGTGGCGTTGCAGATTTCAGGCTGTGCATCCCTGGCCGGGAGCTCACCTGAGCCAACTCAGGAACAGGGCGGCAGAGGAGGCACGGGGAGGTCAGTGGAGAAACTGCCAGGCCCCAAGGACCCCCCTGCAAGGGCTCAGCATTTCCGCATCAGGCAGGGGCTTCATTTTTACCCTCTAGCCTCCAGCTCCGGCCCTGAGGACTGCGCTTCATGGCCCCTTTCATGGGAGCCAGCTCTGTGCTGGAGTCAGCAGACACCAGGGCCTGGGTCTGCCCCGGAGGTCTTCTAGGCATGATGGGGAATCAGAACTCATGGAACATAAAATGCTACATCCTCAACAGCTAAATGGCACAAGGCAAGAGGGAAACCAATGAGAGGAGATCAAGACAGATGTTCTAGAATAGGTAGGATTTATAAGAGCTCACAGAAAAGTGGAAGTGAGGCCCCTGCACCCTTGGTGACCTACATGGAATCAGGTGAGGGTACTGCCCCAACAGTGACAAGGAGACCAGAAAGTATTCCCTGCAGCAGGCATAAAACACACCAATGCTCCCACTGACCAGAGGGCTTCTCGGAAACCATTCAGGCTTAAACCAGCCTGGCTCCTCACGGCCTGGACTCTGATCTGGGCTTACAGTTTACTGCAAAACATGTGTGTAAAGGGCTCTGCCCCAGTCTGGTGCATGCTCTCCCATTTCAGTCTATCTCAGACCACTCTGAGTCAATAGCAGCTTAAAGGATCTGGAAGCCTGAGAGAGAGCTGGGCTGTGTGCACTGGCAAGATTGGAAGGAAACCAGAGCAGTACGATCCAGGGCTGGGGGCTTCCATCACACTCTTCCCTTGTCGGGAACTAGTGACTGCTTGGGAAGCTTCTCAGTAGAAACTCAGTGGTCCTGGAGACCACTAAACAGAGCAAGGGGTGGGGTCAGTTAAACTCCAGGAAAGATGGGCTTGGAGAGACAACTCTGGCCCAAGCTAGATCCAGAGGAGGAAGAAAGAGCCTTGTTGTGTCCTTCTGTCTGTCTGACTCTGACATAAAGGTCAAGTCATCTCTACCAGGGGATTCCACGGAAGGCCCTGGGATGATAGACTACAGGGACAAGCCAACTAAACAGTTTTTAGAACCTCTGTTGAATTCCTCCTCCTAAACTCATACATAAAGCATCTTTGGAAAGTCATAATACCCACGGCCATAGGTCTGGTCTTTGCCATGTGGAGGTATGGAAAGGGAGAGTGCATTCTCCCTGGAAGGAGGAGAAAGAGGGCAAGATTCATACTGAGTTGGGTCTTGCAGGATTGGCAGAATTTGCCCAGGTGGGGAAAGCACAACGTATTTCCTATCAAATGGAACAGCTCACCTGTCAGACACTGGTTTCCTTCACTGATACCAAAACCCCCATGCAGGGCCAATCACCCGACTCTCCCTGGAAAAGGCCAAGCATTAGCAAAAAAGTGCTCAAGGATGACTGGGCAGATGTCTGTGCTGGGCAAACCTGCCCATCCCTCTGTGCTCCTTGCTCAGAAAGCCAGCTGTCTGGGGGGAGGTTCATGGAGAGCGGTGCTGGTGGGACACAGTGCAGTGAGCCCCATGTGGGTCCCTGTTGAAGATTAGGACGTGAAAAAGTGGATGGGAGATTGTAAAATATGAAGAGAACACAAGGTGGGAGCTTTCCATTTCATGAATACCCATAGGGCTTTTCAAAATGCTGCTCTTTAAACCTCGGGACAGCCTTGAATGGAATAGGCAAGGAATGTTGAACCCATTTCACAGATGAGGGAACTGAGGTACAAAAGGATCATCATCTAGCTATCCTACAGCTAGTCAGAAAAAACAGAACAGAGAACTTAATCTTCCTCTTCCTCACTGTCCCCATGTGCCATTAAGCAAGTCAGTAAACCCTGCTGTAGTGGGCAGGTAGGCTTATCTGTGGAATTCTTGCACACTCTGTAGAAATAAGACTTAAATTAAGAGACATTGATTTTATGACAGCTAATAATAGTTAACATAAGTATGCTGGCCTTCTAATTTTCAAAACACTTTTTACATTTAATGAGCCACCTCGCTGGTCTGGGTGCAACCAAAGAGAGAATTGCATTTTAATATTCACTTTTCAGATTAAATTGTCTAGGATTTGTTTGGTATTTGAGAGAAGACATCCTGTATGCAGGTCAAATGTCAGCAGTCGAAATGGAGATATTCTGATGAGATTTCTTTTTTAGGCTACAATAGAGTCTCTGATAAAAAATTTCCCCCAAGTTTTTGCTTTTGAGTTATTCAGCTTTCTCACTTAAAAATAAATGAGCTAATTAATTAAGTAGGAAGAGAAAGAGAGAAAGGGAACTGCTTTGATTTGAAGCTCTAAACAAGTGAAACAACAGACACTGCTGAGGTTTTGTCCTGAGCCACTTCAGTGTTTTGAAATGCACAGCTTCTCCAGTATCTAACATCTAAAATGGGATTAGTGGCTTGAGCTCTACACGATCCCTAACTCAGTACATTATCCATAACGCAGCCCAAAAGAGCCCTCCATGTGTGGGTGGCACAGCACTGTGAGCTCTGGGGCTTGCAGATGGGGAGGTGGCCTCCCAGGACCACATCTTCTCAGACATGTATTTTACCTTCTTGTTCCAGCCATGAGTCTTCACTGCTCTATAAAAATCCACCTGCATCACCAGGTTAATTGTATTTATCGGCCCCTTGCCAGGCATCCTGGAATGTGAAGTCAAGTGGGCCTTTAGGAAGCATCACTACGAACAAACTTGGTAGAGGTGATGGAATTCCAGTTGAGCTGTTTCAAATCCTGAAAGATGATGCTATGGAAGTGCTGCACTCAATATGCCAGCAAATTTGGAAAACTCAGCAGTGGCCACAGGACTGGAAAAGGTCGGTTTTCATTCCAATCCCAAAGAAAGGCAATGTCAAAGAAGACTCAAACTACCACACAATTGCACCCATCTCACACACTAGCAAAGTAATGCTCAAAATTCTCCAAGCCAGGCTTCAGCAATACATGAACTGTGAACTTCCAGATGTTCAAGCTGGTTTTAGAAAAGGCAGAGGAACCAGAGGTCAAATTGCCAACATCTGCTGGATCATTGAAAAAGCAAGAGAGTTCCAGAAAAACATCTATTTCTGCTTTATTGGCTATGCCAAAGCCTTTGACTGTGTGGATCACAATAAACTGTGGAAAATTCTGAAAGAGATGGGAATATCAGACCACCTGACCTGCCTCTTGAGAAATCTGTATGCAGGTCAAGAAGTAGCAGTTAGAACTGGACATGGAACAACAGACTGGTTCCAAATAGGAAAAGGATAATGTGAAGGCTGTATATTGTCACCCTGCTTATTTAACTCATATGCAGAGTACATCATGAGAAAGGCTGGGCTGGAGAAAGCACAAGCTGGAATCAAGATTGCAAGGAGAAATATCAATAACCTCAGATATGCAGATGACACCACCCTTATGGCAGAAAGTGAAGAACTAAAGAGCCTCTTGATGAAAGTGAAAGAGGAGAGTGAAAAAGTTGGTTTAAAGCTCAACATTCAGAAAACTAAGATCATGGTATCCAGTCCCATCACTTCATGGCAAATAGATGGGGAAACAGTGGAAACAGTGGCAGACTTTATTTTTTTGGGCTCCAAAATCACTGCAGATGGTGACTGCAGCCATGAAATTAAAAGACGCTTACTCCTTGGAAGGAAACTTATGACCAACCTAGACAGCATATTAAAAAGCAGAGACATTACTTTGTCAACAAAGGTCCGTCTAGTCAAGGCTATGGTTTTTCCAGTAGTCATATATGGATGTGAGAGTTGGACTATAAAGATATCTGAGCACCGAAGAACTGATGCTTTTGAACTGTGGTATTGGAGAAGACTCTTGAGAGTCCCTTGGACTGCAAGGAGATCCAACCAGTCCATCCTAAAGGAGATCAGTCCTGGGTGTTCATTGGAAGGACTGATGCTGAAGCTGAAACTCCAATACTTTGGCCACCTGATGTGAAGAGCTGACTCATCTGAAAAGACCCTGATACTGGGTAAGATTGAGGGCAGGAGGAGAAGGGGATGACAGAGGATGAGATGGTTGGATGGCATCACTGACTCAATGGACATGGGTTTGGGTAGACTGGCAGTTGGTGATGGACAGGGAGGCCTGGCATGCTGCAGTTCATGGGGTCACAAAGAGTCGGACACGACTGAGCAACTGAACTGAAATGAATGAGATCTCTTCAAAGTCAAGTGCCCTGAGTTCCCTTGGCCAACTGGAAATGAGATTTCTGTACTCTTTCTCTGATGAGTTTTTAGAAAACAGCTCAGCAAAGAGTTATCAGATGTGGCCCAGCTCAGGGAGAGCCCATGGCTTGCCTGTCCTGGCCTCTTCTTAATCCTGTGCCTTTAAACTTCTCTAACTGGGGATAAATATGGCCAGGAAGGCTGAGTCTCCAGGGGGTTAAAAAAAAAAAAAAAAAGCCACAGGAGCTCTCCTTCAAATAGTCCTTGGATATCAGATACATCTCTCCTGACCTAGGAAGAATTCACTACAGGAGAAGGGACAAGAGAAAAAGGCTGAGCATGGCCCTTCCATGTTGAGTTGAGGAAAGAGGCAGAATGCTCAGTGTCAGACCCAGGAAGAGTTTTTAAGAGCTGCTTGGTGATTAACAGATGAAAATGGATATAGGGCTCTTCCAATGACGTTCACTCATCATAGAAATAAATAAACAGAGAATGTGGAATACCTCTTGAATCCCATCCAACTCCGTGTTTATCAGAGGGTATTTTCAGGAGGATTCCTGAAGGGGTTGTGCCCAAGATATTGGCCTTCAGAGGAGAGCTATCCTGTGGCTGCTGTTAGATAAACAGTTGACTTTTTTGCCCCCTTTTAAGTTTTCAACTAGGTTTGTAAAAACCCTGACCAAGAAGAAGAACCCCAAATTAAGCCATATTAAAAAATAACTCTCCAGGCTTAGGATTTTCCATCTTTCAATGTGATATGTATATTAAAGAAATCCTAAAGCTGAGATTCTCAAACTTTCAAGTGCAAGAGAGTCTTCTGGAAGATTTGTTATTAACAAAATCACCTGGGACTCAGCCCAGAGGTTCTGCTTCAGCAGATAACAATGATGTGAAGCCAAAGTTCTTTGGGGTGTTTTTTGAGAAACACTGCCCCATGGAGCTCAGTGTCACCACGTATTGCTGGCAAACAGTGACATTTAGCCCTGGAGGCCAGACAAGGCCCAGAGCCCACACAGGGGTGCTGGAGAATGCCAAGCCAGCCTGGAGATGGGAGTCTGGCTATTCGCCAACCTTTGAGCAGCCAATTTTCCTGGGACAAAGGATGGCAGCTGATCTTTTAGGAATAGCATCTGCCCTGGGCCCTCACCCCATGAACTCCACCAGGATGGAATCCCAGCTACTGCTTGCTAGGCTGGGATTTACCATCAGATACCATCTTCCCATGACAGAGGGGGAACCCTCTGTGAGTCAGACCTCCTTCCAGGAGCTGCCTTTGCCCTCTAGGTGTGCTATTTTGGTCTCTCATCTGCTGACTCAGTTCCCCCTGGCAGGGCCCCACACTGTAGGTCAAAACCCACGTATACACAGAAACCAGTAACTGAAATTGTTTCCCAGTACAACTCTTATCTTTACTACCTGTAGAAGATATGGCTGTACTCTCATATTTTCTAACCTATTTTTTTCCGTTAAAGAAAAAATGCTCATAGAAACACACTAAGTGAATTTCATGACCCACTAGTCAAAAACATAACCTGGAGTTTGAAAAAAATGCTGCTTTAACTAGCCTGTAGTATACAGGAAGGCAATGGCAACCCGCTCCAGTACCCTTGCCTGGCAAATCCCATGGACAGAGGAGCCTGGTGGGCTGCAGTCCATGGGGTCGCTAAGAGTCGGACACGACTGAGCGACTTCACTTTCACTTTTCACTTTCATACATTGGAGAAGGAAATGGCAACCCACTCCAGTGTTCTTGCCTGGAGAATCCCAGGGACAGGGGAGCCTGGTGAGCTGCCGTCTCTGGGGTCGCACAGAGTTGGACACGACTGAAGTGACTTAGCAGCAGCAGCAGCAGTATACAGGAAATGTGATTTTGTGTATACTGTTCTGTAAAATAAAATAGTACAAATATACAACAGACACGATACAGTACCCCCATAGGATACTCAAATACAAGCACAGGACCTAACACCCACTAGAACTGCTCAGTGTAGAGCCATGACTCCCCACCACCCCCTCCGGAGGAGATGCCCTTGTTTGAGGCAGCGAGGAGCTGAGAACCCCTAAGTGTGAGCAGCTCCATGGCTCATTTGCCCTAATTTATTTGCCAATCACATTCATAATCAACGAATGAGCATGAACGGAAGTTTTTGTATACGATGACTCCACGGCGTTCCTATTGCTGTCAGGAGCTGCTGGGCATTCCAGGTTTCTACAGGACTTTGCACTGAAAACACTGAAAGACATAAACACTAAACTGAATAGTGAAGTGAAGTGAGCTCGTTCAGTCGTGTCCGACTCTTTGCGACCCCATCCATGGGATTCTCCAGGCAAGGACACTGGACTGGGTTGCCATTTCCTTCTCCAGGGGAACTTCCCAACCCAGGGATCAAACCCAGGGATCGAACCCAGGTCTCCCGCATTGCTGGCAGGCGCTTTACCCTCTGAGCCACCGGAGAAGCCCCTAAACTGAATAACTACATACTAAATCAGCAACCCCCTCCGCTCCAGAGAAAGACTGTGAAGAGAAAATTCTGAGCACTGGCTGGCATCAGATAAGGGACTACGACAGGGAATTAATTCCCTGCTGGTCCAGTGGTTTGGACTTTATACTTTCACTGCCGAGGGCTCGGGATTCAATACTTGCTTGGGGAGCTAAGAACCCCCAAGTCATGACGCATGGCCAAAACAAAATGGGACTGTGTCATAGCTTATACAATAGCATTTATTATATGGAATGGCTCCAGCCAAAAATTAAGCTGTCCCTCTGGAATCAGGGCCCTGCAGAACCATGTGAGATTGGTTAAGACCATTGCTGGCCTTTTCTGAGATGTAACAACAGTCTAGGGATGAGCAGATGCTGGGGGAGGGTGTTGGGGGGAAAACGAGCACAGCCATTGGCCTGAGTATTTTGTAAGGAAAGATGCTGCAACCCCTCCATGAGAATGACAAAACCAGTCCATTGTGCCATACACCCACGAAGACACACACACAGCTGCGGAGCAACCACTCAGAGATGGCACTCTGGACCCGCTGACGGGTTCACACCTGCTCCTCCAGCCAGGGGAAGCAGATGGAGCAAAGACATTTCTGCTTTGTCATCCAGCAACGCAGCCTCTGCTCACAGTGGGATCTATGGACCCACCATCGTCTCCATGGAGGTTGGCCCCTCCGTGGTCCCAATCGCTCTACCCAAATTCTTCCTTCTGTTCCCCACCAACTGGAGAGGTGCCCATCTTCACTGTCTCGTGGATTATTTACCATAATAATTAGAGGCAGCAATTGCCTTCAGACCCACACATCTCTAGGAGTGCACTATGTAACCGCCCATTGATTTAAAAAATTTTAAGGCAATACAAAAAGATGTCAATTGGACATTTCTAACATTACTTTAAAAAAATTGGAATAATTACCTCACTCTTCCCCTTCACAGCTGAACTGAAAGTTGTTTTGTTTTGTTTTCTTGCCGTATAAGCATGGCTATAAGAAGTCCAAACAAGCTCTGAGTTATATAACATATTTCACATTTTTGGGGGCTATAATTAGAGTGATAAGATTATGGCAGTGATCCTAGAACAGATTAAGGACATAACTGTGATGAAAGAGGGCTTTGGGTCAGTAAAAGTACAGATCTGAAACTGTTTTATTTGACATGATTTTGGCACAAGGAGGAGTAATAATCCCATATTTACACAACACCTTTCAAAAACTGTTTTCCCAAAGGCCCCACCACAGAGTTTTCCCACTTCAAGTGTTTAAGCTGGATGGAAAGTTGTGAGTTTAGAATGAAATTATAAAACAAAGAGTCTCTCTCAGGAAATCACCATGATTTTAAAAGGCTTGAAAAGGTAGGAACTACAGACAGGACAATATGGTTTCTGAAAGTTTTCTATGCTCTCCTTCTATTAAAAATTCTATGCACAAAACAACAGCATGGATAGAATGATGTCTGAAAATCAAAATGCTGACCAGGGCAGTGCCTGTGAATAGGAATATACATGAAGAGGCCCAGAGTCAGGCTGAAGTCACCAGACTGATTTACCTGGGAGAACCAGGAGAGGGTCTTATAGCTGGGCTGTGGGAAATGAGCCCCTGCCCTTGCCTCTGGGATTTTATAAGATGGAGAGAAGACTCCCATGGAAAGGCCTAGAGGAGATTGCTCCTCCCACTGGTTACTTGACTCTACAGTGCTCAGGGCTCAGGCCACTGGTTGAAATGAAACAGGACCAAGAGGTGAACATACCATGGGCTTCAAGGGGACAGGGAAGCTTTGGCCCTGGTTCTCCAGAGGCAAAGGGGAGAAGAATCACAGACTGGCATTTGTACCACTTAAGCCTGGCTGGCTATTCTACTCTGTGGCTAGACCGTATTTAAATTTGGAACAGAATCTTGGACTCTAACCTCTCCCATTTACTTTTGTTTGCTCTTCTTACCAATGTTCCTTCTGAAAAAATTCCACTCATCTGGGTAGTAAATGAATGGGAAAAACTTTTTTTCTCACCTCAGTAACAATAAAAGGGGGAAACATTATGCTTTTGTGGCTAGGACATTGGAGGGAAAATATGAACAGGAATGGGAAATTCAAAGAAACAGAATGTAGGTCAGCCACGGAAGCTTCTTAGCTGGGGAATCAATGAGATCCACACGCTGTAAAAAACCAGCAGGCATAGGCCCTTAATAAACAGCAAATCGATCAATTTGGACTCTCCTTTCCCACTAACCTACTATTTTCAATAATGTTAATGTTAACTGGCTGGTATTCCCAGCAGTCAACTTTTGGAGTTTAGCTATAGCTCATATATTAATAAATAAACAAAAATAGAATTCCTAGAAAGGGGACTGTCACATCAAACTGTATCACACACAACCTATGCTATAGAAGTCATAGTAACAACCAGCACAGAGAAGTCCAATGTCTTACAGTGTCTTCAGTGTAGAAAATAAGAGTCTTCAAGCTAAAGTGTTAAAAATGGAGACACAAATGTAGACTGGACTTGTGGATGCAGGGATGGGAAGGAGAGGGTGGGATGTGTATACACCATCATGTGTAAACAGACAGCTGGTAGGAAGTTGCTATACAACACAGGGAGCCCAGCCTGGTGCTCTTGATGACCTAGAGCGGTGGGCTGGGGGAGGGGAGAGAGGCTCAGGAAGGAGGGATGTATGTAGAATTATGGCGGATTTGCTTTGCTGAACAGCAGAAACTAGCGCAACATTGTAAAGCAATTTTCCTCCAATTAAAAAATAAATTTACAGAAAGAAAAAAGACCCAGAACCTTGCTTTTCCAACATGAAAGTGTTGGGAGTGTGGTGCAGTTTTAAGCGAAATTCCTCCAGCTCAAAGAATTCTGAATTTAAACAATGTAATGTAAACTGATCTCTACTTTGCTATGATGCACATGGAAAAGTATTCACAAGGAAACACTTGGGTACTCTGTTGTTTCTCTTTAAGCAGAAAAGCTCTTATTTGTGACTTGCCAATTAGCTCGGTAAAAAAGTCACTGCCTTCATGGTTACTCAGGCTAGTATTTGCTTGTCCAAGACTATGTGTCAAGATTCCTATAATTCCTGCAAATGCTGCAACTCTCTCATTGTAATTTTCAGCCTTTCTTCTGGAAGCCAGGGTGGATGTGACCTGAATTTGGACAAGTGTAAGGAGAAACATGCTTATGTGCTTTTCTTTTAAAATCCAGTATGCTCTTCCCAAAGGGGCATGAGTGCTGTATTAAACCTATGCGACTTAATAAAAGCCCAAGCATCAGGAGATAACTTATGGAAGAAAAGACAGATGAGTGCGTCCTTCCATGAGAAGCATTTTGTTTCAATATTGCTTTAAAATTCTCACACAGGACATAGGTGTACCCAGGACTCCATAATCAAGGGTGATTATTTGCTAGGCCTATGGCTATTTGAACGGTAAAGTGTCTGCCTACAATGCGGGAGACCCGGGTTCGATCCCTGGGTTGGGAAGATCCCCTGGAGCAGGAAATGGCAACCCACTCCAGTATTCATGCCTGGAAAATCCCATGGACCGAGGAGCCTGGTGGGCTACAGTCCACGGGGTCGCAAAGAGTTGGACACGCCTGAGCGACTTCTCTTCACTTCTTCTCTTCACTTCCCTTCATGGCTCAATGACTGGTGCCAATATAAGACACACTTGAGACTGAGTTCTTGCCGTGAACTTGAACACCTGGAAAACCTACACTTACTTAGGAAATGAGCACCTTCTGTCACTTACTCATGAAGAGAAACGATTTTCGAAAAGTCAGGATATGACAGACAGAATGATTTATTTTGAATACTGCAAATGTAAACAGCACCCTAATTAACTTGAAAACTTCTCATTCCTGGGACTTATAGTGACTTTTGCCGTGACCTAGATATAGGGTGACATTTGAACTACGCTTAAACTTGAGATTCGTCAGTTTGCAAGCATTCAGAAACCAATCACGTTCAGAGTGCAAGGGTTACGATGGCAGCAGAGCAGGGGCAGCGGGGTCTTCAGAAGTCTGTAGCACTGGCTGCCCTGACTGTAACTAGTCGTTACCGATCATTTTGCTGTGTCATCAACGGATCTCTTTCACTGATTTTTTACCCAATTCTTTTTAGAGTCACTCTAGAATTCTGAACTCCAGCTTGGAAGACTTAGAGACCAATCCTGGCATTTCCCCACGACCACTAGCAATTTATAGTAGCAGAGGCCTCCTGGTGTGGGGCTCTCACCACAGCCTGCAAAGTGTCCCTAGGAGCCCTAAGTCAGAGTCAGTGGTTCTCAGCGTCCCCAGGCCTCACCCACAGGGATTCAATTTTAACTGAACTAGGGTGAGGCCAGGTGGGTGTATGGCTCTAATGTAGCCCATGTGATTCTAACCTGAAGCCAGAATAGACAACACTGTTCTAAGGTATTCAAAGCAAATGGCCATCTATCTGCCCTCCAATTACTCTCATATGTAACTAAATTGCAATCCAATTACAGTTTACCCCCTTGTAATTCCTGCTTCCCACCTGTCTCTTCTTTCCTGTAGAAACCTCTCCCTAGAAGGCCCCAGCTCTCCAGTCCTTCCAGCTAAATTCTCATCATCCTTCAAGGCCTGGTTCAGTTCAATTTAGTGAATGTTCCCTGGTCACCCACTGAAGCCAGACCCTGTGTACAGCTCAGATGCCCAAGACACAGGACTTGCCTTCAGGGAGCTTCCAGCCATGGCTAAGAAGTCAAACTTAATTCTGAGATACCAGCTAAGATCAAATGTCCTACCCTTAGTAGGTAAAAAATGGCAATTCCAGAAACAGAACAGGCCTGCAAGCATAACAGCTGGGAAGCACAACCAGTTCCAATGGAGGATGAATAAATCTAAGTCGCCATGGAGACCCACAGAACCACCTCAATGAGAGGAGAGGGAGGTAGAAACCCCAGACATCTTTCTTCTAGAACAGTGGTGAATTAGCAAGCGGAGACTCGGGGCCTAATCAAGGCAGCTTTATCAAATGTCAGCATTGTCATCCTTAACTATTTCTTGAATAAATAAGAAAAGAGACACTTTAAGGAATACTAGGCAGAGCAGTCTTCTGGAAGAGGAAGGCTGAACTAATCCAAAGGTTCAGCTTAGACCCCAGGAGCAAAATTAGATTATTTTTTTTAATTAATAATATAAACCCATAATGCAGTCAGAGAAACATGGTCAGTAAAGATAAAAGGGATAGCCTAGGTTGAGGTTTATTTCAGGAGAAGGACTTTTTTCCTATTGCCTTAGCTAAGCAGTCTGGGGAGAGCATGGGTGTCATTTCTGGGTTGGTGGGTATCTCTGGGTTTGTGGGTATCTTGGCTGGGATAAAATTCCCCTTGGGACATCTTTAATGTCTATTAGCTTCTAAGAAGTGCTGTAAGCCCAATGGAAGAACCCGGAGATCTCAGTTCTCTTTCTAGCTTTTCATTCACTGTGATTAGTAAGACTGTTGTTTATTTAACAACAGTTTTTAGGAACATCTGTGTGAGGACATAAGGCTCTGATGAGGCAAGTGCATTGTGAAAAGAAAACGGTGGCAAAACTGACAACTGGTTTCCAAGCTCCCTGGAACTCTCACAGAAGGAAGGTATGAGAGGCACACAGAAACTGGTGGAAGGTAGGAGAGCAAGAAATGGTAAAGCTGAAGAGAACCATAATAAATATCCCAGCCAATTATCTGTGTTATATAGTTTACTGAAGATTTCACATTATTCATCCACTGAATCCTCAAAAGTAGCCTTATTAGTTTCTGCTATCTTCATGTTGCTGATGAAGAAATTGAAGCACAGAGAAGTTAAGTCATTTGACCAAAATCACACAGTCAGTTAAAACAGAGATGGGACATGGCCATGATCGATCTTACTATCACTAAACTGCATGTTAACAGTATATATGATGCCTAAGCAACTACAAAAATTACACATGGAATCTGTACTGTAAGCAAGGAATCATGCTAACACTTCAAATGCCCATCAGTAAGAGTGTGTCCTAACTTGAAGACATATATCATAGTCACTATGGCAAAAAGTATGAAAACTCAAAAACTATGCTAGCATTTAAAAAACAAATCAAAATAAATCTATTTTTATCAATTCACTGTTTGGAGTTGGCAGAGCTTTGTTTATCATTATAAACTATGGCTAAGCCTGGAAGCTTGATGTAATGGAACAAGAACTTTACTTCCAAGGAAGTATCTGGAAGAAATGTTGAGAGTAGAGGCTGTACTGAGGAGGGAGAGCATTATCACTAGGCCTTCATTTCATCTTTCCAGGTATTTAATACCCAGCTCCCCAGGACCATGGCAAGTGTTGGGGAACATGTGGGAGGGGGGAACATCTGTGGGTCAGAGTATTTTTTGAGCCACTTTTGAAGCTGGTTCATTTTAAGTTCACACAACACTTGGGAGCTAACAGTAGTTTGAACTTTTGGCCTGCAAGATATCCTGCTCATTGGTAAGTAAACATGCAGTAGGGACAAACAGTTTTTATACAACTCTTCATTATACAGTGATAAGATCTGGAGAAACGTTTCTTCCCCCTAGTTTAGATTTCTTTATTCAAATTTCACACTCAGAAATTCCCCAAACCACTTTGCCAAGACCCAACATTCACTCCTTCATCTGGGAACTTCAATAATTTGGCAATCACTGCCAGTATGCTTTTTTTTTTTTAAGAGTTTTAAATGCTATGTAGCCTCAACTTTTTTCCTCAAAATTATATCAAAAGTATAATTGGCTCATAAAGAAGATAAATATAGAGGAAGGGCCTCTAGCCAATCAGTACCACACCCAACTACCCTTCTTCCTGAGTCCCAGCTGAATTATTCAGTCACTGTGGCAGGCACTTTCCCAGACTTTTTCATGCCCAAACCTTGAAACAACTCTAGGAGATGGTCATTACCACCCTAACCTCATTTATTTGCCAGCTTTACTGAGATGTAATTACCTCAAAGCAGTGCATACTACCTGTTGATTAAATATACTTCCACACTACAAGATGATTACCTCCACAGCGTTGCTAACACCTGCCCACTTACTTATTTTTATTTTTATTTTTAAGATGAGAACACTAAGGTTCAAGGAGTTTCAACAATGTGCTCAGAGTCAACCAGCACCAAAAATAGAGGTCACGTGTTTCTGGCTTTGAAGACAGTGATCGTATCCTTTTTGCTAGAGCTAGGCTGCCATCTTTAAGACTTTCTCTCCAAATCCTCAAAGCCTCCTAATACTCCCTATAATCTGATCATGACCCAGACCAGTTTCTGTAGGTGGAAAGGTGGCCTCGGAGGGAACAATAGCCCCACCACATCCTGCCCACAGAAGTAGGGTTTGAGAGTTGTGGTTGTTTCCTTCAAATGTGTTATTATTCAACTGAATAATGGCTTGAGTATTTTTCTCCCTCTTTTGAAAAATGGCAAGTAAAACAATACTCAGCTATAGTGTTACCAATCTGAGGATGTAAGCATTAGCCTGGGGGACATTTGAACTCCTTCAGAGTATTTTATGCAACAATGCATCTCTAAACCAAATGGCATTAGCAGCTAATCCCTTTTTGCCATGTCATATGGCGACAACACCTTCCTGCTTTTCTCATACCCAGGTCATTAGTGATGGATGGAGAGGTGAGTAAGGCTCAGGGTTTGCTCACGGTTAAGCCTGACTTGGAGGGAATGGGGGAATCCTTATCTTCAGCTCTCACATGCCTTTTTCATTCAGAAACTGAGCAACACTTTTCATAGGAATAGCTATCCACCCCCACTGCCTGTGGGAATCCAGCAGTTCCAGCAAGACAGAAAGAGAATTCCAGCAGAACTCAAAGACTGATGTCCGGGCAGAGTGACTGTGGGTGGGAGGGGACCTGGTTTGTGCCCCTGGCAGAGCCATAGTCATCACTGGAAGGGATACAGGAAAGTATGAGTCAGCAGGGAAGGGATGAACCCCAGGCAGGGAGACAAGAACAGGCTGGGTTTGGGAAGCTTTTGAGAGCCGGCACCACCATTGGCCTGGGCCAGGCTGTCTGCGTCAGGGTATGGAATGTGGGACAGGCAGGCTTCTACTGATTTTTCACAACTTTCCCGTCAGCCATCCAAGGCCCTCTAAACACAGCCTTCACCTTCGTGTCTGGCCTTATCTTCACTAGGTCCCTATGCAAACTCCCTGAGCATCTCTCGCATTTCTCCTGCCAGAATCAGCCTCCACCTGGTTGCACTGTCCTTCCTCTTATCGGTTCAAGTCCTGGCTCCCGTCAGGGGCCTTCCTTGACTGCCCCCGTCCCAGAGGGGACACTCTTCTGTTTCAAAATCACCGGGCCCCTTAGTCTGTCCTTACCACATTCTACCTTGTCCCATTATCTAAGCTTTTACAAGACTATGTTCTTTCTTCTCTAGGATGGTCAGGGGAGTGCCTGCCTTCCCTCTGGCCCATCTCCTCCTATCCTGTCCTTAGCTCACTCTGCTTCAGCCATGATGGCTTCCTCAGTGTTCTTCGGGAATGCCAGGCACAGTCCTGCTCAGGTGTTTGCACTGGCCACTCCCTCTGTTTAGACCACTCCTCCCCCAGGTAAATGGCTCACACTTTAACAGCCCTGCTCAAATGTTACTGTAATTTATGAAAAGGCGTCTGTGAATATCCCAGATTACAACAAACAAATACCCTTTCTCAGAACCCTGCTTCACCTGCCCTTGCTTTTGTTTCCTGCTTTGTTTTTGTCTTATCACCACCTGACATTGTGGGTTTTTTAACCTGTTTATTGCCATCCCCCTCCCTACCCCCTTGAATATAAGTTCTATGAGGGCACAGATTTCCAGCTGTTTTGTTCACTGCTGGATTCCCAACACTCAGTGCCTTGTATGTAGCAGTGACATAAGAAACAGGTGCTAAATGAATGAATGAATTTATAGTATTATAGCCCTTTTCCTTATCATAGTGCCAGGCCATTTGTTCTGTGTATTTATCATATACATATGGTATATATCATATACAGACATATCATATACATGCAATTTACATTTACCCTTTACCCTTTATATATATACCAGCATAATGCTCAACAGATATTTGTTATAAATGACAATATTATTCTGTCCTTGTGCTCAGACCCCTGTTGGTCTATTCATTTCAAATGCTCCTTCCCCAAGGCTGGGAGGGCACAATGTGGTCTGAAGAAGGGAGGTACTGGAGGAGGAGAGTGAACAAAGACCAAGTGTCCTGTTATTACACCTTTCTCCAACATTACAGTCTTGCACCTAGGTTGAGCTTGTACTCATAAGAGAACCATAGAATCATCCACTTGACATCTGGTTCAAGGATGAATTCCTGCCTGGCAGCCCTGAAAAGTCAAGAGGGAACTTCTCAGGCTAGTCTGCATCTTTCTATAAAGGGAGCCTCAGTAAAAGGCGTGGACAGTCATACTGAGCCCTGGCACTTGGTACCTCTGTGCTTCCTGCCACCTGGGAGATTTTGGACCTCATTTGCTCTCCATGAGAAAGGAGCTCAGGTCCTTAGGGCCACAGAGAAGTCTCTGGGCTTTCAGTTCAGCTTCAATTCTGATGTTTCTACAGAGGTACTAAAAAGAAGCCCTCAAGTGTGGGCTTGTGCAGTGGGGGTGGGTCCTGGAAGGGGTGACCAATGGAGGCACTCTCTGCTGTGACCCCTGAGTTTGCGGTCCTGATTTTGTTGAGTCAGAGGAAAGGAAACCCTGTCTGAGACAAGAGGATAGGTGAGAGCCTTGGCTGTAGAAGGACAACTCAGGTGATCACAGGCTGCTTCTGAGACTAGCTCTCTGGATAAAATCCAGATTCATGGTCCCCTTCCCAGAACCAAGACCTGCAGAGACATGTAGTGATGCCATTATGTGGTCACTCCAATGTCCAGGCAGTGTGTGTGCCAATGAGACAGTAGCCCCTGAAGCCACCAGGAATTAATCAAGTGACTATGAGTTTCTAATATGTGCCTGGTACTATGCTAGAACAATGTCTCTAATCTTCCCAAAAATGCTCTAAGGTAAGTCAGAGCAGTTTACATGCCTAAGGACCCCCTGCAGTTAGGCAGCTGAGTCTGGATGGGAATCTTGGTCTGGGTTCTAGCCAGGCTGCCTCTCTCAGCCCATGGCCTCAGAGTTCTCCCAAAACCATCAGGGAGGGGGTGTGGGTGCAGGTTATGAGACTAAGCTGTGGTGGAGCCGCTCCAGATGTGAGAAGGACCAAGGGAGGTCTGTGGAGAGGAAGCAGCTGCTATTTCTTAACATTTGATGGAACAGTTCCCAGAAACCTATAGATAACGCGCTCAGAACTAAGGCCGGTGATATGAGATACACTGACCAAGGAAGAACATAATACCACATACATAAACACACAGATCCCTCCTTTAAGAAGCAGGGAAAGCCTCCAATCAGTTTTCAGTCACTCAGTCATGTCCAACTCTTTGCAACCCCATGGACTGCAGCATGCCAGGCTTCCCTATCCATCATTAATTTCTGGAGTCTGCTCAAACTCATGTCCATCAAGTTGGTGAGGCCATCCAACCATCTCATCCTCTATCATCCTGTTCTCTGCTGCTACTGCTGCTGCTAAGTCACTTCAGTTGTATCTTACTCTGTGTGACCCCATAGACGGCTCCCCCGTCCCTGGGATTCTCTATGTAAGAACACCGGAGTGGTTTGCCATTTCCTTCTCCAGTGCATGAAAGTGAAAAGTGAAAGTGAAGTCGCTCAGTCCTGTCTGACTCTTAGTGACCCCATGGACTGCAGCCCACCAGGCTCCTCTGTCCATGGGATTTTCCAGGCAAGAGCACTGGAGTGGGGTGCCATTGCCTTCTCCGCATCCCATTCTCTACCTGCCTTCAATCTTTCCCAGCATCAGGGTCTTTTCAAATGAGTCAGTTCTTGGCATCAGGTGGCCAGAGTATTGAAGTTTCAGCTTCAGCATCAGTCCTTCCAATGAATATTCAGGACTGATTTCCTTTAAGATGGACTGGTTGGATCTCCTTGCAGTCCAAGGGACTCTCAAGAGTCTTCTCCAACACCACAGTTCAAAAGCATCAATTCTTGGGTGCTCAGCTTTCCTTATGGTCTAACTCTCACATCCATACATGACTAATGGAAAAACTACAGCTTTGACTATACAGACCTTTGTCAGTAATGTTTCTGCTTTTTAATATGCTGTCTAGGTTGGTCACAGCTTTTCTTCCAAGGAGTAAGTGTCTTTTAATTTCATGGCTGCAGTCAAAACCTGCAGTGATTTTGGAGCCCAAGAAAATAAAGTCTCTCACTATTTCCATTGTTTTCCCATCTATTTGCCATGGAGTGAAGGGGCTGGATGCCATAACCTTAGTTTTCTGAATGTTGAGTTTTAAGCCAGTTTTTTCACTCTCCTCTTTCACTTTCATCAAGAGGCTCTTTAGTTCCTCTTTGCTTTCTGTCATAAGGGTGGTACCATCTGCATATCTGAGGTTATTGATATTTCTCCCTGTAATCTTGATTCCAGCTTGTGCTTAATCCAGTCTGGCATTTCACATAATGTACTCTGCATATAAGTTAAATAAGCAGGGTGACAATATACAGCCTTGACGTACTCCTTTTCCTATTTAGAACCAATCTGTTGTTCCATGTCCAGTTCTAACTGCTACTTCCTGACCTGCATATAGATTTCTCAAGAGGCAGGTCAGGTGGTCTGGTATTGCCATCTCTTGAAGAATTTTCCAGTTTGTCGTGATCCACACAGTCAAAGGCTTTAGCATAGTCAATGAAGTAGAAGTAGACATTCTTCTGGAACTCTCTTGCTTTTTTTGATGATCCAGCAGATGTTGGCAATTTGACCTCTGGTTCCTCTGCCTTTCTAAACCCAGCTTAATATCTAGAAGTTCTTGGTTCGTGGATTGTTGAAGCCTAGCTTGGAGAATTTTGAGCATTATTTTGCTAGCATGTGAGATGAGTACAATTGTGTGGTAGTTTGAGCATTCTTTGGCATTGGCTCTCTTTGGAATTGTAATGAAAACTGACTTTTCCCAGTCCTGTGGCCACTGCTGAGTTTTCCAAATTTGCTGGCATATTGAGTGCAGCACTTTCACAGCATTGTGTTTTTTAGGATTTGAAATAGTTCAGCTGGAATTCCATCACCTCCACTAGCTTTGTTTGTAGTGATACTTCCTAAGGCCCACTTGACTTCACACTCCAGGATGTCTCGCTTTAGGTGAGTGATCCCACCATGGTTGTTATCTGGGTCATTAATATCTTTTTTGTATAGTTCTTCTATGCATTCTCACCACCTGTTCTTAATCTTTTCTGCTTCTGTTAGGTCCATACTTTTTCTGTCTTTTATTGTGCCCATCTTTGAAACGTTCCCTTGGTTCCCAGGGAACCAGGACCCAGTTCCCAGGACCTGCATATGTTCCCAGGACCCAGTCTACTCTCTAATGTTCTCGGAGATCTCTCTACTCTTTCCCATTCTATTGTTTTCCTCTATTTCTTTGCACTGATCACCGAGGAAGGCTTTCTTATAGTTACTGTCATTCACTGATACTCACTATAGACTGGCGCTGTTCTCAGTGCTTTATCCAAGGTACTTCATCTACACCTCTATGCAGTAGGTATTAATATCTCCACTTTTCAAATGAAGAAACTCCAGCCTGGAGAGGTGAAGAAACTTGCTCAAGGGTATTTACCTAATCAGAAATAGAGGGTCTGACTCCAGAGGCCAAAATCTTAACCTCCATGTAGGCTGCCAAACACCCTGGAATGCAGAGGACTTCTGTTGTGGTCTTAGCTGTCACATGGGGCAAATCACTTGGTCTCTGAACTTGGATTTCCCCATCTCTGAACATGGAAGTTGGATGAAAGATCTCTGAGGTATATTCTTTTATGTATATTAACCGAGTGGCACTGGTTATAACTTCTCTGACTGGCACTGGGCTCCTCTAGGGTAAGCAGAAATGGACAACCACAGTCCTAGCTGTCAAGGAGCAGCCTGGAGGGATTCTCTCCAGCCAGAATATCTGATTATTCATAATAAGAGGACCCTTCTAGGCTGCCTTAGGAAGTCTGACCTCCTTGACTGGCCCTCCCAGCTCTGTGGGGTCAGGACCCAGTCTACTCTCCATCTGCTGGCTCCATTGGTAAGCACCAGTCTCTCCTGGCCTTCCTGCTAGGGCTCATGCTAATTCCTAGTCCCATGAATATTCCTAAGGATCAGCAGCTCATCCAAAGGACCCATCTCCTACCTCCTTCAAGACAGCTGCACTTTCCATTTTTCCAAACTCCTCCATCATTTACTGAAGGGCCCATCCTGTTTAACATATTACTTATTAGCTTATATTATTACTCAATACATATATTATCTTTTATATTTCAGTCTTATTTCCCAGATGTGGCTTATTCTTTTTGATTTCCCACAGCAAGTAATGTAAAGACACGCACATAAAAGAATTCAGTTTGTCAACAAGTTTCATCAAGGTTTCTCTTTGCCAAGAAGAGGTTCTAAATTAGATTATCTTGTCTCAAGTCCACTCCTCTCAAAGGAGAGCTGTGTCACTTTGGGAAAGTTACTTAATTTTTTCAAGCTTCAGTTTCTTTATTTAATATAAAAAGGAAATGGTAATAGCACCTTCTTCTAGAACTGTGTGAGGATTAAATGACAAAAAGCATTAAGATACTTGGCACAGTACCTGACAAGAATGAAAGCCCAATATTAATCGCCCTTATGACTGTGGAAGATAGTCTCCAAAGATGGCCCCATTAGTACTCCTTCCCTGATGGGCATGCTCCTCCTATCAAAAGACAGAATCTGCTTCCCTCCCCTTGAGCCTGGGCTGGCCTTGTGGCTTACTTTGGACAACTGGATACAAAGAAGTGATACTAACTATGCCAGTTCAGGGTCTACCTCTTAAGAGGCCAGGCAGCCTCTGGAACTCTCTGGGGGCAGCCAGCCACCATGCTGGAAAGAAGCCTGGGCTCAGCCACTGGAGGATGAGCACCAGGTATATGGGTGATGCCTCCTGGCACCTTCCAACCCAGCCCAGCCACCAGCTGAATACAGCCAAACACAGCCAAACAAGGGACACCAACTGATGCCACTTGGAGCAGAAAAGCCACCTAGTCCAGTTTCCCAAGTTTCTGGCCCATAGAATAAGAGGAATAATTTATTTTTAAAAGCCACTAAGTTTTGGGGTGATTTGTTGCATAGCCTTAGAAAACTGAATCAACCAATATAAATATTGTAATTCAATGCTCAAAATTCTCCAAGCCAGGCTTCAGCAGTATGTGAACTTCCAGATGTTCAAGCTGGTTTTAGAAAAGGCAGAGGAACCAGAGATCAAATTACCAACATCTGCTGGATCATGGAAAAAGCAAGAGAGTTTCAGAAAAACATCTATTTCTCCTTGATTGACTATGCCAAAGCTTTTGACTGTGTGGATCACAATAAACTGTGGGAAATTCTGAAAGAGATGGGAATACCAGATCACCTGACCTGCCTCTTGAGAAACCTATATGTAGGTCAGGAAGCAACAGTTAGAACTGGATGTGGAACAACAGACTGGTTCCAAATAGGGAAAGGATAATGTGAAGGCTGTATATTGTCACCCTGCTTATTTAACTTATATACAGAGTACATCATGAGAAACGCCTGGGCTGGAGGAAGCACAAGCTGGAATCAAGATTACAGCGGGAAATATCAATAACCTCAGATATGCAGATGACACCACCCTACGGCAGAAAATGAAGAACTAAAGAGCCTCTTGATGAAAGTGAAAGAGGAGAGTGAAAAAGTTGGCTTAAAGTTCAACATTCAGAAAACTAAGATCAGGCATCTGGTCCCATCACTTTATGGCAAACAGAAGGGGAAACAGTGGAAACAGTGGCTGACTTTATTTGGAGGGGCTCCAAAATCACTGCAGATGGTGATTACAGCCATGAAATTAAAAGACGCTTACTCTTTGGAAGGAAACTTATGACCAAACTAGATAGCATATTAAAAAGCAGAGACATTACTTTGTCAACAAAGGTCCGTCTAGTCAAGGCTATGGTTTTTCCAGTAGTCATATATGGATGTGAGAGTTGGACTATAAAGATAGCTGAGTGCCGAAGAACTGATGCTTTTGAACTGTGGTGTTAGAGAAGTCTCTTAAGAATCCCTTGGACTGCAAGGAGATCCAACCAGTCTATCCTAAAGGAGATCAGTCCTGGGTGTTCATTGGAAGGACTGATGTTGAAGCTGAAACTCCAATACTTTGGCCACCTGATGCGAAGAGCTGACTCATCTGAAAAGACCCTGATGATGGGTAAGATTGTGGGCAGGAGAAGAAGGGGATGACAGAGGATGAGATGGTTGGATGGCATCACCAACTCAATGGACATGAATTTGGGTAAACTCTGGGATTTGGTGTTGGACAGGGAGGCCTGGCATGCTGCGGTTCATGGGGTTGCAAAGAATCAGACACAACTGAGCTACTGAACTGAACTGAATTCTTATGATTAGGCAAACTGAAATCAATCAGCAAGTTCACAATGAAGGGTTAATAAATGTGAGACAAGTATTTTTTATCCATTATGACCTTAAGAGCTAAAGCAGGGGAAAAAAGAAAAAAGTATAACTATTACCTAACTCCTTACCTCAAGGTTTTTATAGTCTAGCATAATGGGAAACCCTATCACAGACACAATAACCATATAAAGCAGCAGAGGGGACATAGTACTATAGTTTAACAATCTTAATAAGTGAAAGGATGAAGAAATTTGGACTCTGTTCAGAAGGATAGGACTTGAGCGGGGGTGGGGGTGTCCCAGATAACACAGCTATTTGTGCAGAAAGAGACATTTTAGATGGATCTTGAAGGCTAATAAGACAGGAAATTATACACATACACACACACACACACACACGCACACACACACACACACACACACATTTTAAAGAGACAGCAACTGAAAAATGCCTCTAAGAGCTCTAGGTCCTCTCGTGCAACTTTTCTCAGTGTGGCAGCAGGATAAACTCAGCTGGGGAGTGGGGGGAGGTCACAGGGCCTGGACAAGAGACTCAATTCCACCCCATATCTCTGTGAGAATTTCAAGAACAACCCACCTGTTTTCTTATCCTTTAAGAGATGTGACAGTCCCGTAAGTCCCACCACAGGATCACATAGAATTGAGTGCTTTGAAATCCAGAACACACTTTCCACACAAACATCAAGGTATAAATACTCAGGCTCTGAACTCCCATAGACCACAGTCTATGGTGATCCAAATACCCTCTGAGCAAAGTCTTAAAAACCTTAGACTGTTGTCCAGTGTGGTTTGGACTAAGTCCTCACCTGCTGATGGTGGGCTGGGCTGCTGCTCAGACCTGGTGCCTGTTCGAGGCTCACTAACACCAGATTTCAGGGAGCCTTGACCAATGCCCACTGAACCTATGACTTTCTTGAAATGGAGACACAGGCTTTCAGGCTGGTAACGCAACAAGCTCAAGGCTGCCTATACACTGGTAGCCCCTCATCAGAAATGCTCTCTTTCCCTCTGAGCCATCTGTGCAAATGCTCCAGTCCTCCAGGCCCAGCAGAGCCCCATCAGCTCTGCCCAGCAGACCCTGACTCTCCAGCCCTCCTGGAACCCCAACAATGGTCCAGCACCTAATTCTGGCCAATCCTGCTCTGCCCACTCCATTCCCAATATACTCTTCTGAAGGATAAGACTCACAGTGTATGAATCTTCTGCAAATCCCAACAGGCCTAGGACAGTGCCTGGGGCAGTCACTTAGTGATTAATTTTAAAGCCAGTTCTCTGGCCCATTTTTTGATTGGGTCATTTATTTTTCTGGAATTGAGCTGCAGGAATTGCTTGTATATTTTTGAGATTGGTTGTTTGTCAGTTGCGTCATTTGCTATTATTTTCTCCCATTCAGAAGGCTGCCTTTCACCTTGCTTATAGTTTCCTTTGTTGTACAGAAGCTTTTAAGTTTAATTAGGTCCCATTTGTTTATTTTTGCTTTTATTTCCAATATTCTGGGAGGTGGGTCATAGAGGATCCTGCTGTGATTTATGTCGGAGAGTGTTTTGCCTATGTTCTCCTCTAGGAGTTTTATAGTTTCTGGTCTTACATTTAGATCTTTAATCCATTTTGAGTTTATTTTTGTGTATGGTGTTAGAAAGTGTTCTAGTTTCATTCTTTTACAAGTGGTTGACCAATTTTCCCAGCACTACTTGTTAAAGAGATTGTCTTTAGTCCATTGTATATCCTTGCTTCCTTTGTCAAAGATAAGGTGTCCATAGGTGTGTGGATTTATCTCTTGGCTTTCTATTTTGTTCCATTGATCTATATTTCTGTCTTTGTGCCAGTACCATACTGTCTTGATGACTGTGGCTTTGTAGTAGAGCTTGAAGTCAGGCAGGTTGATTCCTCCAGTTCCATTCTTCTTTCTCAAGATTGCTTTGGCTATTCAAGGTTTTTTGTATTTCCATACAAATTGTGAAATTATTTTTTCTAGCTCTGTGAAATATACTGTTGGTAGCTTGACAGGGATTGCATTGAATCTATAGATTGCTTTGGGTAGTATACTCATTTTCACTATATTGATTCTTCTCCAAAGAAGACATACAGATGGCTAACCAACACATGAAAAGATGCTCAACATCACTCATTATCAGAGAAATGCAAATCAAAACCACTGTGAGGTACCATTTCATGCCAGTCAGAATGGCTGTGATCCAAAAGTCTACAAGCAGTAAATGCTGGAGAGGGTGTGGAGAAAAGGGAACCCTCTTACACTGTTGGTGGGAATGCAAACTAGTACAGCCACTATGGAGAACAGTGTGGAGATTCCTTTAAAAACTGGAAATAGAACTGCCTTATGACTCAGCAATCCCACTGCTGGGCATACAAACTGAGGAAACCAGAACTGAAAGAGACACATGTACCCCAATGTTCATCGCAGCACTGTTTATAATAGGCAGGACATGGAAGCAACCTAGATATCCATCAGCAGATGAATGGATAAGAAAGCTGTGGTACATATACACAATGGAGTATTACTCAGCCATTAAAAAGAATACATTTGAATCAGTTCTAATGGGGTGGATGAAAGTGGAGCCTATTATACAGAATGAAGAAAGCCAGAAAGAAATCACCAATACAGTCTACTACTGCATATATATGGAATTTAGAAAGATGGTAATGATAACCCTGTATGCAAGACAGCGAAAGAGACACAGATGTGTAGAACAGTCTTTTGGACTCTGTGGGAGAGGGAGAGGGTAGGGTGATTTGGGAGAATGGCATTGAAACATGTATAATATCATATATGAAACGAATCGCCAGTCCAGGTTCGATACATGATACTGGATGCTCAGGCCTGGTGCACTGGGATGACCCAGAGGGATGGTACGGGGAGGGAGGAGGGAGGGGGGTTCAGGATGGGGAACATGTGTATACCTTTGGCGGGTTCATGTTGATGTATGGCAAAACTAATACAATATTGTAAAGTAACCTCCAATTAAAATAAATAAATTTATATTAATAAAATAAAATGCAAATGGGAAAAAAATAATAAAGCCAGTTCTCTAAAAATAGGTAGCCATGCCACTACCAGGCAGTGTTTCTTCAAGTGCTGTCAGCAACCACTTTGCATTAAAAAAACGCTGATCCAAGTAATCTAGATCTCCAGGTAGGGGGCTCTACCAATCTGCCATTTAACCAGCTCCCTGGGAGATGCATATACCTTAGTATTGAGACCTCTGCCATAAGGGTGGTGCACTAATCCACTCACACAGCAAGGTCTATGTCTGACAGCACTCATAACACAGGGCGTGGAGTTCTGCTGGGGAGACCAAGGAGACCTCTTACTCTGGGGGGACTTCCCACCAGCATGCCTAATGAAAATAATGAGGAGCAATGGCTCCCTGATCTCTGTCTTGCTTCCAAATGCCTATGTGGTGATGTGTTGTCATTCCTGTCACTAAAAGTGACCTGCCTAAGTCCATAACTAATGTCTGGTTCACCTTTTCTCCTCTATAATCTTCCCAGAAATGACTGATCTCTGTAAATACTACATGTGGACCGCTACATCGCGCCGTCAGTGGAGGCCATCTGATCCTTGCTTCTATACCCTTCATGCTGCCTGCAGACGAGAATGAGCCTTTCTCTTCCAGCTGGATAGCGCCAGTTCTGAAAATGAAACTGTGACCTTTAGCAGAAGTACTGATGATAACTGCTTCATTTTCCATACTTTCCTGTTTTCATTACATGATGAATTCTTGGCAAAGGGTTTCTTTCTCACCACCGAAAGCACTGGCAGGCCACAGCTGTGAAAGCCTGAGCTGGGAAACCTGAAATTTCATTAATATTGCAAAAAGCACACACCTTGGGAGAGAAACTTTACCCGTGACTAATGAGAGTCACTTAATGAGGAGACTATAGAGAGGATTAAAACACTTCATCCTTTTCTCTTAGCCTCCTGACTGATTAGGAGCTTCTAGGGTTACAGGGCTTTTTCAAAAATCACCCCTCGCTTAGTCAGTTGGCCTCTGAGCATCAACGCCCATCACAGCCTGGGTGTTTTTCAGTGGAGCCTATAAAATCTCCCAAGTCATCTGGAACTTTCCAGGATAACTGGGATGCAAGACAAATACACAATATTTTAACCTTTAATGAATCCTACTGCTGGCCACAAGTAGAGGCGAAAGTTCAGGAAGGCTGGAGGTAAGGAGGTAGCCTGACCTTAACAAGAGTGAGTCCCCCAGACACACTCAGGCTCACTTTCTGAGACAAACAGTAGTTTCCTCAGCACAAGCCAAGGGTGGGAGTTCCTTCCGTAGGCAAAGGCCGTCCTCTCTCCTGCCACCCCCACAAGGAACATTGCCAGGAGGAGGAGCACTGGAGCGAAGGGGGCTGGGCGAGCCCTCAGATCCAGTCCTGGCTCTTCATGAATCACAGGCCCCGGGCGATTTCTCTCACTGACCTGTGCCTGTTTCCTCATCTATCAAAGGAAAATACACCAGCACCCAGCCTATCTAGTAGGTTCTGTGAAGATAAAGCGAGGCAATGACGCACAAAGGACCCCAGGAAGCAATGTGAGATTGCGTGTGTGCTGCCTTCCAGGCACTGTGCTAGAGGCATGCGTGTTATCACTAAGCTCTCCTGGCAGCCTGTGGAGGGGAGCACTACTATAGTTGTCCCTCGGCATCCAAAGGGGACTGGTTCTAGGACCACAGAGATACCCAAACCTGCCAATGCTCAAGTCCCTTATATAAAACGGTGAAGTATTTACATATGACCTACACACAAACTCCTGCATTCTTAAAACATTGATTTACTTGGCTGAGTCTGGTCTTAGTTGGGCACACAGGATATTTGCTGCGTCACTGGGATTTTTTGCTGTGGTACAAGGACTCTGGTTATGGCACAACAGTGAGCAATCTTGGCAGCTGTGGTGTTCAGGCTTGGTTGCTCCTAAGCATGTGGGATCTTAGTTTCCCAAGCAGGGACCTAACCCCGCTCCCCAGCATTGAAAGGTGGTTCTTAACCACTCGACCTTCAGGGAAGATCATCTCTAGATTACTTATGATACCTAATATGATGTAAATGCTATGTAAATCATTATGTGCATTGCAAATTCAAGTTTTCCTTTTTGGAAATTTTTTCCAAATATTTTCCATCTGTGGTTGGCTGAATCCATGGATGTGGAACCCAAGGATGTGGAGGTACTTCTGCTTTGTGGAGAAGGAAACCAAGATTTGTGAGCTTTCTCAATATCTGGTGTAAGTTTTTTAAAAATCAGACAAAATAATAGGTCTCTGAAAACTAAATTGTTGTTGTGAGATACCCTGTCTCTAATAGGCTGAGAGATGAGTGTGTCTAAGGTGAGAGGTAGTTAAAAAAACAAAAAAGTTTGGATTCTCTCCCATGCTAATTGCAGTCAATTAGTAGGAGCTGTGAGGAGCAATGTGACTGGAATATAACAGAATCCTATTCAGGATTCTACAGCCATATGCTGAAAGGGGGAGAATGATGGATTAGCTGCAAGACACTGTTAAATCAGCTGATTTTAATTCCCCAAATGATTCCTGCTGAGCTGAATCACACTAGCTGTCACTACCATCCTTGCCACAGCGTGCCTTTACTGAGCACTTACTCTTCCTAAGTGGGCTTCTCCTATACATACATACGCATGCATGCACACTCATGCACACACACACATGCAAATGAGCACACACCGGTAAAAAAGAGCCTTTGTGTTGGCCTTCGGATACTTATAATTGGCTTGGAGAGGTTAGTTGAGCTAGTCACACTGTATATTCTGGGTGCCAAGTGACAAGAGTCATTAATAAACACTAAAGGGCTTTGAATGAACCGAAGGATTCACAGAGGACATGGGATGTGAGTGCAGCAGCTGGAGATCTGGTTAACCAGAGAAGTGGGGCTTCGCCACCCCAAGCTAGGGGAACAGGTGGAAAGCAGGGATCTGCCCGGCAGCATCCAGAAAGTGGACAGTGAAGCTTAGGAGCTGATTGAGATCCAACAGAGGGCATTTTACGCTACAGGCCACTGGCAGGGCCCAAAGTCCCAGAAGAGGGTGGCAAAGTGGGGAAGCTCCTTCCTTGTGTTTATAAAACTTCTTCCAGGAGCGGTCCATTTCTAATAAAAATAAGAATGGCTACCCCACTAAAATCTGTTGTTCCTGTTACTACTCAAAATAGTGTTTACGGCAAGTCTGCTGAAATGTCCATTCCTACACACACGGAGCTTGCTACATCACAAGAAAAGCTGCTCAACAACAGGATGCTCTACAGGTAATGAATGGGAGGACAAGTGCAAGACACACACCCCAGGAAGTTCCTACCTAGCATAAAAGGAAACACAAAATGAAAACTACTACTCTCAGGGAAAAGAAACTCACTTGATCTATGGAAGACAAAGACAGCAGGGATCCTAGGATTTGGAGAGCAGGAAGACAGGGACTATCCCACATCATGCGAGACCAGCAGAAACCAGGGGTGGACTGGGAGGTGAAAAGGGGCAAATTCATTTAAGTGGGCAATTTCTTTTTGCTGGGACATAATTACAGTGTGCTATGGAAAAGTTTTACTATAGCAGCAACCCTAGGAAACATTCATTCTGGCAATCCTAAAGGCAGCAGCTTTAGATTTTCTACATCCTCCAATCACCTCTGAAAGATGCAACCACTTTTGAGGAGTAACAGTGATGGAAGAGAAGGGACAGCCCTTCACAACCTTTGGCATGGACACATGGTCAGAAAAGCCCATGGGTGATTTGGGTAAGTGTATCTTCTGCCCTTCTAGTAACCCTCACTGTCACATATCACTGCCCTGAGTGATTCTGGGGTGACATGAAAAGCTAAAGTCAGACAGGCAACCAGGAAGACCCTCCAGAGAGGCCCAGTGTGGGTTTAAAGGATTCAGCCACTGACAAGGAGGTTTATGGCTGGAGCACCAGTGTTTTCTCTTTGAGTCTGCTGTGCCTCTGACTGTATTCTTATCTGGAAGGTTCTTGAGTGCTGTGATCTCAGTGGGAAGCACAGTGTCCACGTTCTTAAAGGATGGAGACAAGTAAACATACATGTTCCATCCCCAGGATTCAAGGACCACAAAGAGCTGTCAGCTCCATCAACCCACTCAGCCACCCAGCAGCTTCACAGTGAGGACTTTTCACCACTCCCTGATGGGGGGTAGTTTAACTTTCTAATGAGTTTATAAAGTCTTTGAGCCATGGTTTCTGGGTGGACTGTCTTCCTTACATCACAGAAAGGGCATTGAGGAAAAAAGCATGGTATGGGAAGCATTTACTCAAATACGTAGTTTGGGAAGGGGGCCGTTAATCACAGAGCCTTCTGTTTCAAGGACCCCAGTAAATCCCTCTAAACATTATTTCCTTCACTTACATTTTTTAAAAAGGAGAGTGAGCTGGAGGAGTTTGGTATTTTCTTACAGCTTCCTTTTTCCTGACTCTCTGTACAGGATGATGTAGTTGTTTACTTTAAGGCTCAGGAGTCAGCCAGCATTGTATAAAAAGCTTTCCCACAAAAAAATAAATAAATAACCATAATAAGACAAACTCCATGATGTTTAGGCAATTAGCAACACATGAACTGGCTTGCTCACGCTCTCACTCCAGGATCTGCTCTTTCCTCCTGCTGCAGCAGCCACACACCCTGGGACTGGGGAAAAGGGAAGACTTTCCATTTTCACAGGGAGATGGGTGGGGGTTGGTGTGAGGGGTGCAGGGGAAGGAGTGGGTGTGGGGACAGTGAATAAAGAAGCTCTTCATTGGTTGCACCACCAACCCTTTGTGAAATTAAATTCCAAGCCTCAGTCTGCCTATCCATAAAATGAGGGGGGGTGATGAAACTGCAGGAAATGTGGTGAGCCAGTCACACCTGAAAGTGGTTATCGTGTTAGCTGAGGCCGCACAGCACGGTGAGCTCTAGCACAACAGCGTGGACACTGCTTGGGTCCCGGTCCCAGTTCAGCTACTTATTAGCCGTGCGATTTTTGGAGAAGGTACTTTACCTCTCTGAGTCTCAGGATACGTCTACCTTATAAGGCCCTTGCGAGGATTATATTAATCAAAATATGTCAAGAGCTTTAAAAATGGTACATAGTAAATGCTGTAAAAATGTCAGCTGCTATTATTTTGGGCTTACAGAAAACATTCTATTAATCTTCGGTGCTGGTGATGGCAGCAAGGAAAGCTATTTTCCACCAGTGGAGGGTATGGGGGAAGGAGGCACGGGAAGGGGCATGTCCCCCACAGAGCATATGTCAGGATCTGGAGAGAACATGTTTGATTCATATAACTGCAAAGCAGTTCATTTATAATATAATTTTGTAGAGAGAGAATAAAGATTTCTATGGTTTTCATAACTCACCAATGAAATGTTTGACGACATCTTCTTGGCTATAAAAGAAGATTTTAGAATGTTGAAAAACACCAAGGTAGTGGAGACTAGGAGAGATTTCTCCCTAAGCAGAGCTGCATGCTACTCCCTGAGAAAGCTCAACCTGTGAAGGGGAGGTCCTAGCCTGGGTTGAAGATGGGCCAGTGTTTCTGCAGATAACCTCGAGACTTCAGCCCCCTCTTGGCCTTGGTCTTGGGAAGGAGATAGGGTCTATGCTTTATCCTTTGAGTTAAACAGACCACGGGACTAGTGGCTACACTTCCTGTCCTTGAGACAGACCTCACTGCCAAAGACAACAGGAAAAACGAGACTTTGGTGGCAAAATAATGATATGTAGACACTGTCCTCAAGCTCATTTTTTACTACAGTGAGAATTTTTTTGAGGCAATATCATTTAAAATGCTAATATCTATAGCAGTTAAGATCTTTTTCATGATCTTGTTCTGCTCTTTCCTTTTATTATATACCTACAGAAGAATATATAAAATATATATTTCAAAGAATAATCAAAACAAACTTCCTTTAGTCATGAGGTGCTCAGTCATGTCTAACTCTTTGGGACCCCATGGATTGTAGCCCACCAGGCTCCTCTGTCCATGGGATTTTTCAGGCAAGAAAGCTGGAGGCATTGCCATTTCCTTCTCCAGGGGATTTTCCCCACCCAGGGGTCGAACCTGTGTCTCCTGCATTGCAGGCAGATTCTTTAGCCGCTGAGCCATCAGGGATAGCAGGTGGTTGCTGGTCTTCAGAAGCTGTTTTAACCCTCTCTGATCGCATCCCCTCCTCCACTTCCCACCAGGAGTAATCACCAGGTAGACCTTCCTGGTAATTATTGCCTTAAACTGCTTTTCTTTATAGTTTCATCATCTCTGCATTTATCTCTAAACAGTACATTGTTTAATGTTTCCTATTTGGGGACTTTATATAAATGCAGTTATGCTGCATAGCTCTTTCTGGGACTGACTTGCATCTTTAGTCTGTGTTTCCTTCTTTGTCATCACCAGCTCTTCTTGTTGAGATCTTAGTTTTTAAAAGCACCCTTTCTTTTAAAAGACATCCCTTTAGTCTCCCTAAAATATCATGACAGCAACTGAACTGATTCATTCTGTTCCCTTGGATGTGGACTGTCTGCCATATTTTAGTAATCTGTGGCCAGTCCCTCACCTTCTGTATTCAAATATTATTTCCATACATCAGAGTGACATTTTTGGTAGATTTAAAGATGGGAGAAATGCATTCAAACCTTCCAAATGATAACCATCCTCCAAAAGGAGGTCTTTTCCCCTTAAGTTCCATATTCTTCATATTTTTTGCAATTTTCTATGTTTCTTCCAGTTTTGTCCAAATGCTCACACTCTTCTCTACTCTTGTCTTTCCTTACCTATGAAGTCTAAATGTCCATTTTTACGGGAATTGGGATTTTAAGTTTCACATCATTACCTTAACCTTTGAACAATTTATGTAGATTTTGACAAAGCCCTGCAACTTAATACTTTTTGCTCCCACGAAAATGTCTATTTGGATCAAATGGGATTTTTACTCATAATCCTGCAAAGTATTAGGGCCATTTCCTACAGATGAGGAAGGAGCATCTGAATGTATGCATTTGGGGCTGAACTTAATGTCTTCAAGATCCAGGAATTAAGGAGTAGCTCAAAGAGCTAAAGAGAAGCTGCCTTTCAGGGGATGTGGATGCACAGGAATCACATGGTTTTGGGGCTGGAAGCATCCATCTATCATTTTAAGTTTTTGGAGGACCCTGTTTGTTTCTGCCCGTGGCATCCACGAGATGCTGACTTCCTGTGTTTACCCAGTGCTGAGGACACTGGGCTCTCTTCAGTTCCCACGGTGATGGGCGGATCCCATCCCCCTCCTGTCCCTCCAGAGGCTAATGTGGTTTAAAGCTGCAGAGATCAGCACTGGGACAGGCGACTAGAGGGAAGGATCCAAACGAAGTAAACAAGCACAACTGCTTCAGACAGGTCTTGCTCCTTGTCACAAAATAATGAGACCACATGGAGCCAATCCCAAAGGTGCTAACAGACTCTCACCACTGTGTTCCTCAAAGATGGATGGGATCCAGGGTTCTTACTCCCGTGACAAAGTCCTTCATATGTGAGTGTCCCTCCCACTTGCAGGAGTATGTGCACTCCTCCAGCCCACTCACAGCACTTCTTCCTCTGACATTCTAAGCTGATTTCTGCACCACTCAATTTTACACAGAATTTTTCATTATTTTCTGGCTCCTCTGTGCTCGTCTTACCTTCCTAGATAGACAAGAAATTCTTGGGATAAAGGCTGTGTCTTTTTCCATCACTGGTGAACCCAGTAAGAAGCAAAAGACATACCAGGTACTGGGGAAATACTGGCTGTCTACTGTTTCCTAAAGCAGGATACTTTGTTCCCTGACTGATGGGATATGTTCCCTGTGTCTTCCTTCCTCCCCCTGTACGGCTCCTCCTGTACTACCATTTTCAACACTTCAGGTCTCAGTGACTCTGCCCAATACCTCTACCTCTCAGCCATTCCACCCAGCAAACCAAGTGCATCTTGCCAACCCAAGGTTTTTTCCTAGTGAATTATTTCAAAAACATTTTATAAAAGTCGTTGGCTTTTGCAAGATGAACAAATCACACCTGCATTTATAATGATTACTTTTTAAAGCCATAGTTTATTTTCAAGTTTTCTTCTAGTGAACCTACTTGTACTTCTTTGTTACATTCCCTTCCAATTTATATACATCAAGAAATATTTCCCATATCTCCAATCAACTCCCTGAGAAGTACAAAACTCCAGGTGAATGAGATCATGGGAGTATTTCAAAATGGATGGCAATGTGTTTCATTTGGTTGCATTTGTGTGGCTTTAGTGTTAATGTTGGTACAACCAGAAAGCCTTCATAAATTAGTGCTTGATAAAGGAAGTTGAATTTAAGTTATTACTTGAAAAACAAAACCGGCATGGGTTGGATAAATGGTGAAAGAAACACAGAGAACAAAGACATCAGCTTCTCCAACCACTCTCATCCTCAGACTGTTACTATGCTGTGTCTTTTGTAAGATGAGCTAAGGCCACAGTCCCTGTCACCACCCAATTCACTATCAGTGGGTCTGGCCCCAACCTATCTGTAGAGCCAGAAGGCTTCAGCTCTAAGAGCCAGGGCTGGGTAAAGAGCTTAGTTCCCTAGCAACCTGCACACAAGTGTTCCAGACAAAATGGATTACATACTGCTGATGAATTCCAAGTGAATATCCTATTGACCCAACAAAGGAGTTAATTTGTACCTTCTGCCACACTAGAGGAGTCAACTAAGAGAATTCTTTTTGTCTATGATCTCTCCTGGCATTCTCTTTGGATTGTCACGGTAAAATAAAATGCTCTGAAGGATTCAAAAAGTGGATGGTTCAACTTCCAATTGCCTCTGAAAGAAAAGAGTCCTCATAATAGGAAGAAGAGGGCCTGTTTTTCCTCTTCTTGCTTTCTGAATACAATTTGGATTGCCTAAAATAATTCCCCTCCCAGCAAGAGTTACTCCAGAGACCCTGGGTAATAGACATAAATAGTCTGATCACTTCACTATACGATAACTGACTGCTGTTTTATTTATACATTGGTCTCTTGAGATTTTGGTTTGTGATCATTAATCCTCAGGAGCCTAATATCCCCTGGGAACTAGGACAAAATGAAGTTTCTGGAAGCCAACTGCCTGGGTCTGCCAGTTCCAGCTGTGTGACCTCTCTTTGGGACCTCTCTAGGACCTCCTACCTAGAAGGTTGATGTGAAGATTAAACAAGTTAATACATGTAAAATGCTTGAAATTAAACCTGGCATTTAACAAGTACTACTAAACAACAGCAACAATAATATAAATTGTTGTTCTTTTTGTTATTATTGATCCAAGGATGACCCTGAAATGGAAGGTGATATTATTACTGATCCAAGGATGACCCATCTCTCTCTTTCTCTCATTTCTTGAATTAGGATGGCAGCCTCCAAAGTGAAACCACCAAGGGAGCAGTTCTAAGATGTTCTTTACTGGAACCAGGAATCTTTTCTTTTCATATTGGGGAGTCAGCCCTAATATGTGACATACATCTCCCACTCTGTACCAGTGGCATGAAGGAGACAAAAGATACAGCAAGAATTCACTGGACTCTTTTGGATAAATAAAAGCACTCAGAAACCACATGGAAGCCAATGTCAAGGTGACCCACTTGTACTACCACAGCTCAAGCCACAGGTCAGACAGTCAGAAGGACAAGCTACCTGACTTCTAGGGACACACAATCGAAGATGTGTTCTTCACGTTAAGTAGTCACACTTCTAAACTGACTAGATTTTACAACTGAGAAATAAAAGTAATATAACAAAGCTTTCATCCTCTAGTTGGGCATAGACATTTGGGAGAAGAGATGGCTCTTGGTAATCTTTTGCTCGATGCCCTCCTGAAACACTTGTGAGACTGACTAGTCAGGTTAAGAGGTTGGGCCATAGCCGTAGTTAAGGACATCCGGACTCAGCTTAGGAGACAGGTAATGTACATTTCCTCCTTATGAAGCTAGGTTCATAAGGGGGTTCAGCTCTACCAACAATGGTTTCTCAATTCTGTTTTGTGAACATTTAGCCAGCTGGTCAGAAAAGGTCTTCCCTATAGGCTAACTTGTCTGGAGAGCCTGTGGGTTACTGTCTATGGGGTAGCAAGAGTTGGACATGACTGAGTGACTAACAGGCTAACAGAAATGTGGCAAAGCTCTCAGTCCAGCTTGGGGGTGGAAGACTTACCTATATAAAGCATACTGAAACTGCTAACTGAACAAGACAGAAGTGGATAAGACAGAGGCTAAAATTATACTGCCTGCTGTGTGCTAGAAACTGTGCTGTGCTTTTATAAGACAATTGTAACACCTCATGGTAGATCTCCTGATGTGGGACCATTAGTCATTGATTGAAAGTGGGTTTGAATTCGGAACCGTGATGCAAAACAATAGTCTTGTGAACATAAAGGCATTGATCAAGGGAGGATCATTTACTGAATTGAACTTTGAAAAATGAACGCTAAATAGAGCACTTTTCATATGATTTTATTGTTGTTCTTTTCTCGCTCATGCATCAGCAAGTTAGTAATGGTCCCATGTATGGTTGCCAATGAGTTGAGTTTTCACAGATCTTCAGAATCAGATTTAGGAATCTTATACTGAAGATAATGTCATCTCCTCTCTTTGTGTCCTTCCCCAATCTTTTATTATGAGCGAGGAAGTCAATGTCCAGAGAAACATCTCAGTCAAGCATCAGCGGCAGGAGCCAGAGCTAGAACCAGAGTGTCTTTCCTCACAAAGCCCTCTTTCCTGGAACCCATGTTCCTTACCAATGAAGAGGGCACACATGAACACAAATAGCCAAATGGGACATAGCTACCCGCTGATAAAACCTTCAAAGATTCAAGGGCCAGCAGGGTTATCTGAAGTACCTGAGACCATTGGAAGAAAAAGTTCAGGTTAAATGAGAAAATCCTATTGCTGGGTTTCCCTAGTGACCAGTGGTAAAGAATCTGCCTGCCAATGCAGGAGATAAGGGTTTGATCCCTGATCCAGGAAGATCCAGCAGCACAGAGCAAGTAAGCCTGTGCATCACCAGTACTGAGCCCGTGCTCTGTAGCCCAGGAGCTACAACTACTGAGCCCACACGCCATAACTGCTGAAGCTCATACACCTAGATCACACACACCAAGAGAGCCACCACAATGAGAAGCCCGTGTAACACAAGAAAGTTGCTCCTGCAGTTACAGAAAGCCCAAGCAGCAACAAAGACCCAGCACAGCAAAAATAAATAGAAATTATATGTATAAAGAAAGCCCATTGCTTAAGCTGAGTAATCTCAAATAGACTGGGTAGAAGCTTCTCCACAAAATGCCCCACATAGAAAATAACAGTCCACTATCAAAATTCAACTTCGATCTAAAAACAGGCACACACACACAAATAATAATAATAAATTCTGAAATCCAATAGATGAGGCTAGATGGGAGGTCTGACATCAATCAATGAGGAAACTAGCTTTGTTTGGTGAACAGGTTAGATAAATTATACCTCTGGTTTTAGATTTCAAGCTGAAACTTTTAATTTAAATTCAAACATTATGAACCCATTGAAATGTGGGCAAATGACACCTTAGGTCACTTAACCCAACTGCCTGCAACCTAAGTTCTTATTGCTAACCAGCCTGGGGTTGTACAATTGATATTTTCCAGAGGATTAAATGCAGTGCTCCACTTCCTTCTCAAGCAGGCCCACCTTCCTGAATGAAGAGAGAAAACTGAACAGCCTATAGCAACTCTTCCTTCAGAAGTTCTCCTCCACCTCCTGACTCGCGGGCTGTTGAAGCAACCTCCACACAGGTAGATACTTTTTATTTTCCCCTTTAATCCAAACCACACAGAGCTGCCCCGCTTTGCTTCTTAAGTCATCACTGCCTATAAAACCTTCAAAGAATCCTTTACTTTCAGAATAAGTTCAAGCTCCTTGTTTCATACTTTAAGAACTCCAGAGCTTAGCCAAACTCTCCTTATGAAGTGGTCTTTCTCATACCCTCCTAAAGTGAGCCCGTTTTTCCAACACAGCACATCATCACTCACCCTAAATTTGGGGTCAAAGTCCTCCCTCCCTCAAACTTGCTGTGTCCTGCTCCTCAAGCTCCCTGAAGTAATTCCTGCTAACTCCCCACAGAGCACGTTCCTCATCCATAGTAGTCCTTCTCTCCCATAGGAGGCAAGCGTGGGGATGGTTGGTCTGAATTCCAGCTCCATCATTAAACTGTGACTAAGGCTCCCCTAGTCTCAGCTTCTTTCCCTCCCCAGAGAAAGGACAATACCTATACTCCATGAGACTTGGGTAAAATTAAAGAAGTTGGTTCTCTCACAAGCCTTGCCACTTAATAGGTGCTCAGTAAGTTTTTCTTTTCTCTTTAGCACATACTACCTCTATTCTGCTGCTAAGTCGTTTCAGTCGTGTCCGACTCTGTGCGACCCCACAGACGGCAGCTCACCAAGCTCCCCCATCCCTGGGATTCTCCAAGCAAGAACACTGGAGTGGGTTGCCATTTCCTTACTGCTTATGTCTACTTTATCATCTGTCCTTGAACGTAAGAGTCCTAGTTCCTGTTATCTCCCAATGGCACCTAATAAGGTTCTAGTACAGAGCAGATTTTCATGGTCAACTTGCGTGTCATTGGAGTAATGTTATAACCCAGCTACATTCCATCCATCTTACTCTTTCTATGGTGGAAAACCTTCCTCAGCGAGCCAAAGTGGTTTCTATTAATGATCCAACTAAACTAGAGACAGCACTCACAGAGAATAAAGGAAACGTATGAGTTTTGAATCTACTTCCATAATTCTATCTCTGCCTAAGTTCCAGGAACATGCCCATTTTAATTATGTAAGGACATATATAATGGAAATCTTCAAGAAATGATATCTGTGTATATATACCTGATTCTACATAGACAGGTAAGAATCATCAAGACTTACTCCAAACTGTCAGCAGAAGTTGCAGTGGCGTTATACTTTTTTTTCCCCCAAAGTATAATCCTTTCTTCAAATGGTATCTTACTTGGAATACTAACATGAGAAGCAGCTGAAGGTACGACTTCTCTGGGTGGACGGAAGGAGGAACGTGTAGGCCCTGTCTTCACAGCACACCAGGGTCTGTGAGTTCAGAGTGTGTGTGTGCATGTGTGGATGCGCACATACACATACACAGAAACTCCTCAGGCACGTCCACAAAACCTAACTCAGAAACTACAGCTTGGCAGAATAAGCAAATCGTGTAGGAGGTGGGTAAACATACTCCACACCAGTGAAAAAACACCTACTAAACAAACATATATACAAGCATATGACGTCAGAGGAATTTAAATCCCGTTCTACAAGATGCCAATGTCAGAGGTTCTGCAAGTTGTACTCAATTTATGTTACAGAAAGAGAGAAGCACAAACAGAAGGAGGCCGTTCTGCTGCATGGCGGTGAATGCTCTCTCTGGGCATCGCTGGGCAGTGTTTTCTGGTTCACTTACCACTAACATCAGCTCCACGGGAAGCCAAGCATTTTCTGGTGACCTGCAAGCCCCCAGATTCAGGATTTCTCTACGGGAAGCCCTTGGATACTGTGAACTTTAGAAATCATTTGGTTAAAGAATATTTAGTGACAACAGAAATAGCTTCAAAATACCATTTGGTGAGACAATTGAAAATATGATTTCAATTTTAAAAATATATGTTTAAACAGATATGCACTTTTAAACTGGAAATATATACACCAAAATGTTAGTAGTCATTAGAACAATTCTTTCTGTTCTTCTACAAATTTATCAAAATTTCTACAATTAACAAATATTCTTTGTCATAAATAATAATAATAATAATAATTATTATTATTATTATTTAGCAAACACCACACAGTATGTAGCATGTTAGTTCCCTGACCAGGGATCGAACCTGAGCACCCTGAAGTGGAAGCATGGAGTCTTCCCTGGACCACCAGGGAAATACCTTACTATTATTGTTTAAAGGCTAAGGCCAGTGGTTTTTGCAGGAGAACAAAGCAATGAATTTACTACTAAATCTCTGGGCAGGTGGCAAGGTGCCCCATGATGCCCACAGCATGATACACAGGGTACCTAGTAGATGCTCAATTAACAGTGACTGAATGGGCAGGTGTGAGGGGCGCATCCTGCTCCAGCCCATTTTGTATATATTCCCTGCACCCATCCCCTATTCCTTCTCTCTCCTCTCTCACAGTTTCAGAAAACAGAAACGCTTCCAGAAACAGGCTGCAAGATTCAGCTACTCTCACCAGCTTAAGGGGCATTTGTTTTTTTTTTTTTAATTCCAATCTCACTGAATCTAGGCAAAACAGAGCTGTCACTCTGAGACCCTTTCTCATGTGTATGACAGCGTATGGAGACTGGGGAGGGAGTTCAGAGGTGAGGATATGTGAGGTAGGGAACTTGGAGAGGAGGGAGGTGATGGAGACAGAGTAACAACAAGGGTCAACAGGACACCTTGATGCCAAGCTGGGTTCCAATACAGACTTGCGTGACTTCTCTGGGCCTCAGTTTTCTCATCCATAGAAGGAAGTGACCTTACTTAAGTCACAGAGATGTCATCACAAATGTGTAGGATGGCTGAGCTAAATGAAATGAAGGCAAAAGTGACTGTCCCATTTAAATGCAAAGTTTCCTTGGAACAAGGAAGTTGCCTGAGGCAGCGGCATCTTGGATTACCTGTACGTTACATTACATTCACACATACACACACACAGGTATCTCTTTGCTCCAGGGGGTACAGGAGCCATAAGGAACTCTACAGCCTTTCCTTTCGTCATGCAGAATGCATCCTGTTATGTCACCTCTGTGAAGCCTTGCTTATGAAAACTGTGATCTCTCCCTACCTGCAGTGGGCACCCCTGGTCTGCTGCACACAGACTCACCCCTCCCCATCACACACACACACACACACACACCCACACCCACACACCCACACCCACATACCCCACACACACACACACACCACACACACACATTCTTTCTCTCCTCTCTCCTTCCTCCCCACCACCTCCTCCATCTCAGTCCCCACCAGCCCTCCACAGGCTTCAAGTGAACAGCCAACTATAATCCCACTATTCTGACAGAAGACCTATCACAAAGTCTTGTAAGGCCCCATAGTGATGTGTACACTGCAGGCCCTCACTGAAGATGTTTGGTTGTCTGATTAAAAGCCATGGCTCCATTGACCAGCTTGCTCTAGGACAGGATGGTCTTTAGAAGTAAAGAGAGTTTGCTGGAGTCTCATCAATTTGGCAATGGCCTCTGCCAATGCTGAGCCTGTACCCTCTACCATAGACCTCATTTCACTGAAATCTGTTAGAAACTATTGAGGCTATCTCTTTTATTGGCAAATATATTGATTCCCAGGTGTCTGCCTGACCCTCAGACCATTTCATGGTACTGAACCTCTCAACATACTCTTGCCAGACACTTGTCAATCCTATCAAAGCCTCTTCATGCACTCCGATACCACACTGCCTGGGAAGGCATGCTCTAGTACAAAAGAGACCCATACTTCATTCTCAGCTCTTTTAGATTTTATTTGACATAGTTAACTCTTTAAAAAGAAAATCTACCGGTGGCCTAATTCTTACTCTGCTTTTTGTTTTTGTGTTTGCTGCTCTTCAGAACTGACAGTCATAAGAGACATCCGAGTTCCTTGAAACCACAATTTTCCCCCTGCATCATCAACACTCCTTTCCCGGCAGTTTTCACCCCCTGCTCACACAGCTTATTAAAACTCATTTGAAAAATATCTCCAGTTGCTTTTTAAGGATTTTTCCATCCTGCATTTCCCCCAGGGCAGCAAGGAAGGTTGGATGAGGGAGATTCTTTAGTTCACTCTCTGTTTCCTCCTTAGCAACTCACACTGATCAAGCCCTCCATGAATCTTCTTCCCAGGCCTGGCAGGAAATGCCAAAGGATCAGGGATGGGGACAATTACGTAGAGACTCTTATTTTGAATGAGAAAAAAAATCATGACAAATTTACTCAAGTCAGGTTTTGTTGGAAGAGATGATTTCACAAGGGAGATCATACTCAGCAGCTCAAAATGCCTGAGAATTTTCTTTCTAATAACCAGAAAAACAAAAGCAAAAACAAGCCTACCCCTCAGTGGCTCTCCCATCCTCAGCCTTCCACGGATGAGGGAAGGTGGAAGAGGCAATTCCTGAAATCATGCCTCCTCCTAAGCCCTGACATTAAGTAGCCCATAACTTTTAGAGCCCAAAGAAGCAGGGTCCCAGTATTGCCTTTCCCCCTCTACCAATGAACATCTGATTCTGCAGATGCAGGAAACCTCCCTCTTCATTTCCCCAACATCCTCCCTTTCTTCCTCTCCTTCACTGCAGTTGTTAAGCCATCAACATTTCCTTGGGAAAAGCAGGACACACACTGAGGTAGGAGTTCCAGTGCTGGAACAATCACAATGAAAATGAGAGTAGGAGATCAGTTCTAGTCTTCATAAGCATCTCTTTTCCATCATCCTCTTTACAAATGCTACCCCTGCTTAAAGGTCCAAGTTAGGTGCCACCTCTTCCAGGAAGCCTTCCCAATAGCCTTTGGCAGAGCTTCAAATGAATCACCTACAGAGCTCCACTAGAAGAGTTACCGTGCTGTAGAGTATCACTTGCTGCTTATCTATCTCCCCACTAAACAGCAATCTTTATGCATTCAGAGTTAGTATGTTTTGAGTTGTGTAGCCTCAGTAATGTCTAGCATACATCAGATGCCCAATAAATACGTGTATATTCACTGAATTAATTATAGGCTTTACTGCAGTGGGTTGCTACGCCCCCTCCAGGGGATCTTCCCAACTCAGGGACTGAACCCAGGTCTCCTGCGTTGCAGGCAGATTCTTTATTGACTGAGCCACCAGGGAAGCCATATATTTTTTAAGCAAGAAATTATTGTGTGTATGAAAATATTAAATATGCTGTTAATCTAATATCAACCATTAAGAATAAGTTTAGAATATGAAAATTTTAGTTTCTCATCCATACCAACAGCTAGTACAATGCTTATAATTCTTTATGGCTATGTCAAACAAATGCAAAAAGGCAAAATGGTTGTGTGAGGAGGGCTTACAAATAGCTGAGAAAAGAGGAGAAGCTAAAGGCAAAGGAGAAAAGGGAAGATATACTCACTTGAAAACAGAATTCCAAAGAACAACAATGAGAGATAAGAAAGCCTTCCTCACTGATCAGTGCAAAGAGACAGAGGTAAACAACAGAACGGGAAAGACCAGAGATCTCTTCAAGAAAATTAGAGATACCAAGAGAACATTTCATGCAAAGATGGGCACAATAAAGGACAGTAAAAGTATGGACTTAACAGGAGCAGAAGATATTAAGAAGATGTGGCAGGAATACACGGAAGAATGATACAAAAAAGATCTTAATGACCCAGATAACGAGGATGCTGTGATCACTTACCTAGAGCCAGATGTCCTGGAGTCTGAAGTCAAGTGGCTTTAGGAAGCATCACTACGAACAAAGCTAGTGGAGGTGTGGAATTCCAGTTGAGCTATTTCAAATCCTGAAAGATGATGCTTTGAAAGTGCTGCACTCAATATGCCAGCAAATTTGGAAAACTCAGCAGTGGCCACAGGCCTGGAAAAGGCCAGTTTTCACTCCAATCCCAAAGAAAGGAAATGCCAAAAAATGCTCAAACTACTGCACAATTGCACTCATCTCACATGCTAGCAAAGTAATGTTCAAAATTCTCCAAGCGAGGTTTTAACAGTACATGAACCAAGAACTTCCAGATGTTCAAGCTGGTTTTAGAAAAGGCAGAGGAACCAGAGATCTTGCCAACATCTGTTGGATCATCGAAAAAGCAAGAGGTCCAGAAAAACATCTACTTCTGCTTTATTGATTATGCCAAAGACTTTGATTGTGTGGATCACAATAAACTGTGGAAAATTCTGCAAGACATGGGAATACCAGACCACCTGACCTGCCTCCTGAGAAATCTGTATGCAGGTCAGGAAGCAACAGTTAGAACTGAACATAGAACAACAGACTGGTTCCAAATAGGAAAAGGAGTATGTCAAGGCTGTATATTGTCACCCTGCTTATTTAACTTATATGCAAAGTATAGCATGTGAAACGCCAGACTGGATGAAGCACAAGCTGGAATCAAGATTTCCGGGAGAAATATCAATAACCTCAGATATGCATATGACACCACCCTTATGACAGAAAGCGAAGAGGAACTGAAGAACCTCTTAATGAAAGTGAAACAGTGAAAAAGCTGGCTTAAAACTCAACATGCAGAAAACTAAGATCATGGCATCTGGTCCCATCACTTCATGGGAAATAGATGGGGAAACAATGGAAACAGTGACAGATTTTATTTTCCTGGGCTCCAAAATCTCTGCAGATGGCGACTGTAGCCATGAAATTAAAAGACGCATGCTCCTTGGAAGAAACGTTATGGTAAATCTAGACAGCATACTAAAAAGCAGAGACATTACTTTGCTGACAAAGGTCCATCTAGTCAAAGCTATGGTTTTTCCATTAGTCATGTATGGATGTGAGAGTTGGACCATAAAGAAAGCTGAGCACTGGAGAATTGATACTTTTGAACTGTAGTCTTAGAGAAGACCCTGGAGAGTCCCTTGGACTGCAAGGAAATCAAACCAGTCAATTCTAAAGGAAATCAGTCCTGAATATTCATTGGAAGGACTGATGCTGAAGCTGAAGCTCCAATACTTTGGCCACCTGATGTGAAGAACTGACTCACTGGAAAAGACCCTGATGCTAGGCAAGATTGAAGGCAGGAGGAGTAGGGGATGACAGAGCATGAGATGGTTGGATGGCATCACTGACTCAATGGACATGAGTTTTAGCAGGCTTCAGGAGTTGGTGATGGCCAGGGAAGCCTGGCATGCTGCAGTCCATGGGGTTGCAAACAGTCGGACATGACTGAGCGACTGAACTGAACTGATGTCAATCTTGAAGAGCACAGTGCCTTTATAAAGTAAGAACTGTGCCCAGGGATTTTCTTTTTTTTAGTTGTAAGAAGGAGGGCCTGAGAGAAATGAGGCTACTCTCTCTCAACTGGAGTAGGAAGTCTTTTTACCTCCTTCTCATACTATATGTTTGCTACACAATTAAATACAGTTTTGTAGATTTTTCCAGCTGTTTCAGGTGATTCTAGCATCCCAAAGAGCATAGGGAGAATTCCAGTCAAACACACTGGTGTGAATTGATTGAATTTGATTGAAACTGAAGTTACTGGCTTAATTTGAGGGCCTTCTGCCTTTTCTCACAAGCACTAGAGCCATTTCATTTGCTTTTTCCTTCTAGATCCCATGGAGAATGATCAGAGCACAGGAGTCAAGGACAGGTGGGCTTGGCACAGAAAAGGCCACAACAGTCTTTACCTGTAACTTGGTCATTTAGTGGGCTGTTATAACCAGACCTGACATCACAATTGGCGCCAGAGGGTTTACACAATCATTGCCATTGGTCACCATACCAGACTGGGGACCCTACGCACTTCCAAGTCCTTTCAGGCAATCTGCGTAGTGCATGGCCTGAAGTCATGTGCAGTCTCTCAGGAGCTTCGCAAAGGAATGCTTTTGTAGGGGCTGTTTCTTCTACATACCAAACAATAAAGGCTCACCTAAAAATAATTAAACCCTGCTTAACACCATTTCTGCTCTCTGTGTCATAATTAAGCAAGAATGAAAGAAATCTTAATAGGATTGTAAACAGGTCTTGTGTTCCTTAATCATGTGTTAGAGACTTAGTCAAAAACAAGTTTACGAAGGCTCAGAAACACCATCCTTTCTTTTCGGGAAAAGCTAAACTAAAGCTGTGCTGTACTATGGCCACTGAAGTCAGCTCCACTCCCACCCAAGTCCTGCTCCCGCCCTCCCCACTGCAGGACCTGGATCCAACTCCTTCCTCACCTCTGGACTCTAAGGATCACCCCCTCCTCTGAGTTCTCCTGGCTTGAACACCTCCACCCAGAATGTAACTACTCAAGGCTGTTTGCTGTGGAAGGTAGTACAACCCCCTCATGCCTTATTGAGTAAAGTCCTCCACTTGAGAATCATCTTCCTTTTTGCTGATAACTCCACATCCAGAACCTACCTCAGAGTCAGGTGAACATCAGCTATTCTTTAAAATCATGATAACTGGTTGCCATAGGAAAAGCCACATTTTCTAACCATTAAGCTGGGAGGTTATTCAATGATTCCTCCTAAGATTTTTTTCACTAGTAAGCTAAGGTCCTTTGGAAAGATTAAACTATGATTTGCTTTGGAAAAATTAGATGAACACACTATCTGTCATGTTAAGTGAGATGTGCCATGGTCAACTGCATGGTCTGGGAATTGCTCCTGTAACTGTGGCCACCTGACATTGGCCTAGGAAAAACCTCTGACCTACAGAGGTAAGCCCCTTCTCTCCCCAACCTTACCCTCAGACACTCAGACACCAATTTCCATGTCATTTGGTCACTGTTCTGCCACAAAGAAAACCCATGGTATCATTAGATACCATTTTCTGCTTCAAGAGCAGTCACATAATGAGGACCCTAGCCTTGATATTCTAAATGCACAGAGAAGAAAACTGCTGACCCTAAAGACATCAATCCCACTCCTCATTCACCAACACTGCAAGGAAGCAGAGCCTCCGCTGGCTCCCCAGGTCTACCACGTACAGGTCCCTACACAAGGTCCCTACAGCTGGACTGGACCTCTCTTGGGATGTTGGACCTCTTGGCAATGTGTCCAAAGAAAGCAAGCTAGTGTGGAACCCTGCTAGGAAACCAGCTCAGATAGTAAGAGATAAGGCGCAGCTGCTACGGGTAGGGGAAGTGGGGTAACACAACATGGTATCAGAGCAGTCCCCACTAAACTGGAAGTCCCAGAGGTGAGATGGTAGCTCGGCTGCCAATACCAAGTGTCTGGGTCAAAGACTTACTTGTCTGAAATCTGATTTTCACATTGGTGCAAAAAGCAGAGCAGAGGAGAGAATTTAAAAAAAAAATCTCCCACCCCTCCATCTCTGAGAGCAACCAGCTACTATGTATGAGGCCCTTGATAGGCACCATGGAAGATAAAGAAATACAGGATAAGTTTCTCATTAATTCAGAATTATTCTCAGGCGGAGAAAAGAGGAAAGCTGACCTCATGACTGACTCCATAATGTGCTTGCAGATTATTTTCATTTCTTTACTGCCACCTTCTGGTCTCTAGGCACCTACATGGTAATTTTAAAATGCTACCTTAAATTTGTGATTCATGATGGATTTTTTTTTTTTTTTGACCGTGCCACATGGCTTGCAGGATCTTAATTCCCTGACCAGGGATTGAACCCCTGGCCATGGTGGTGAAAGAGCCAAGTCCTAACCACTGGACCACCAGAGAATTCCCCATATGGCATTTTTAGTACTTGCTCACACCCTTTACCTCATACGATGGTACACAGATTAGACATAGTTCAGGTGGCCTTTATTCTATTTTCATTTGATCTGAGGGCAACAACAAATTTAAGTGATTTGCCAAGAGACAAAAAGTTAGGAGCAGAGCAAGGATAAACCATGCCTGCTGTTTTATCCAAGGAGCAAACACCGGGGTTATTCATTTGACTTTCCTTGTCCAGCTACATTCATAAAGACTTCCATAACCCTCTCATTCCTTCACAAGTACACCCTTGAGTGGAAAATCCCTTACTCTTAAAAAAGAGAATGCTGTTCAAAGACTCCCTGATCTTTTCAAGGGTAAAATCCATTCCATTTTACAAGGTCTCTGATAAAAGAATGTAGGGGATCTGTGATTGATTTTTAAGATTTTATCTGACAGGCAAAATACTATAGCATCCTCCAGCACAACCCTCAGATGGCATCCACCAGCTTCCTCTTAAGCATACCTTGGTCTGGAAGCAGCAATAGAGCTGGGTTAGGTACGGATGTTTTCGAGCCAGAGCCAAAATCCGCTTCTCTGTCATCGTGCAGTCCACATCATCATCCTGAAGGATGACATCCTTCTTTAGGACCTTCACGGCATAGACTTCATCTTTGCCTTTGAGCTCCGCCAGCATGACCTATAATTACCCAAAACCACCCCATAAGTCTATATATATAGGAAATTAAAAGAAACCCAAGTCAATACGAAGTGCTTTGAAAACTAACTCATTTTATCTTTAATTCTAAATAGTATTGTAGTATTTAAAATGTAAAGACTATCCATCCTGATACAGCTACTATAATTTATTTGCTTTTAATCTCTAGCACTGTGTCCAGGCAAAGAAAAGTTCAATGCACATTTGTTAAACAAATTATATGAACATATTAATAATTATTTCATATGTTCATATAATTTGTCATACTTGCAATGAGTACAACAAGTATAGCATCGATTTTTTAATTGAACATTATTTCATAAGCATTTCTCTATATAGTCTCCATCATATCATGGTTGCTGATACTCAGTTCAAGTATAACAGTTTATTTAACCATGTACTTCAAACTAGTGTCATCCAATTATTAAGTATTATATAAATAAATTGCTTTAGGTGGTTTATACATACAACTTTTCTTTCTTTGAGATCATAGCCTTAAGATAGAAAATCTTCAAAGTGAATTATAGAGTTAAAAGTGTACATTTCCTGACTTTCAAAAAGGATATACTATATAATCTGCCACTAGTAATGTAGAAGTACTTTAGTTTCATGTACATTCACTAATGTTGGTACGTTCACATAAAAAGCTTTGCTTCTGTAATGAGTGTGAAATGTTTCCTCAATGCTATTTTAACTTGTAATGAAACTAAAAATCTTTGTTTTCTATTTTCTTTTTGTGCGAATTATTGTCCTCTGTCCAGTTATCTACTGTCTTATACCACCACATTCTTTAGGAATCCTTATGAGCTTGGTATATAAAGTTACTACCACTTTAATTTCTGCAAAGGTTTTTCTAAGCCTGCCATATGATTTTCTGCTATTTTTTCTATTGAACAAGGTCCTCTATTTTTTGTAGTTGAATCTGTCCTTGTTTACCTTTATGATTTCTTCTACAGCTTTAAAGCTGGAATGTGATTCCTTCTCCAGAGAGTGAATTAATAGCTCTATTTTCTTAAAGTTTTCCTATCATTTGATATTTTTGCACTCATTTCCCTACAGATGTGACAAGATTTTCTCCCATTAAATAACTCGTAAATACAGTATTTCAGTCATCAGAGCTAAAGAGCAGTAACTCAGAAGCTTAATGAGGGCATTCAGGATGTTACCCTGAAGATGTTTGTCACCCACATACAATATAAAGTTTTAAAACTGGCTCAAACTTTGGCAGCAACTTTTCTGAAGAAGCAACCCAAATGCTCCCAAGTCATCAAGGTTCACATCCTGCTTACATCCTGTGGAAACCTGGAGCCTCTGAACCTGCTTCTTTCCTCTTGAATCTTGCTCAGAATTAAACCAGGTCCTGCTTACATTCCAGAGTTATGCCATCAGAGGACTGGGGTCTGCTTCGTACATAACCAGTCTCTGAAGAATTTGATTGCTTCAGCCTTTGCTATTAGAGTCAATCCCATCAGTGACTTTTGCTATTAAGTCAATGCCACCCATAGTCTCAGGATGAAATGTGGCAGGTAAGATGGCTGAGAACCAGGTCTCATCCTCTGGGGGCTCCAGAAAGCCATTACCTTTGGAGAGAAGTGGAGCAGGTCTATAGCTTAGCCTGCAAAAGTCCAGGATGCATAAGGGCATGAGATCCCTGGGAGTTCCCAGAGCCAGGCACCTGGCTCCAGAGCATGGCCACCTAGGAGGTCCTAGAAAGGTGACGCCCATTGATCCCAGGCATGGCTTTGTGATAAGCAGGGAATAAGCAGGGGTCTGAGCTGAAATGTTATCCAGTTTCCTAGGTTCCCTGCTCTTCCATCTTCTAAAATAAACTGGGGTTATTGTGTCCATCTCATCCCACCTTCAGAATGCTGGCTGGTCACCATGAAGGCTTTAATGGGCACACTCTGCACCCATGCCCCAGTTCACTGTGTTGGGCTCAGGGGAGCAGGAGAGGAGAAGGGCTCCGGGGGAAGTGGCCCCTGATCAAAGACCTGAGATGCCTGTGCTCATTCTCTCGCCACAGGCGCAGGATAAAAAAGACACTTAGTCAGTGCCAGAAAAGTCACTTAAAATAACATTTAATTTACAAAGTAATACACTCTAAGATTTCCTTTGAGCCTCAAGTTCACTCAGGGCAGAGATGCTAGAATTAATTTCCAAAATTTTTGTAATGAATTAAGAAAACAGAATTTCAGATGGATCTCTGAAAGGAAGAAAGCTCTCATGACTATTATTGATAATGGGAGGCCAAGCACACATAAAGCAATTTAAACTGCTCTGAGTGCTTTCTTGCCCGCTCTCTCACTTGGTTCCTGCTCCTGTTTGACAAATGAGAACAACTGAATCCCAGAGAGGTGGAATGACTGTCCTATAGTCCTGCAGCCCATGAGCAGCACAACCCTGGTTCCTGTCTCCTTGGCCTCAGGCCATTCTCACTCAACCAGGAAGGAAAACATAACCAGACCAGGATGAAATGTTCATCACATTTTGGATCAGACCAGCAGTTCTGCCCTTGCGTGCCACAGACCTTGCCGAAGCTGCCTTTGCCCAACACCTTGATGAAGTTGAACTCATCCAGGCCCAAGCGCTTGGCCTGGCCTTGCCGGACTTCACCATTTTCACCCAGGCTTGCCAGCTGACCATCGGTGGATGATGCCGCCCTGTGCTCCTCCCCTCGATTGTCAAATGACAAGGCCTTCCGGATGTTGTTTTCAAGTTCTTTTATTTCTAGGACCAAGGGTGACAAGATATGGCATTAGTGCGCACCTCACAAGCCCTTCCTGTTAGGATCTGATATTCAAAATGTTCCCCCCTGCACCACGACTCTCAACCCTCCCTCTGGTTCTTCACAGCAACAGACGCAGCGACGCACTCCTGTAAGTTCCTCCATTTGCTCTGCACACTTTCACTGGCACCTAATTAATGCACAGCAAGGCCTAGGAACACAAAGAGAAACACGGTCCCCGCCAATTCTCTCCTTCAGATCTGCCTTTTATTCTGGGACGGGGCCACCTCTCTGAAAGCCCCCTTCAGCCGGTAGCCTGTTGCATTGTTCTAGGTGTAGTGCAGGAATCCTGGCCTCCCAAAGGCAATAGGGATCCTTCAAGTTTCCTTTGAAAAGTAAAACAATGACTAATGGAAAACCACTGTCACAATAATTATTGGTGAGGTAATTATTTCAATAACTGGAACTAAGAAACCTTTACCTTCTAAGGGACTTTACTTGGCTTTATTGCTGGGTTTATTCTAAATACCCATCTTCCATAAGGTTATTTAACCAAATGAGCAGTGGGCTTATCGTTAACAAAAGAATTATGTCCCTAGAGTGACATGTTGCAAATTTATCTCAGATGGGGCAGGAATTCCTCAGCAGTTTCATAACTATGACACAGCCTTGTGCTGCTGCAGAGTATGTGACCTGAATTAACCTGGGGATGATAACGCTGGGTGACCCTTTGACCTTTTCTATTTGAGAAAACTGTTAGCTATACATTCACCAAGACATAGGCTCCTTTGTGTAGAAGTGGACATCTCAAGCGTAATCCAATTTTAAAAGATGCTTGTGAATAACTGGGATCACAGGAGGGAAACACAAACTATTAACCTTTGGGAATCAGAATCAAGCAGGAGTGATCAGCTGCTGCTTGACATAAAGATAGCTTCAGCTCCTTTACAGAACGGAGGCCTATGAAGGCTCCATGGTCTGCAGGCTTGACTTCTCTGAGATGTGCAGGGGAGAGGTGAGGACAGCTTCCAAGTCTACAGACATGCCCGTGCCAGCACCGCAGTTTTCTATCACTTACTCTTAACTAAGTATAACTTTTGCTCTCAGCATAGAGCTTCTACTCATAACTTGCAAGCAAGTTTATTAAGTGAATTTTGGAAAACAGAACTTGGATGCTGGGGATATTAAAACTTGAAGAAAGTATCTTTCTATGTGTTCTTACAACAGAGAGAAGAGGAATTGTGCCTTATTTCAGTTCGGCAATAATGCACTGTCTTGCTAAGAAGGTTTTCACATCTATTTGTCCTCACAATACGGCTGGGAAATACTGTACCTTCACGGACGGGGGACAAAGAGAGGTCCTGAGGGGCCTGGTGTCCTGCCGAGGCTGGACAACAGGCTGGGCAGGAACCAGGCCTACAAACCTAGTTGCCTCATGCTTGCCTGGGGTTACTTTATCATATGACTCTGTCCCCTTGAAGCTCTCAAAGGAGCTCTCAGTCTTAAAACAGCAAAACCTGAAAATGCCCACATTGAACAGGGACAGCATCTGCTTGTTTGGAGGCTCCAGGGAACCACTGGATTATTTAGGAAGGGCTCAAGCCTCTTTTGAAAGGAAGCAGAGTATAAAGGTGCAGAAAGTTAATCAGAGAAGCATGAAGAGGGACTCAGATCAATTATTTTGTGACTTCAGGACTGGCATACCCCCTGCAGTTGTTTTATTTACTTCTAGGGAAGAAGGGCTGGGTTGCAGTGATGACCTCCACAGAGGGTTCTATGGCAAGGTTTCTAAGAATGGGGTCCCTAGGCCATAAGGGGTGACGTCTTGCCCTTACCACTGACTTAGTTCCTGACCTTTGGGCAAAACTTTTTAACTCTCTGCCTTACACTTCTCACCCTGTAACCTGGGGACAGTAAGGGAGCATAGACAGAGAGTTGGCTTGAGTGTAGAATGAGGATAAGGAAGACAAAAGGGGCTATAGAACATCAAGGCACTATTGTTCTGACTTGTTAATAATTATCCCTGTTCCGCAGATACAAACATCCCTTGCCAGTGAGATCTGGTTCTGGTTACCAGAGGGGAAGTTCTAAAGTGTATATATCCCTCCTCAGTCTTGGCATCCTTGGATACTTGAAGAATTCAGAAACCTTTGATAACTTCCAGCATATTCTGATGGAGAAGGAGACATCCTGAGCTGAGCACTAGAGGGGAGTCAGGTGCGGAGCTGGCTTCTCGCAGGCTTTGCCAGCTTCACCTTACTATGCCCACCCACCCATCTCCAGACTCCTGCCCTGATCGCAACTTTTGGGTATGATGGTGAAGTTCAGGGAGGAAGGAAGTCAGATTCAACTCAACTGAGTGGTGCTGAGGGGGCTGGGAGCAGAGCTGGGCAGTGTGGTGAGAGAAGGGCTGTGCTCTCTGCCTCTCCTGCACGTGGAAGCTGGAAGATAGGCGAAAGAAAAGAACCGCAGCTCCCCATCTCTCTCACTTTTACCCTTGCCTGGGAGTGATGTCAGGGTGGCAGAGCCATTCAGTGCCACACTCTCAAGACTTGGACTCCTTGGCCCTTGCAAGGACGGAGCTCAGAGGTAAAGAAGCAAATCTGAGGGTCTCACCTTGGTCACAGGGAGAGGTGGGGGCAGACTTGGATCGATCTTCCTCAGACGGTGAGCTTCCAGAAGCAGGCTGCGGGGACTCAGCACCAGCAATGAGCTAGAGAGAGGGAGAGAACGAGGGGAGAAAAGAGTCAGAAAGGAGATGGGGAGTTTCCCTAAAGTCAAAAGCATCAAGATACGATGCCAGGGGCTGTAGCAGTCCGTGGTGCACAGTAGCTTTTGCTGAATTGATCATCCAAAAGCAGAGACTCAAGGTTGTCAATTAAAGGAAAGAAAACAAGTGATGTCAGCTTGTTTAATTTTTATTCTACCCAAATACAACTGACCTTTCCAAGCAAAGCTCAACCTTACCCCTTTCATGAAACTTCTCTTGCCTACCCAAGCAATGGCAGTTATCTCATCCAGAGCAAGCTTGACAGCTGCTTGGTATTTATTCCCTACCTTGTTCAGCTTTATTTAATTTGGGATCTCTACTCAGGTAGCCTGTAGGTTCTCTGAAGGCTAAGAGCCTCTCTAGTATTTGTATTGCTCCTGGGGATTGCACAGAGTGATACACATAACAGAAGCTCAATCAGCATCTTCAGATGTATCGATATTTGTTGGCAATCAGGAAATTTCTAGCCGGATGTCCTCCATGAAGTCTATTTCTTAGCATAGATGCTGGTATATTCATACTAAGTTCCGATTAAAGGCAGAAGTTTGCACTCAAGAGATCACAAGCACTTCTGTTCCCCTTTACTCTTGATCTACTCACTGTGCACACACGTCATTCCTGGATGATCGGCTGCTTGCAAGGGACACTATGAAGGTAACTCAGGCTCCAGAAAGCCTGATGCTCCCACATAGAAGCTCCCTCAGCTTCTGGCCAAGGGTACTGGTCTCCCATTCTCTAGTACTAACTCAAGGTACTACTTGGTTTGCTTGACTTTTTCCAGCTTTTGCATCAGAAGCAACACAGCAATAAAACTGTCAGGACTGAAGTCTCTTAGTCTCTGACTCTGCTCCTTCCTTATTTTCTCCATGTTGGCTTCTTAGCAGCAGGATCTCCCAAATCCAAGACAGACAGACAATGCCTGGTTACTCTCGTTACAGGCCATATAAATACAGGGGAGGGGGCAGGTATTGAGTTTTCTCTGAAATGTTCCATGACAGTAAAGATTCCAACTCAGTTTACTTCTCAGTTCAGTCACTCAGTCGTGTCCGACTCCTTGCAACCCCATGAACTGTAGCACGCCAGACTTCCCTGTCCATCACCAACTCCTGGAGTCCACCTAAACCCATGTCCATTGAGTCGATGATGCCATCCAACCATCTCATCCTCTATCGTCCCCTTCTTCTCCTGCCCGCAGTCTTTCCCAGCATCAGGGTCTTTTCAAATGAGTCAGCTCTTCACATCAGGTGGCCAGAGTATCAGAGTTTCAGCTTCAACATCAGTCCTTCCAATGAACACCCAGGACTGATCTCCTTTAGGATGGACTGGTTGGATCTTCTTGCAGTCCAAGGGACTCTCAAGAGTCTTCTCCAACACCACAGTTCAAAAGCATCAATTCTTCGGTGCTCAGCTTTCTTTATAGTCCAACTCTCACATCCATACATGACTACTGGAAAAACCATAGCCTTGACTAGACAAACCTTTGTTGACAAAAGCAATGTCTCTGCTTTTTAATATGCTATCTAGGTTGGTCATAACTTTCCTTCCAAAGAGTAAGCGTCTTTTAATTTCATTGCTGCAATCACCATCTGCAGTGATTTTGGAGCCCCCCAAAATAAAGTCTGCCACTGTTTCCACAGTTTCCCCATCTGTTTGCCATGAAGTGATGGGACTGGATACCATGATCCTAGTTTTCTGAATGTTGAGCTTTAAGCCAACTTTTTCACTCTCCTTTTCACTTTCATCAAGAGGCTCTTTAGTTCTTTGCTTTCTGCCATAAGGGTGGTGTCATCTGCATATCTGAGGTTATTGATATTTCTCCTGGCAATCTGGATTCCAGCTTGTGCTTCCTCCAGCCCAGCGTTTCTTATGATATACTCTGCATATAAGTTAAATAAGCAGGGTGACAACATACAGCCTTGACATACTCCTTTTCGTATTTGGAACCAGTCTGTTGTTCCATGTCCAGTTCTAACTGTTGCTTCCTGACCTGCATATAGGTTTCTCAAGAGGCAGGTCAGGTGGTCTGATATTCCATCTCTTTCAGAATTTCCCATTGTTTATTGTGATCGACACAGTCAAAGGCTTTGGCATAGTCAATCAAGCAGAAATAGGTGTTTTTCTGAAACTCTCTTGCTTTTTCGATGATTCAGCGGATGTTGGCAATTTGATTTCTGGTTCCTCTGCCTTTTCTAAAGCCAGCTTACTTCAGGCAAGGAACAAACTCATGTCTGCTGAACAGGACTCTCTGTGGAGCCGTGCACGCGTGTGTTCAGCACCGCCGTCATAGGGTGTTTGTCTAACCTGCCTTCGGGGTGGGGCCTCAGCATTAGGGGTGCTGACCTTCTGCTTGTAGCTTCAATGTCCTGGGTCAATAACCGAAGTCCTGCTTCTACCAGTGGGACTGTCGAGAGCTGAGAAGGGCCACCAGAAGCACCAAATCTCACGTTAGTCATGAGGAGAGGGTGTGTTTTACTCGAAACCTTACAAAATAGCTTTGTTTATTGGAAAAGTAAAGAAGAAAATGCTTAAAAAGATGGAAACAACCCAAACCTTCCCATTCAAGGGAAAAGCCTCCTCTGAGAGGCAGCAGGGAAAAGGTATGGGCAGCTTCTAGAACAAGAAGGGAAACACAAAGTCCTTCAGAAAGTATTTCAAGGGAAAATTTAGGGACAACATTTAGGAGCTAATACTGTCGAGGCAACCAGAGTCAGGCTTGTTTTTTAGTTAAAAAAAAAAAAAATATATATATATATATATATATACACACACACACTGGGCAATGAGAGCCACTTGCCCATGCCAACCTACCAGGATTTCTTGCCCAGTTAACATGGTTCCCATTTTTTCATTAACTTACTCTTTCAGAGCCCTCTTACATTTTTTAGGCTAGGAGCCAAGGCTAGGACGAGCCTTCAAACAAAATGCTAGAGATATCTTTAGCTCTGTTTACATCTGCGGGGCCTGATTCACCAACATAACATTATAGCAAATGGATCTTTTCCTACTGACATTCGGAATGTCACACAGATAGAGACAGGGCTTTGGTCACCAAAGACAGGCCCAGATGTTTCATGTCGTGGGACATTAACAATATTCCTCGGGCAGCCAAGTGCCAGCACTATCACAAATCTTCTTGGCTTGCTCCCTAGAAAGAAATGTGTTTCTAGCTCTTCATCCATTTATCCTCATTATAGTGATACCAGAGGCAAAGTTCAAATGTGAACATTGCTCTCATGCCAGGTTTGGAGGCAGATAAGGCTACTTCCCTGTCTAGAATTGAATATTTTCTGGAGGGAATTCCAGAATCCTCACCTCGAAGGTGATGATGTAGCCCTAGGAAACACAACACTTGAGACTTGCTTGGCTTTTCCTCACCTCTGGAATCGACGAAGGAGACTTCTGCGTTCCCTGCATGACTCTTTCTTCTTTGTGTTCTTTAAGCACATGTTGTTTCAAGTCCAGTGTCTCAACCCAGCAGTCTCAGAACTATACTCCAAGGGACTCTCAGGAAGTCAGCATGGAGAAGCCGGCTCATATGGAGCTCCAGAAACATCACCCAAGAACCACTTACCTTTTTCCTCCTCTGGCCACTATTGGTGATCTTGTCTGGAGTAACACCCAGGTCAGCCAACACTTTAGCGATACCCCTGGCATCCACGCCACAGTTGGGAGCCACGTTGGTCTCACAGCGCCGGTGAACGTTCATCTTGCAGACTGTAAGGAGACACGGAGGAGAGGCTTCCAAAGGGTCATGGCCTAAAATGTTACCTTATTGTGCTCTGATTGTAAAAGGAACACACGTTCACTTGTTAGAATTTGGAAAATGCAGGAAGACAAAAAAAGAAAAATTAAAAAATCACCCATCATCCCCTCACACAGATCTAAAATCAGCCACCTCATGGAGATAATCAGGTTATGGATGAATAAAAATCACACTGAAATTTCCTTTCAGGGAGCAGAACACTGACTATAGAATTTAATTGGTTTCTCTGAAGAAAGTTCATTTAGATGCTGAACCTAAATGGGTGCCCTGTATACAGTGCACTATATTACTCCACTGTAATGTGGGAATGGTCCCAAGAGAAGAACACTCACAGTAGACAGCCTCTAAAGAAACTCATCTCTAAAAATGAGGAGCCTGAGTAAGGTGACCTCCAAGGTCCCCTTCAAATCCAAAATCTGGATTCGAAGGAACAAAGGCCATGCTTGAATTTTGTCTTTTGCTTTATCTGGATCACTTAAGCTAACCTTGGTGCAGGACACCCAAGGTGAAAACATTAACTGTTTTGGTCTCCAGTCCAGTATGTGAGGAGCTTGGAAGTTGTTGCTCTGTCCTAATGAGTAAAAAGCTCAACAAACTGGAAAATCAACAAGTCTTCTTAAGATTTAACAGAGAAGTAACATCACAGGGCAAACTGCTGCCCTGTGGGAGAGACAGATATGAATCTTAACAGTGGAACAGAAACTCCCAAGCAGCAACCCAGAGGAAAAGCAGCACAGGGTAGGGAAGCCTGCACTAAATGGTGAGCCGCTGGGGTCCCAGAGTGGACGATCTGTCAGAGACTCTAGGCTGACCCCGTCATAGGGTCCCCCCCAGTTTTGTGACTTTTACCTCTAGTTGTTTGACCATGTTCTCACAGGGAATATTGGAGAAAGAAATCCCACATGCTGATCACAGGGAGACAGGGAAGGAATTTTGAAATACGGCAGAGCTCCCTGTTCTTAACAATGCTGGCTCTTAGAAGAAGCTATTTCATCAGAGATTAAACTACTGCAGCTTTATCAGATCCTAAGCAACCTAGGGGAAGGAAAATGCCCAACTCCAACCTGTGTTAGCTATCTTGTCCTACATAAGGTGGGGGAAACCCTGAGAAGCATGTATACAGCTCATAGCTCAGAGAAACAGGTTCACAGAAAGACTGAGATCCAATCTCAGAACTACAGAATGCCTCCGCTCCCCCAACACCTTAGCACCATGTTACTAAAGGCCTATTACTGCTGGTCCTGTTACTTGACATGTCATGTCTGACTATCCCTCTCTCATACACACAAATGTGAGGCATCTTAAAAGTTAAAAAACCAGTTTGAAGAGACAGGGCAAGAAGCAGAACCAGATTCAGACATGGCAGAGTTGCTGGAATAACCAGGCCAGGAATTTAAAACAACTATGATTAATATGCTAAGGGTGTGTGTCAATAGAAATTTTTAAAACAGAAAAACAAAAGGAGAAATACTGGAAAAAATATATAGAATATCTAAGAAATACAGAACAGTTGCAAAAGGTGTAACATGTGCATGGGAATACTAGCAGGAGGAAAAAAAAGGGAGAAATGAACAGAAAAATATTTGAAGTAAAAATGACTGAGAATGCCCTCAAAATAAATTCAGATACCAAACTACAGACCCAGGAAGCTTAGAGAACACCAACAAATGACAAGAAAGAACAGGATAAATGAAAAAGAACAAAACCAGGATCAAGCTACGTCTAGGCATATCATATACAAGCTGCAGAAAATCAAACATAAAGAAAAATAATCTTGAAAGAAGTCAGAAGGAAATAACACCTTACCCAAAGGGAAGCAAAGACAAGCATTACATCTGACTGCTCAGAAACCACATAAGCAAGAAGAGAGTAGAGTGAAATATTTAAAGTACAATAAATCCCCTTCACATGAACTAGCTCTGTTCCAAAAGCATGTTCATAAATCCAATTAAGTCCAACAAAGTTAGCCTAGGTACTCAACTAACACAACTGGCTATGTAACACTGTACTGTAATAGATTTATAATATTTGCTTATAAAAAACAAATATAAAAATAAAGAAAACATTTTTAATCTTATAGTGCAGTACCTTGTACTCTTGTAGTGCTATAGTACCTTGAAAAGCATAATAGTGAAGTACAATAGCTGGTGGTTCTTAGCAGTGACAGTCACATCAACATTGCTTTCACACTTGCTCCTAGACATCCTGGGCTTGAAATAAAGTTACTGTATACTGTACTCTATACAGTACACAAAAGCACCACACTTAGAGAGGAAGCACACACGTGACAATACATACCAGGCGTGTGACTAACTTACATGACTGGTCATGTGTACACACCTCCACATTTTTGAAAGTTAGCAACCTCAAGGTTCATATGTAGGGGACTTACTGTATTGAGAGGGGGAGAAGATGCAGAATTCTGTACCCTGTGAATTTATCCTTCAAAAGTGAAGGAGAAATAAAGACTTCCTCAGACAAACAAAAATTGAGGAACTTTATTGCCAATAGACCTGCCTTGCAAGAAGTGTTAAAAGAAGCTCTTCAGAAAGAAGGAAAATGCTATCAGGCATTTTCCTTCCTTCAGTCATCAGAAACTCAGATCTACATAAAGAAAGGAAGAGCATCAGAGAAGGAATAAGTGATGGTAAAATACAAACTTTTATTTTTTAAATTCCTACTTGATCTAACAGATAAATTTTTAAGACAACAATAGCAACGATGTTTTCAATTATTACGCTTATGTATATCATATGTATGGATAATATATGCTTATGTATAAGTGAAATGAATGACAACAATGATACGAGGAGTAGGACAGAAGAATGAGAATTCCTTTGTTATCATAAGGTATTAATACTTGCACCTGGGGCTTCCCAGGTGGCACTAGCAGTAAGGAACCTGCCTGCCGGTGCAGGAGACATAAGAGATGCTGCTTCGATCCCTGGGTCAGGTAGATCCCCTGAAGGAGGAAATGGCAAGCCACTCCACTGTTCTTACCTGGAGAACCCCATGAACAGAGGAACCTGGCGGGGTACAGTCCATGGGGTTGCAAAGAGTCGGACACGACTAAAGCAACTTAGCACACATGCAATCCTTGCACTATCTGTGAAGTATTAGAGCATTATTTGAAAGTGGACTTGGATTAGTTGTCAGCGTATATTGCAAACTCTAGGGCAACCAGGAAGAATGGATATGCCAAGAGAAAAAATGGAATCTTATAAATTGTTCAATTAAAACCACGAAAGGTGGACAAATGTGAACGACAAAAACAGAAAAAAAGGGCAAGGGCATCAAATGGAAAACAGTAACAAAAAGACGGTTATTAATCCAAACATATTGAAAACCACGTTAAATGGCAATGGTCTAAAGACACTGAGTAGAAGACAGAGATTGTCAGGGTGGATCAAAAAAGAAAACCTAGTACATATGACCTAGAATAAACACACTTTAAATATGTAAGATACATATAGATTAAAATTAATGTATGGAGACAGATACGTCATGCTAATGCTAATTAAAAGAACGCAGGAATAGCTACATTAATTTCTAATAGAGTAGACTCAGAGCAAGGGAAGTTATCAGAGATATCTAAGGCACAACAAGGGAACAATTCTCCAATAAGACATTAAAATCACACTCCTGGTACTTACTCAAATGAGTTGAAGATGTAGGTCTACACAAAAACCAGCACACGGATGTGTACAACAGCTTTATTCACAATTATGAAAACTTCAGAGCAACTAAGATGTCCTTCAGGAGCTGAACAGCTAAACTGCGGTATACGCATATAACTGAATATTTGTCAGTACTAAAAATACATTAGCTATTAAACCAAGAAAAGACATAAAAGAACCTTAATTGCATATTACTAAGTGAAAGAAGCCAACCTGAAAAAAAAAAACTATACATTGCATATAGCTCTTACTACATGACGTCCTCCTCCATGACAGAAAGGCACAACTGCGGAGTCGTAAAAGGATCAGGGACTGTCAGTGGCTGCAGGGGAGGCAGGGAAGAGTAAATAGCCAAAGCACAGAGGATTCTCAGGGCAGTGAAACTACTGTGTATAAATACTATAAGGATGGATACACCATGTTGTACATTTGTCCAAACCCACAGGATGTCTAGTACAAAGAGCAATCCCTAATGTAAACGGAGGGATAATGATGCGTCAATGCAAGTTCATTGATTTAACAAATGTATCACTCTGGTGTGGATACTGATAGTGAGGAAGGCTGTCTGCGGGCGAGGGTAGGAGGGTATGCCAGAAATCTTTGTACTTGCTCCTCAAGTTTGCTCTGACCCTAAAACTACCCCAAAAGCTAAAGTCTATTTTAACACACACACACACACACTCTTCTGGAATAAAATCAGGCAGGACGACCAGACCTCAGGGTTCTGCACTACCTGACCACTGACCTGGAGGAGGGACAGCACTGACCCTACTCTCCTGCATCCAACCCAGGCTTGAAGAGCTCAAGTGAATTATGCGGCTGAAGATGCCCGCAGAGCCAAAGGCAGAAATATGGGGGTGGGGAAGCATGTGTGCTGATGGGAGGGGAGCTTTCTCAGGCAATATAAACAAAAAGAAAGCTCCACCACAGCCTGGCCATGGTGCTGCCTGCATTAATTGAGTTTTTACTAAAAATGCTCAAAAATCCTCAGACCCATGCCAGACTCCAGGCAACAGCACTCCAAATTCTCTGTCCCACTGCCCTTGGCAAAGCTACCCTCTGATACTCAGCTCAGCTCATCTGCACCTGTCCACCCATCCAATCGCATACAAGTTCTCTTCCGTCTCTTCTTGAGGTGACAGAATAGACAAGCATGAAGCAACCGAATGAAGAGAATTTCGTTGCACGGGTAGTTTATCTATGTGATTTAGCTGCTGGCGCCCTCTGGTGTTGTAACACCAACCTGTCCATCCTAATGAAACAAATTGGCTCAGGTTGACTGGTCAGCAAAACAAGAAAGATATTTGGGGACTTCATTTATCGTTACAAAAAATCTGTTATTTATTTGGGAGAACTGTGTAGTTGTCTTAATATGTAAGGTTAAAAAAAAAAACCCCAGTGACGTGTCAGTTAACATGAACCACATGAAAAAGAGACTTTGAGAGAGCTTTGAAAATTCTGGAAACACAAGGGTAAAGCTGGCTGAGAGAAGAGAATTTGACATAATTTAAGCAGCCACAGTGCGGTTCCTGGAAGCTGGAAGTAACATCTGGAGGCCGCAGGTCAGGAAGAGAAAGTAAGTGCTAGAAGCAAAGAAACGTGAAGCTCATTTATAATAATGCAAGGCAGACAAACCAGTTGAATCACCCCCTTCTCTCCCTCATCCAGACTGGTGAGCACCCAGACGCTAGTCCCCTGAGGATTCCCATTCTAGGCTGCTTCATATTGTTCATGCTTTAACCGCTTCACCGGGATGAGCTGCACTGCTGGGGCTCTTCAAAAAGGAAGATCATTATTCTGCTTCTGCCCAGTGTCTCATCACACATTTGCTGAGCTCCTACTCTGCGCTATAGGCGGTGCTGTTCTCAGGACAGACGGGGGCTGGGGCATGCTGACCTTCATTCTCGTTTCCATGTTTCCACCCTTTCCATAGCTGAGATTAAAGCCGGTGTTGCAGTGGGGTGGGTTATGCTGTTGGGAATCCTCCCAAAGCAGGCAGAAGACCTTGTGAGAGAAAGCGACAAAGGGAGCCCGGCAGGCCTAAGCGTCCTCCAGAAATCTCTTTACATGAGGGTCATCTGGCCCTTGTAGGTGAGCCAGAGCAGTGGTTCGATAGCATAGCAGGTTACAGCCAGCCACACCACGCTCAGGGGCAAAACACACACAACTGTGAGCAGGAAGTTGTGTGCTTGTGTCATGGAGGCTGGCAGGGGTGGGAGAGTGCTTGATGCAGAGTCCTGGGCAGGAGACAAGAATGGGAGTAGCAAATGTACACAAAAGGGCTCAAAAGGAGCCAGAAAATTGTTAGTAGAGGTTAGGGCTGGAAACAGACATGGTAAGAGAATATAACAGACTGTAACATTTTTATACATATACTTACGTCTTGCTAGAATCTTTCATAGTGAGAATTATTTGTGTATTATTTGTGTTTTTTTTTTAAATTCTAAAAATACAAATAAAAGTTGAAGATATGACAAGGAAAAGTGAAAGTCGCCCAGTTGTGTCCAACTCTTTGTGACCCCATGGGCTATACAGTCCATGGAATGCTCCAGGCCAGAATACTGGAGTGGGTAGCATTTCCCTTCTCCAGGGGATCTTCCCAAGCCAGGGATCCAACCCAGGTCTCCCGCACTGCAGGCGGATTCTTTACCAGCTGAGCCACCAGGGAAACCCTATGACAAGGAAACTGTTTGTTAAAAAATAATAGTAAAGGGCTGATATTTTCAAAACTGATGAGAATAAAAATCGTTTTTCCTAACTTTACTGTTTTGTTTTTTTAATATCCACTTTTTTTTAATGGAAGGAAGGAAGAAAGGAAGGGAAGGGAAGGGAGCGAGAAAACCTTCCCTTCCTCCTATCTTTGTGGCTCCTATGGCCACTTTTCATTACTTTCATTATAATTCTCAGAAGGTGGGTATGCAGTTGGAGTTAAAAGGAAGCCCAGGGTCGCCTAACCAGGGGGCCTCCCTGCAACTACCCAGCCCAAGCAGTGGCAGAACCAGCACAGATCAGTTCCCTAGACTCCTAATCTGGGATCTTCACTGCTTCCAGCTCTCTGCCTAGGGGGTTTGCCCCTAAATAGATGGCTTGTTCTTTATTACCTGCAGGAATGGGAGTGACTCTCTCCCCCTTAGTCCACAAAAGCAGCCTTGGCTCACAGCTGCTATTAGGATAGGATCTCAGAGAGAGTCAAGAAGCCAGGAAGGAGACTCTTCAGGACTCTCCAGACCAGACCTTTTCCAACTGTACCTCATTCCCTACCTTGGCACAGAGCTGCAGTCAGGGTGGACAGGCAGGAGCAGGGGGCTCACCCCAGAGGAGAACAGGAAAGCCAGGGCTGCTGCAGGTGCTGCAGGGCAGACTGAATTGTGTAAAGAGGTCTGGCTTTCTGTTAAACTGACCCAGATGCTGGGGGATGTCAAGAAAGCTGTGCTGGAGACATGTGAGCTAACAGGCAGAAGAGAAGTGGGGGGCGGGGGGGTGGTGGCCGGGGCAGGTGAGAACCCCACATCTTCTTTAGAGAAGGAAACAAAAATCATAAGGTATTGGGAGTCTTTACCTCTGGGGAAACTGACTCCACAAGTCAATGGAGAAATAAAGCACATGTGAGAGGACCCTGGAGGCACTCACTGTGCAGGTGAAGGTCAGGTCAAGGAAGCAGCAGGCTTAAAATGAAAAGAATAAAAAGAGTTCAAGGGCCTCAGTGACGCTAGTATTTGAACATCTGAAGCTAATTTTTGCACAGGCTAATAGTGGCTGAGGTGCTCAGACAGACCCTCAGTGAGTCTATGGAGAGGTACAGCGCAACTGTGCCAGCACTTAAATCATAAGATAAAGGACAGGAGGAAGTCCCCTGGTGGTCCAGTGGTTAGGACTCTGCACTTTCACTGCCAAAGGCACAGGTTCAATCCCTGGTTGAGAAGCTAGGACCCTGCTAGGTGACCAAAAAAAAAAAAAAAGACAGCAATGAAATATCCTGCCTAGTGCTGGTGTCTTTCTACCCTGATAAAGGAGCTCAGTTTCTCAAACACAGCCTGTGAGCACTCTCCAAGCGTCTGGCCCCTCTGGGCTGCGGGAGGGAGGAGGCAGCCTCGAGGGTGGTGGTGGGTTCCCACGGGTCCCTGGTTTTACCCCTCTGTGCGCACTGGTCTCCATCCCCGCCAGTAAAAGGGGGTAGTGATGCTCTCTCTCCCTGGCTGACAGAGGGACAGTCTCTGGAAGAGTATATCCACCACCCTTGAACCCATGTGGCTCAGGCAACTTCAGGCTGAAGGGAGAGTGACCAGGACCATCTCATGGATTCTTCACTATAGATGCAAGCTTGAGAAAAACCCACTTCATTGAAAACACCTAAACGTTTTATCCTCAGGAGTGGGATGGGCAACAAAGCTGAAGCCACAGACCAGCAGGTCAAGTGGCTTGTATCCCACCATGACCAGGGGATGGGGGCTCCAGCCCAGGAGGCCAAGCCAGCCTGATTCAACAAAGGTGAAGACCTGAAGGAGTCTCCATAGATAGGAGAGGGTGTGGATCACAGACCAGAGGCAGTGCAGGAGCCAGCTGCCTGGGTTTAACTCCAGCTCCCTGGGGACTTGCTCTGAGCCCCCAGGCAGGTCAGGAATTTTTGATTTCTTTTTCTTAGCAATCAAAGGAGTGGAACCAGACTTAGACCCAGGTAAGAGGGGCCCCTGCCTAGGACCCTCCCAGCCTCTTCTGGCCATCGCCCTCTCCACAGGATAAGGGGCCTGCAGGGACAAATAGACTTGAGGCTGAAAAACGATAAAAAGCGAGAAGAAAACATAGGGGATTGGGGGCCAGTGAAACTACTCTGTATGATACTGTAAGGGCAGATACATGTCATTAAACATCTGTCAAAACCCACAGAGTGTCCAACACCAAGAGTGCAATTAATGTAAATTATGGATATTGGGTGACTGTGATATGTCAGTGTAAGCTCAGCAACTGTTTAACAAATGCATCTCTCTGGTCGGGGATGTTGATGGTGGGAGAGGCTGGGTATATGTGGGGGCAGGCTATATACAGGAAATCTCTGTATCTTCTGCTCAGTTTTACTGTGAATCTAAAAAATAAATTGAAAGAGGGAGAAAAGTGCAGCAGGAGGAGAAAAGGAGCAAGAGGGGAAAGGCCAAGTCATGGTAACAGAGGATAGGACAGGAGTATCTGTAAACCTTTGTTGGGGCCCTAAGTTCTGAATTGCCTCTACCCTCTCATCTCTGTGTAGCCTGTTCCTCTCATGTCCCGCTGGGCTCCAGTGACCAGGAATCCTCACTTGAGGCAGCCTCATTCTCCCCATCCTTTACTTGAGCAGGCTTGGGGTGCTTCCTGCCAAAACAGAGCTGAACACACTGTTCCCCAACCTTGCCTTCTCCCAGGGTCATTCAGGGACCCACGGCCCTGGCAGCCACATCTGGGTGTCTGGGCTGCCTCTAAGTTATCAATATTTATGAGATGATGGTGTCTTCATTTAGAGTCCCTAGATAGATCAATAATTAATAGAGTTACTTAAAACCAGACATGGCCTCATCAGAGTCCCATCCAAAGCAGGCGCTCTGCTTCCTGGCAACCACTACTCCACTTTCCAAAAGCGCATCACTCCTCTGCTGAGAGCATTCGAGACTCCTGCTGTACTGCTTTATTTCTCTTCTTTTTGTTTCCATGTTACCTAATGGCAAAAAGGATTTTGGACAGGCCCTGTTTCTTTCAGGTCACTGCTGAAATTCTAGAAAGGGAAAGGACATCTGGGAAGCTCACACAGAACATAAGATGTGCCAGTGGCCAGCACTTCCTCCTGTCCCGTTCATCCTCACTTCTTATGACGCTATTTCCAACCCTCCTTGTGCCTTCCACACCCCCGCTTACTTCTCACCTCAACTGAAAAGGATCTGCTATTTCAGAAGTAAGGGAACTCTCTCTCTCCGCTGCCCCACACTGTAACTCAGAAATCTGGCCAATGTCTATATTGATCAAAGTTGGGGAAATTAACAAGGGTTAGCTAATAAAATGAAATGGTGTGCTATTTATTGTCTTTTATCACTGATAACACTCTAATTAATGCCATCACTACCTAATCTTCTTTGTTATCAACATCAGAAACAGAGTAATTAAAAAGACTTTTCTGCTCTCATGTTAGAAGTGCTGCAGTCTGGGGTTGTCTTTTATGTGCTGACCTTTTTTTTTTAATTGTTGGAGCATAGTTGCTTTACAATGTCCTGCTTGCAATGTGGTACAGCAAAGTGAAGTAGCCATACATATATGTGTTAGTTGCTCAGTCGTGTCCAACTCTTTGCAAACCCATGGACTGTAGCCTGCCAGGCTCCTCTGACCATCGGATTTCCCAGGCAAGAATACTGGAGTAGGTGGCCATTCCCTTCTCCAGGGGATCTTCCCAACCCAGGGATCGAACCTGAGTCTCCTGCATTGCAGGCAGATTCTTTACAGTCTGAGCTACCTGGAAAGCTGTATACATACATCCCCTCTTTTTTTGGATTTCCTTCCCATTTAGGTCACCACAGAGTTTCAAGTAGTGTTCCCTGCGCTATAAAGTAGTTCTCCTTAGTGATCTATTTTATACATAAATGCTGGAGAGGGTGTGAGAGCAGGGAATCCTCTTACACTGTAGGTGAAAGAAAGTGAAGTAGCTCAGTCATGTCCGACTCTTCGCGACCCCATGGACTGTAGCCTACAGGCTCCTCCGTCCATGGGATTTTCCAGGCAAGAATACTGGAGTGGGTTGCCATTTCCTTCTCCAGGAGATCTTCCTGACCTAGGGATTGAACCCGGGTGTCCCACATTGTAGGCAGACGCTTTACCATCTGAGCCACCAGGGAAGTAGGAAAGTAAATTAATACAGCCACTATGGAGAACAGTAAGGCGTTTCCTTTAGAAACTTAATTTAAAAAGGAACTTATTTTTAACTGCAGTGCCCTCAAAAGATTCAGAACTTAAATGACCATTCTGCCAGTCATCTCCTCCTGGACCCCCTTCCATGACACAGGACATGTATCTCTACGCAGGCCTGGCTTTGAGTCTTTCCCTTCACCAGGAAGAGGGGTGTCCGTCTCTCTATCCCTGTTCTATCAAGAATCCCCTGTCTCTCCTGGATCATTAATGGTCTCTTTTTCCACTGTCTTTTTTCTGATTATATAAAATATCCTGAAAATACTTCACCTTCTGTTTTCACTCCAGCCTCTGCACTTGGGTGACCATCCCCACCAAGACAGCTCCTGCTGAGTGCACTAGTGATCTCCTTATTGTTAAATCCAACCCCATGTTCCACCTTTTTTTTTTTTCAGTTTTATTGAAGCATAACTGACCTACAGTACCATGCTGGTTACCGGTGCACAAACATAATGATTCAATATTTCTGTACATTAAAAAATGAGCACCACAGTAAGTCTAGTTACCATCTGTCACCATACAGAGATGCTACAGTATTAGTCAGTCTGTGCCCCATGTTGCACATTTCATCTCTGTAACTTTCATTTTGTATCTTAATCTCCCTCATCCCCCATCCACCTCCCCTCCAGCAACCACCTGTTTGTTCTCTGTATCTATGAGTCTGTTTCTGTTTTATGTATTGTGGTGCTGGAGAAGACTCTTGAAAGTCCCTTGGACTGCAAGGAGATCAAACCAGTCAATCCTAAAGGAAATCAACCCTGAATATTCATTGGAAGGACTGATGCTAAAGCTGAAGCTCCAATACTTTGGCCACCCGATGTGAAGAGCCGACTCCCTGGAAAAGACCTTGATGCTGGAAAAGATTAAAGCCAAAAGGAGAAGAGGGCGGCAGAGGATGAGATGGTTAGACAGCATCACTGACTCAGTGGACATGAATTTGAGCAAGCTCAGGGAGATAGTTAAGGACAGGGAAACCTGGCGTGCAGCAGTTCATGGGGTCACAAAGAGTTGGATGCAACTTAGCAGCTGAACAACAATAACAAGAAGATTCTATGCACTATTTGTCTTTCCCAATCTGACTTATTTAACTAAGCATAATACCTCTAGTTCTACTCATGTTGTCACAAATGTCAAGATTTAATTAATTTTTATGGCTGAGTACTACTCCACTGCGCACACGTATGTGTGGGTGTGCATGCGCACAACACCTCTTCTTTACCCATCCATCTGTTGATGGATACTTAGGTTGCTTCCATATTTTGGCTATTGTAAACATATTGCAATGAACACAGGGGGTATGCGTATCTTTTCAAAGTAGTGTTTCTATTTCTTCAGGAAAATAGCCAGAAGTGGAGTTGCTGGATCATATGGTAGTTCTATTTTCCCATGTTGTACTTTTTACTTTAAATAACTTTTTGGAAGCATTTGGCACTTTCCATCACTCCCTGTTTAAATTTTTTAAAAAGTACTCTCAGTTCTTTTGGCTTCTATGATTCCACTCCTTGCCACTTTCCCTCCTATCTCTGAAGCCCTTCCCTCAGAGCGTGCAGTTCCTTTGCACACTCATCCTAGGATGCTGATACCCTACCTCGTCCCCAGATTCCCAAGGTGTCTTCTTTCTTCACTCAAGGTACTTATCCTGGGGATGACATCTACTTTATAGGTTAACTACTACTCAAACACTGACAAATCCAAATCTAAGTGCTCCATCTAGACGCCTTTCCTGAGTTTCAGTGAGAATTTCCAACAGTCAGACAGCTTCATGTACTTTCCACTGGTGCCTCAAAGTTGACACGTCCCCAGCTCAACTCCACCATCCCTGCCTCCAGCCCTGCCCTCCCTCATGGGTTTCCACCATCCTCCCAGTTGGATCTGATCACTACAGACAATAAATCACTCATCAGCACCTCTTAGGTTATTTCCCTTCTCTGTTCCCAGTACAGCCAATACCTTATTTCCAATCTTCATAATTTCTCACTGGGATCCTTTCAGTGACCAATTGGTTCACAGCTTCAATTTCCTTCTTTAGCTCTTTCTCTAATATTTCCACAATGGGAATTTATTAATGATGCATTCAGTAATAATAAAATAATGTTTTTAATAACAAACTAATTTCATAGTTTAATACCTTTTCATTTTTAAGCTTAAATTTACTTAATAAAATTTTAATATTTAATAAAATAATAAAAAATTGTTTATAAATAGTGTCTGTGAGGTATTCCTGGCCAATAGTTCATGGTTGTCCAACTCTGTGAGCAAGTTGGCCTAGCTTGTGACCCTGGACTTCTATCAGACCCCAGAGTGTGAACCCACCTCCCCATATTATGTGGTGTTCCCTGTGTCACTTAGGACACTCATTTGAGCAGAAGTCAATTCAAAGGCAGAACAGCAGGAAATAAAGGAGGAAACTCAGACCCAGAGGTCAAGGTTCAAACCCCACTTCTGCTCACGAGCTACCTGGAGAGGTTAAATTAGTCTCTGAGCCTATTTCCTCATGGGGGCCAGAAGGATAATATAACATCCATCACAGGTCTATGAAGGAGCAATCTGTCTTACGTGACAGCATTTTAGCAGGGGTTTTTCTGAAAGTAAACTATGAACCACGGATGGTGACAGAAAAAATGTCTATGACTTATTTCACAGTCTGACTCCAAACACTTTTCTTCCCTTCTACTCCAGTGTATCTTTCCCTTAATTTTTTCCTGTACTTTTTCAGACTCATCTTGCGGTCCCAGCTTGTTCACTGTCTTAAAAGGTGGAGTCACACTTTCTCTCTCCTGATTCCCTCTATGGAGTCTGCTGGAAGGCCTCTGCACAGAGACTGCCTGGCAAATGCTCAGAGTAACTAACAACGGCTTAGCAAGGGCTTGGGCCCAGTCCTTCGGTCAGCCCTGGAGAGCACTCTCGAGGCTCCAAGAAGAGTCTTTAAGTGGAGGGACAGCAGGGGCTCGGGTGCAGGGGGTAGGAGCAGCAGGACCCAGCGCCTTACCTTTGCACTGCAGACCCTGCCGCAAGAGGCCCCAGAGCAAGGAGCCGCAGTGGTCGCAGAAGGTGGGGACCTTGTAGTTGTGGATCCCGAACTTGTGAGGCATGTTGACACTGAACCGCTGGGAGCCCACCTGCAGGGATGGCAAATCACAGGGTCAAAGCCAAGCTCCTTGCTCTGAAGCTTCCCTGGGAACATGGTGAAGACAGCCTTCCTCCCAGGGCCCTGACCCCACTTTCTCTGTGGACTCTGATCCCCTACCAGTCCCATCCAGGACTCCAGACCTCCAAATCCCCTGGCACATAGCACGCAATCTGGACCTCACATTTTGGCCTTGAAGAGTTGTCATTAGGAGACAGGGTTGTGGGATCAATGAGACCTTGGGGGCAGAAGAGGCAGGAAACATATTATTGTAGGTACTGCAGACATGCTGGGTCGATACTAAGGGGAGAGTCATGGTCTCCCAGGACTGGCCCCAGAGGGATGAGGTGGCAACCAAGGTAAAGAGGTAGGGAAGCATCCCAGGTGGCTAGGAGGTCTGTGGGGGCGGGAGAGCTGTGTGACCCTCAGCTGCAGCCACTAAGGACTCCAAAGTATCAGACGATGGTGAGTGAGAATGACACACACACAAGACTGTGCTGCAGGATCAGAGGGCCTGCGAGCATCCAGGAAGGCAGCACAGGTGTAGTTCAGACGCACACAGCACTCAAGAGGAAAATACAGCAACAGAGGGGTGAGCAAGCCCAACAGAAAGGACTCAGGGAGGGAGAAAAGGGAGAGAGAGAGAATCGGAAGATTAAAAGCCAAAGAGGAAGAGAAGGAAGGAAGATAACACAGAGAGAGAGCATTCTTGGTTAGTTGGGGAACGGCAAGAATCCTAAGTGTGAGCACAGAGACACAAGACAGGATGAGGGCATCGGCCAAGCGCTTGTGGCCAAAGTTCCGGGGAGCCCACTGGCAGAGCCCCCTTTTAACGGGAGGGCATTAGATGCTTGGTGTTTAGAGCCATGTGGGTGTGGGGTGTATATGTATGATGAGTGTGTACATGTCTCACACTTCGGGTGGTTACACAAAAGAGTGAAATTGAAGGTTCGTCCCCTGAGGGCTGTGCCCGGCAGAGGGCACAGGCATTACCCCGATGGGCCAGGAATATAATAACTAAAAGAGACTGGGCTCAGGGAGCAGCAGGACAGGCAACCAATCCCACTACACTAAGAACCCCAATCAATCCCTGGCAATTAGTCTCCACTGGGACAGGTACCAAATTTGGGAACTCGCCTCATTGGTAACTTCTTTTTCAGTGCTCAATATGCCAGAAAATACAATCAGAAAAACTAGGTCACAGATTAAGCTGGGTTCTGTGCATTTCAAATGTCAACCCTCTAGCCTGCATGGCGTGAAGTCATAGGGTTTCCTTCCAAGAAGGTTTGAAAGAGGTTTAAACATCTGCAGAGGTTCACAATTGATAAAACTTATGAGATCATTTTTTAAAACCTTATTGAGACTTATGAGCTCCTTAAGAGCAGGAATCATGTATTCCTCTTTGTTTCTGTGGGTCATGGAGCAATCATCTGGCATACAGGAAGTGCTCAATAAATGCTCAATAAAACGTCCCTAAGAAGACAGACAGACACACAGCAAGGAAATTATTTTTTTCTTACATTTACTTAAAAAGATAATGAGAGTAACAGCATACTTATGGTTATGATCCTAGAACAGGAATCAGGACAGCCAGGTGACAGTGCCTTGCGATTTCCCACCATGACTGCAGAACCTCAGTAAACGACTTTGGTGCTTTGGGCTGCCTGCTTTCCAGGGACGTGGGATGCTCAGTCTAAGCCTCGTCCCTTCCTGCTTTCCAGAGATGGTGTGAAATCAGAAGGAGATGGAAGAGCTTTCCATAAAGATGCTTTGGGTGTCAAGGTGTTACTTTGTTGAATTGTTTTCAAGAAGCAGGTAGAAGACCCTGCTTCTTCAAAATAGAAGGGACTCCTTTTGGAAGCCTAATTATAAACCTATCTGATTGTAATCCCACCCAGGGTCTATCTCACACTAATGGCCTATGATTGTACGATATTTACTTATTTCACCAAGAATTAAAAGTATGTCTTTGGAATCAACTGTTTTGAACACAGATAACTCCTCTACTCACAGTCACACCTGTCATTTTCTCGAAGAGGCTTTTTTTTTACTTCTGTTCGTGGATCCACTCTTCTCTCAATTACTCAGTTAAGAGAAACCTGGCTTCAAGTCAGATTTTCTTACTTCTTTACTCCTAACAACTTTTGTAACAGTCAGTCTGACACTAGTTTCTAAGATGAGGAGAACATAGCACAGTGGTCAAGGGCTCAGACTCTGGAACAGACTGGCTGGCGTTTTCACATACTGGGGTGTGAGGCTTAAGGCAAGTTAATTTGACCTCTCTATGCTTCTATTCTCTCTGTTGGAAACTGAAGATAGATCTCATTAAGGTTGTTATGGCTTTAAATAATATATGATAAAGTGCTTAAATCAGGGCACAGCAAGTACCCAGTGAATGTCAGCTATTGTTATAACTGTGGTTCTTCCAGCCTTTTAAGTGTTTCTTAGATTCGCTAATCCCACTCCATTCCTCCATCACCTCATAAAGATAAGGCTCCTGCTTATGTGTTCTGTCTCTCACTGTTTATGAGCTGTGTGGAGCCCTTGACATGTCAGTGAGTTCTTTCACTGTTTCGATGAGATAATGACATAAAATAACTCAAATTTTCCTCTGGGCTTTCTTCTGGGGACCATACAACCCTTGGCATCATATCCACACACACACAAGCCTGACTGTGAGCTGCACTCATTCTGTAGATTGTACCTCATGCCGGAAGGCTGTGGACAACTCCCTTCATTTTTGATCAACACAATGAAGAAAGCAACAGGACCTCAGAGAGATAAGGTTTTTCTTGAGGACCACAGAGGAGGCAGTGGAGGGTGGGGATGGCAGGGAAGAAAGCCCAGAATTTCAATGTTATAAATATTTACCTCGTCGGGAGTTTCCTGTTTCTTTAATCCAGCACACTTCGTAATTATGAGCTCATGGCATCTCTTGTGGACCACGCAAGTGCAGACTGCAAACAGCAAAACATGAGAGAGCTGAGCGACAAGCAGGGGAAGAAAGGTTCCGTCCCGGGATTCAATGAGGTTTCTGTGGAGGAGCGAGGGGAGCCCTGCCCCTTCTGTCTCCAACGCAGAGTCTTATGGTAATGCCCTACCTGAAGCCCTTTATGCAATCACTTCAAAGCACTCTGCCATCAGAGCCATTAGGGTTTCCTAAATGCTCTGGAGAAGAATGGACTCTCTAGTTCCAGGACTACCAATCAATTTTCTTGCTTCTCTATGCCAGCGTCAGGAAGCAATCGCCCAATCGTGAAGCACTGTCAACTCCCTGCGTTCCATTCAAGGTCCCACCAGGGCTGGCTGGGGTGGGAGGGAGGCCAGCAGCATGTGAGTGGCTGTTCTGTGACGCAGAAGTTCTCTAGCTCCTTGATCTGGATATACCTTTTGTGCCAAATTTAAAATTTTTCACTGTATGTAATACTTCCCCAAGAAATGGCTGACACTCTGTAGTGTCATGGGCCAGTGTGGGCAGTAGGTGATGCAAGGAATCTAAGAACCGTCACATGTGTAATCGCTTGTTCACACATCACCTCCAGGACACAGCCACGTCCCACAGAAGCTACCCCAGGCCCAGGGGTGAGACTCAAGTCAACTAGCGGCTGGTCCCCCAGTTCCAACCACAGAGAAGCCTCAGCATGACCTCATTACATACTACCCTCCAGTTCTACATAACTTAACCTTGCATTTGCAGTCAATTAACTGGGGAATAAACAAACTCTCTCATACTTTCGAGCAACTGTTAAATGTTTAAGAGCTAATGATGATACAGAAGAGACAAAAAAAAAAAAAAAGAGAGAGAGAGAGAGAGAGGGAGAGAGAAAGAAACAGCAAGGACCATGAGTGAGACAGAATAAAACAAGCAGGGCAGGAAGCTTCTTCAGGGGGCTGGAGAGTGAGGAGCTAACAGAACACACAGAACCTGATTCAGGACACAGGGGGCCTCCAAAGGGCATCTTCCTGAAGCTTTCCATCTCATGGGGAAAGAAGAAGGTGCACCGAAAACACTGCACCAAAAGGCTGAGCCCCCTGGGCCACCTGCAGATGGTGGTCCCCACAGGCACTCCTATACATCTACTCCCACATAGATACAGTGGAGCGACGGCCAGGCAGGGACAAAAGAAAATCGGGGTCTCGCTTTGCAGAGAGAGAGGGTGACCATGCAGGGCCTACAGGGCTCTGAGTCTCATCCAACCAGCCCCTGTTTCCACAGGCAGTCGTGATCTGAACTGACCTGTGGTTCCCAGGGATTTACTTCATACAACACGCTCTTACCTTGACATTGGTATCCCTGCTTTCCTATGACACCCCTGAAAAGAAGAACACAGCTCTTTAAGAAAATGAATTCCAGGAGGTCAAAAGCGACACAAAGCCACCCCATTCCGGCCACTGCCCACAGCGTACCAAATGCTGAGTGGAGTCCACTCAGCAGTGGGGTAGTAATCTCGCTCCCACTTGAAGGGTGCCTTAAAATGACTCCTTCTGAAGGCCATCAAGAACAGCCCCAGTGCTTGGAATGGGTGCAAGGTTTGGTCAGTGTTAGGGCTCAGTTTCCTATACAAACAGCCACTCCAGGGGCCTAGCTGTGTTTTGGAAAGCCCCAGAGACCCTGCTTGCTCTCCATGGGCCTCAAGTCATTGAGTGTGCCCTTCTTTGCAGACAGTTGTGGAGAAAGGTTCTCACTGGCAAGCATATTCCCTGAGCATTCCAGGAGTAGTCAAGATTTATGGGGCAGAGTGTGGCCAGGACTGGGATTTCAATCTACCACTGGGGTAAAGACCAACATCACAGATTCCTTCCATCACCAGCATGGGTCCCCTAGGGCAGGCTTAGGGTCAGCCTGGACACAGAACAATCCAGCCAGCCTGGCCTGAGCCCTGTGCTCAGGACACCACCACCAACTGGTCAGCTCCTTGCAGTGCCCAGTCCAGTGAGAGGAGCCAGCAGTCACTGGGGCTACAGCTAAGGGAACCCAGAGTTTGGTCATACTGGCCATGGGCTTAGAGGAGACCTGAATCTCTAGGGCTAAGCTTTCAGAACCTGTTCCCCAATTCTTGACCAAAATACAGAGATACAGGTCAGACGGCTGTCAGTCCCAGGAATAAGACGTGTCTGTGGATGGAGTTGGGTGTTATTTCTGCTTTAATCAGATTGACTTTGCTCTAAACTGTGTCACCTTGGATGTCCATGCCAACCTCTGTGACTAGTTCCAGAACACCACAAGGATGAGACGAGGTGTTCCTGGACACCATGGGAATCCAGGGGGTCCTCAGAGTGCAATTTGAATGTTCCCCTTCTGCATTCATACTGCAGTATGGCCTTGCTCACTCTCCTCCATGGTACTGCCAACATGCGAACTCCACATCAGTTCCAGAGAGCTAAGAGAGGTGGCTAGGAAGGCTGAGCATGAGCTATTAGTTGTGCTCACCAGGGTGGAATCAGGTCTCTGACACATCCTAGCTGTAGGGCCATAGGCTGGTCTCATTTCTGAGCCTCAGTATTGTTGTTAGTGGAATGGTGTTCATAATACATAGCTCATAGGATGCTGGGAAGATTTAGAGATTTCCAGAGCCAAAGAGAAACCCTGACACAAGGTAGGTATTCATCAAAAGTTCCCTTCTAATCCCCAAGGCCAATATTCCTTGTCTTTCTCCACCTCCCAAAAAGGCCTACTACTTACCTGTTTCTGCCTATCAAAATCCTAGTCATCATAAAAAGAGAATTGCCACCTTCTCCAGGAAGCCTTCCCTGAGTACTCCAGCCAATGCTTCTCTCTTATCTGAAATCTCAGCATCCTATCAGCACCAGTGTTGTGACAGTTACTAAGAACTGCTTTGTATTATAAATATTGGCAATGAAATATTTTTAAGCTTTCTATGCAAACATTTAAATGTATAAAAAAATAGAGAGATGAATATAGTAGGCCCTCAGGTATCTGTGAGTAGCTCCAACAATGATAAGTTCATGGCCAGCCTTGTTTCATCTCTACCCCTAGCCCCTCACCCCTCCTTCCAGTTATTTTTTTAAAACAAATCTAAGAAATCCATCATTATGTTGGTAAATAATTCAGATTCCCTCTTTAAAAGTTAAGAGTTCTTTTAAAAAACACCCACAAACCACAATGCCATCATTGGTTATAAAATCTTAACTCCTCAAATATGAGATATGATATGATCCTACATATCTCCATATGTAGGAACCAGGAATCATAGTTTCTTCTTCCCATCTAGCCCCCCAAGCACCACTCGGCCTTGCAGAAAAGTCTTCTGTAGTCAAAGAATTAAAGCACATGAGCATTTTTTACATAAAGTGTCCAATCTCCTGACCCATTCCCCCCACCTCTTGCTGCCGAAAAGTCTAACTGAGAGGTTTCCAGAAAAGAGGACCTTACCAGATAAAATCTCGGCAGTGGGAACAGTAGGTGGGCTGCCGAAGGTAGGTGGCCATGAACTTGTGGCCGTTGACCTGGTGGACCCTGCGCCTGACAGCCCCTTGCCGCTTCCTGGGCCGCATGCGCTCCCGAAACACACGCTCTTCATTGTCTTTAGGGGCTGAGGAGGGACAAGAGCACAGAAGAAAATACAGTTTGGGTTAGCATCCCTTGAAAATGAGCTTCTGTGGGAAAGTTACTCCGGCCTGGGAGATCTGGAGGTTGTGGGGGGGCAGCCTCCACTGGTGGCTGCTGATTCAGGGGTCTAAAGAGCCTCACTACTTAGCTCCAGTGAGTATGCACCATGTGACTGCAAGGCCCAGACTGTGCACTTTCCCACAACAGCTGCACTCAGCATCCATCCCAAGCCCACTCCTGCGCCAGGGGTGGCCGCTTCACTCCTCCCCACACCAGCTACATGGTGCGAGGGTGTGGGGTCAGAGGCTCAGGTTCAAATCTCACGGAAACTTCTGAGGAGTGACCTAGGACTGCCTGTGCTCCTCATCTGGAGCCTCTGCAGGCCTTGTCCTCTGTCAGGGGGATGATGGTGACGGCCCTAAGGGGTGTGGCTTGGAGCCAATGGTGTGACTTCCCTCCCCACCCAGACGCCAAGCTCAGAGAAGTAGCTGCTGAATAAACTTGACTTTTCTTCCTCTTCCCTCTTACCTAGAGTAAAGCAAAAAAGAGCCTTTCCCTAAAGGTTAAAAGGAGAGGGAAACAGAACACTGTGAAAGTAGATAGTTTCTAAAAGGTTCAAGACCCACCACCACGGGCTTTAAGACCTACTGGAGACAGAAAGATCTTCCCACTTCTTCCTTCCCTCCCTTTCAAAGACTGTCCCAAACCTAAGAACACCCTGCAAAGGGACAATAAAAACAATAAAGACCAGTAAGTGCTGAATGTGCCACCACACATCCCAATACATACATCAATGCCCTAATCCCCAGTGTGATAGTTGGAGGGGGGGGCCTTTAGGAGGTAATAAAGATTAAATGTAGGCATGAGGGTGTACCCGCATAATGGGATTAGTGCTCTTATAAGAAAAGGAAAAGACCTGAGCCCGCCTGCTCTCTGCGATGAGAGGATACAATGAGAAAGGGGTTGTAAGCCAGCCAAGCAGAAATCCTCACCAGAACACAAAGATCTTGATTTCAACCTTTCAGCCTCCAGAACTGTGAAAAGTAACTTTCCGCTGTCTAAGCCTGTAGTCTATGGTATTCTGTTAAAGCCTGAGCAGACTAACACAGTGACAATGCTAGCTAACGGCTGGCAAGGGCTTACACTCTGGTAAGTGTTAGTCGCTCACTTGGGTCCAACTCTTTGTGACCCCACAGACTGTAGCCCACCAGCCTCCTTAGCTCATGGGATTCTCCAGGCAAGAACACTGGAGGGGGTTGCTATTTCCTTCTCCAGGGGATCTTCCTGACCCAGGGATTGAACCTGGGTTTCCCGCACTGCAGGCAGATTCTTTACCATCTGAGCCACCTTAGCTATGCACTCTGGTAGGTGCCATGCTAAATGCATTATGTGTGATAACTCACTGAAGCATCACAACCCCAGCTGAAGGGTACCGCTATTATCCCCATTTCTTGGATTTGCAAACTGAAGAATGCAGTGTTCAAGTAACCTTTTCTGTTAATACAGCTATCTAGTGGTAGAGCCCTAGAGAGGGGAATGGCAATCCACTCCAGTGTTCTTGCCTGGAGAATTCCATGGACAGAGAAGCCTGGCAGGCTATAGTTCGTGGAGTTGCAAAGAGTCGGACATTACTGAGTGACTAACATACACACAGTGGTAGAGCCCAGATTCCATACCAGAGAGGGAGAGAGAGGTCCCTGTTCCACTGGCCACCTGCTGCTCTGAGGGACAGCCCACTCTCCCTACAGCAAGTCTCCAAAGCTCTCACCTGGTGGCTCTCATTAGGGAAGAGCTGGGCTGCCTGAGGCTTCCCCTAGCACAGAGAAGGCAGGCTATGGGTCTCCTGCCAGGCTCTTGACACTCTCAAGCACCTCTCTCCACCTACCCCTGGAAGGTGGGTAACAATACGCTGGGAAGGCTACATCTCCCCCACAGCCCTCTTGCACCAGCCAGTGCCCATCACCCCAGCCTAACAGTGTCAGTCCTGAGGGGAATAAGCTTTGCCCCTCATGGACCTCTCTGAACACAAGGTTCTCTGCAGTGGTGGTCATGCGTGTCAGTCAAACATCTGTTTAATCCAAGAGCATCTTGTCAGTCCAGAGAGGGTAGGGGTGGACAGAACATCAAACTGAAGGAGGAAAAGAACAATGGGGAGCTAACGTCCAGCATGTGCTTTGAGAGGGAAGCAGCCTCCAAGTGTGCAGAACTGCTGCCTGGAGGCGGCTGGCTGGGCTCCCAGGCTGTGTCCTCAGGACTGCCCCTTAATGACCCAGAAGGGGTTCTGCCTGTGGGCCTCCTGCTTCATACCCCACAACCTGCAGGGGTTTCCTGTTTAACCGTTGCCTATTGTTTCACAAAGTCTCTGACACCAATTACCTCTGGGTATAGAAAGCCCACACCACCACCTACTTTCTACAACCTAGGGGGTAAGACCCAGCAGAGCAAATTCACAAGGAAAGGTCCTGCTTCTAACTAGAGATGTCTACATAGGCACATGCATGCATAAATACGACAATCATCTCTCAGTTGTGAAATTACAGGTGACTTTCATTTCTGCTTCATACTTTCCAGTATATTTAGAAAATTCTATTTTTATAAGCTGGAAAAATGTGGTATTTTAAAAAACAAATATTTTCAATAGCGCTTAGTTGCTACAAAACTGATTGACAAAAAATCCAACCCCCCCCCCCCAAACTCAGCCTTGGGGTAGCTCAGGCCAGGGGATGGGACTTCTCTTTGTACAAAAGCATCCATCAAATTCTTTCACAGAAGGTGTTACCGTGGAATGTATATCAACAGTATACTCTAATGCATTTAAAATGCAATTTGATTTACAAATTCCTCAGATTTTCTAGTCATCTTGATTCTGGAAATTGTGTTCTCAGTCAAAATGGTGAGGAGTTTAATCCAGTTTTCTCAAAGAAGTGCTGCCATATGGGGGGTTATAGGGGTCCCTGAGGGCCTTATTTCTCAACTTTTTATAGAAATGACCACAGTAACCAAACTGGACATTCTAAACTGTGTTTAACTGATTTAATAGATAAATGCAGCAGCCAGTTAATTTAACTTCACTTGCTTTTTAAAAATTTACTTATTCTTTAATTGAAGAATAATTGCTTTGCAGAATTATGTTGGTTTCTGCCAAACCCCACTTACTTTCGAAAATCTGTTTGTGGGGTGCACTGATGCTGTGAGAAAAGCTGTATAAAATTTGTAGGGGGTGGGAGGTGGGGGGGGATAGGAGGGTCTTGGGTGCAGGTTAGAAGGAGAGCCAAGGATAACCCCATGCTAAGGCGGGGTCTGTCTGATCTAACTTCTCTAAAACATTCTGTTATCCTGCCCCAGAGCACACTGTGCATGGCCTGAAGTCAGCTTCTATGTTCAATATGTGGGGAGACTAAAGGCAACAGAAAGAACAGGCAAATAAACTTCGTGTTCCAAGGAGGTTTGCACACGAGGCTGCAGGAGAAAGGGGATGGGACTCCTGGCTGATGATAACACCTGCCTTCCACACACCTCTGGACAGGGGAGCCACGGGGCTCCTCAGCCCCATAGAATCTCCTCGTTGGGCCTAGAGAAACTGCTAGAAATGGATCACCTTCAGCATTTCCCCTGGTGTGAAGGGTCTCTATTAAAATACAGCTTCCATGGGGCAGGGGCTGATGCATGGCGCATGCCTGCAGGAGCACAGACACCTGTATGGGTAAGAGAGGGTGCGTGGCGTGACAGTGAAAGAATGGACTATAAATGCAAGCATATGTGTACAAGCATGTGTGCAATATAATAGCAATATATATCAAATATCACGCATAATTCATTATACATTCATATATAATACAGCATGATATTAGTGTCATTACATAATTATATTATGACATAATTATGTTATATTCATAGCAATATATTATTATATAAGATGAATATATGATATCTAGTTTTTCTGAACTGTCTGAAGCAATGCTTCACCCCTAAATACTTCTGGGTTTATCTCCTAAGAATAAAAACATTCTCTGACATAATCACAATATCAAAGTCAAGAAATTTAACATTGCTATAACTATCCAATAGACAGTTCATATTTAAATCTCCCTGATTGTCCCCTGTACGTGTGTGTGCTAAGTCGCTTCAGTTGTGTCCAACTCTTTGCAACCCTCTGGACCATAAGCTGCCAGGCTCCTCTGGCCATGGGACTCTCCAGGCAAGAATACTGGAGTGGGTTGCCATGCCCTCCTCCAGGGGGTCTTCCAGACCCAAGGATCGAACCCATGTCTCATATCTCCTGCATTGGCAGGTGTGTTCTTTACCACTAGCGCCACCTGGAAAACCCAATTGTCCCCTAAATGTCCTTTATCATTGCTATTGTTTTTAAATGTTTAATCCAGGAGCTAGTTAGAGCTCAAGGAAGTTATCTGCTTGCCATGTCTCTTTAATCTCCTAATAGAGAACAATTTTCTTGACTTATATCATTCTTATGACAAAGTTATGGAAAATATAGCATGTTGTCTTATGGAACATTCTATGGCCTGGATTTGTTTGTTCCCATTTGATTAGTTTCCAATTCAATGGCAAACATACCATGGAGGTGTACATATCAGTAAATCTTTAGCTATAGATAAGTGTATAAATGAAATAAATATAAAATTTATAGGAGGAAAAATATAAAATATTCATTCTTACTAGGAATTCTTAAAATATAGAGCTCTCTTGACCTATCATTGACATACCATTTAATGCCTAATAAAGAAATAAATTTGTTTTAAAATGGTATTATCAGCTGTTTGGAAGGCTGCTATTAAACTGATTTATTCATTCACTGCTAGAGGCAATGTTGCATATTTTCAGAAGCAATATTACAGTACATGGCAAACATCACAAAGAGATTCATATCCTCTGATTAGGCAATTCCTTAGTAAGTAACTCTAAGTCAATAATTCAACATAAACTAAAAGTTATACACTTATAACTTATACATGTTCCCCAAGGCATGTCTAATCAGCCTTCAAATAGAAGTAACTTGATAGTCTCACATTAGTAGAATGGTCTAATGAATTATACTACATCTATATCAATTTTAAAATGTTGAGAGAAGACTATGTAGGAACATGGGGAAACATGATCTAAAACTGAAAACAGGAGGCACAGAAACACAAAACATATCTACAGGTTGAAGGTAACATAAAAGAATTATTGTGTTAAACTAGGATGGGATTATGTATTTGTATATTTGAAAAATGTTCTCTAATGCTTGCTGAGCTCTGAAGAATTGATGCTTTTGAACTGTGGTGTTGGAGAAGACTCTTGAGAGTCCCTTGGACTGCAAGGAGATCCAACCAGTCCATTCTATAGGAGATCAGTCCTGGGTGTTTTTTGGAAGGAATGATGCTAAAGCTGAAACTCCAGTACTTTGGCCACCTCATGCGAAGAGTTGACTCATTGGAAAAGACTCTGAGGCTGGGGGCAGAGGAAAGGGGGATGACAGAAGATGAGATGTCTGGATGGCATCACCAACTCGATGGACATGAGTCTGAGTGAACTCTGGCAGTTGGTGACGGGCAGGGAGGCCTGGCATGCTGTAATTCATGGGGTTGCAAAGAGTCTGACATGAGGTAGCCACTGAACTGAACTGACTGAATGCTCTTTAATGGTATTTTTAACACATTGTTTCTTTTTGGCTGCAGCGCACAGAATACTGGATCTTAGTTCCCCAACCAGGGATCAAACCACACCCCCTATATCGGAAGCTTGGAGTCTTAACAACTAGACTCCCAGAGAAGTCCTTTCATGATTTTTAATAGCAGTTCTTTCCACCTAAAGCATTAGGCAATGGAAGGGTCACTCATTTGCAGGAGTGGGGGACTACACGGCATGAATGAGGAGGAAAGGGCACCAGATGTTGGCCTGGAGATCGGGAGAGACAAGATACATTTTATCAGCTTCCCCAGTCACCTGTGGTTCTGAGCTGGGTCACCCCACTTGCCCCGACATCTGTGACTTGCTCTGAAGCATGCTCTTGACATCACTTCACTGGATGTACTCAGCCACGCCCACCTAGGCTGATGGCTCATTTGCCACAGCCCACAAGGCAAAACCAGTGCTGATTTTCCTTTCTTTCCTTCCTTTCCTTTCTGCCTACACATATCTTTTGCTTTATGGCTGCATCTACCACACAGCAGAAGGGATGACCCAAGTCAGGGAGAGGCCAACACAAAGTTGGATAACTCTTGTGAAACTTTCATTGTAAATGAAGGTCTTGGCTGCCCGGATATAACAACGAGAATTCACAAAGGCATGAAGCTAAGGAGACACCCTGTGAAGCAGCTATGAGATCTTCGGTAACCTTAATCTCTAACAAGAATGTTTTCTGCTGGCTTTGATTTGCCTATAATCTCAAATTCCTAGGGTCTTCTATACCAATGAGTATCTTACAGGCCCAAAGCTCAGAAGAATCTCTGACAGGCTGCAGGCAAGGGGCAGAAGAAGCACAAAGAACCCACACCTCACAGTTCTTGCTTTGTTGATCAGCCTCACCTGGCCCCTTTTCCTGGGGCTGAGACTTCTCAGTCTAGGCCAGAAGGACACTCACAATCACAGGGAGAGGCAGCCCCTGGCACCAAACCCTCTGCTACCTCTTCGGGTCTGTCTGATTATTGAAGGTCCCATTGCTTCATCAGCACCTCCCTCACCTCATCTCATGTTTTCCTGCATAAAAAGCGGGCTCAAATGACAGGACTGAACTGGCATCCTTAAACTCAGTGCTCTTTGAATGCCTCTCAGTGAAAGAATATCTAGCAGGGAATTCCTAATAGGCTGATGGTTATGAATCCCCATATGCTGGCACTTCCTTCGAGGGCATGTGTAATAAGGACTGCCAAGCCCAAAGTTCCAGCTCGCCCAAGACCCCTGACCTTGGAGCCTGGACCAGTCAGAAGGACCAATATGCCCGACTGGCCACCTCTGGGCACCACTGTCATTCCTCACTGCAGGCGATCTCTCAATTAATTACTTACTCTTGATTTTGAGTGCACATAGGGCAGGGGTCTTCTCCACAAGCAAGTGTGCCATGGATGGTCTTCTTGATCTCTTCTCACCTCCTTCTTTCTACCACCATGGTTGAACTAGGTGCTGGGAGACTGGACAAATGTTGCCTTTACCTCAGACTTGCGTTATAACCTAGAACAAGTCATTTAATCTCTTCAGGCGTCTGTTTTCTTATCCATCAGGAATAGCAATGCAATGGCTCTGTCTAAACACTAGGCTGGCATGTTCTCTGCCCCAGGTGCCAATGTGACATCTCAATCTCCTGATTGAGGGAAAGTGGAATACTCTCATCCACTCCACTACAAAACCTCCCCTGGCTGAGGTCCGACTGCCTCCAGATAGTTCAGCCCTGCCACTGTGAATGAAAGGGGGTCGGCTCCATCTCCTCCCACCCCATGCATCAGCGGCTTCAGAGGAGCACACTCCACCTCCAGAGTGGAGTAGTCCTGGGAAAACTGGGCTGGGTAAAAACACTGACTCAGCTCTGGGACAAGACCAGTAAGAAATGTGACCAGTTTGAGAAAAGGCTGGGAACGTCCTCAGAAGGCTTGTCTCGGAAGCCAAGCAAAGAGTGAATCCAGTTTTCAAGGCAGATTATTTCACAACGCAAAGAAAACAACTCAAACATCCTGATAATTTTATCTAAATAACTGTCAACTCTTGGATGATCCAGAAGCTGAAAAATAACAGCTACCATGTATGGGCCCCTGTCATGTGGTGAGCACCATTCTAAGTATTTTGTATCCACGAGGGGCTACTTTATGTGTAAGATACTGTTACACATCCATAAAGCGCAATTAAAAATACATGAGGTATTATTACATATACACAAGATACTGTAAGCAACTTACATCTAACATCATGAGGTGCTACTATCCTCAGCTTACAAATGAAGAAACCAAGGGCTCAAGAGGTTAAGTAATTTGTTCAAGGTCACATAGCTAACAGTGAGTGTCAAGTTCAAGAATTCCCACCCTGACCCATCCACCCATATTTTACAAGGAGGGCAGAATAGCTTGTGTCCCTAGTACCCAACTTTGTGTATGGAAGTCTCTTGCTGGCTGCTGCCCATTCACCTCTCCACACACTCATCCTGCTTTCAACTAGACACTTAGAAAGTCAAAAGGGACTGATTAATTCACAGGCACACACATAATGGAATTTAATGCAGTGGCTTCAAAAAGCAGACACGCCAAGTCCCACCAAGAAACAATATGTAGAAAAAGAGAACTAAGAAACATGTCTATAGTTTATATTGATATAAAATGAGAAAGAGAAAAGGATAAATATCCTCAAACAACATAAACAGAAAAACACATCGAGACTTTCTAAAGGGTTAAAAATTGCACATTCTCAAAAATGTTTATTAGGTGGATATTGGATGCCAGGTAGTATTCTTGGCACAGACTCTTAGCCATAATGGATGGTCCATAGCCACTCTCTAAATTATTCTTCTCAGATATTTTGGATTTGATCCTTAATAGGTGGGTCTCCACAAACAAAGCAAGGAATTGCCGTCACTGTCCAGACAACAGTGGTTATGACTGGGGGTGGGGAATGCCCCTGAAGAGACTAGATGGAATTTTTCCCACTCAGGATCTGAGGAGTTTACTCAATAAATCTCTGGCTTAACTTTATGGACTTAATGTGAAAATGCAAGACCAACGGAAACAAAACAAAATGAAAAAAAACCTAGGCACTGAAAATCAAAGGAGCAGTGCCTTTCCAATTTATTTTCCATGAGGAAAATAGCTTATAATATTTTCAAGTTGAAATAAATGCTACATGACAGTGAGTTTTAACGATTAAGTAAATATTTATGTGATACCAAAGGCTATGTTCTACATGTTGTACTCACACAATACATTAAAGAAAATTTCTGTTCAAAACAGGAAAAGAGGAAACAGCAATTAATTCCCCGAGAGAGATTAGCCTGAACTATCTATGTCTTCCCAGAGAGCCACACGATGTGAAGCAGAAACGTCTAGGAGGAGAGGTTTGGAATTGTCCACATGTGTTATTCTTTGCGTAATCTAATCAGAAGAGCACTGGTGGCATTTCAAGATTAGCATCTCAAATTTACTACAAATCATGTTCTTCTTTCTCATCTTTTCTTTCCGAATGACCTATTCTGTATTCATGGCAGGGCATAAGCTCTTGTCCACTTAATCAAACTAAAGCTTAAGCTAGTTTGTGCTTTGTTAGAAAAAAAAAAAAAAGTGAAACATTTGGACACTTGACAGGGTAGAGAGAGTAGCATTAGGGTGAACTGAGGTCAAACACAGTGGTGGTAGGACAACTGGACGGTCACTGAGGGAAGGCGCCTCAGGGAGAAGGGGGGCAGCCCCCCAGTCCCACCACCCGGGCTCTGGTGTACATGGGGACATGGAGAACCACTGGAGAACGATGATCATCCTTAAGTAGGAAGTCTCCTTGCTTCCTGCCTATCAGCATTTATTCATTCCCTCCCTCCTCCATCCATTCACAATTAAACACTGGAGTTACACTGGAACTACCACATGCTTCTGGGACCCAGGAAAAGTCACTGCTTGCCAGGAGAAAAACCACAGAGCAAAATCCCTTCAGGCAGACCTGCTAAATGCTCAAAGAGCCTTCTCATCCCGGGAAATCAGCCAAGTGGGGCACCAGCCAAAGGTGGGGCCAGAGTCCTCGCTGGTGCCAGTGACAGTCCTGTGATTCATATCACAGGAAACTGAGCTGTTGCTGAATTACTGGGCATCTGAGCCCTGAGGACCTCATGTCCATGATGTCATGTCCATGGTTTGTGTTTCTAAAATGCTCTATTAACAAACGCCTGTGGGGGAGCAGTGGCAGAAGTCTTAGCAGGACGTCTGTCCATTCCCAGCATGAAGTGGGGGAGTGCCAATGCTGAGTGAAGGGTGGCAACCCCCTTTCCAGATACAGGCCTCTTAATGCCAAGGCAGGCAGGCCAAAAGGGTTATGGGATTATTTACTGAAAAACCCACATCCATCAGTACTGTTGCTATTAGCTGTTCCACAACATCCAGTCAGTGGCAGGCAGGATTCAGAAAGGTTCAAGAAGAGTGAGCTAGAAATCACACCCTTTAATACCAAGTGGTCCCTTTACCATCTCATTCCAGCCTCCGCAGACCTCCTCCCAGCCTCCATAGACCTCCTCAAAACACAGTCACCCAAATTACCACGACAGACTCACCTGTTTATTTTCCCCAAACTCCTCTGTTTGCTAAGGTAGTTCCATACTGTTGCTAATACTTTAAAGTTAAAATTAAAAAGAAAAACCATAGCCTTTCCCAGAGAGATCTTAAGTCCTGAGCAGGATTCTAAGAAAGATGGCCAGGTGGGTCTTTATCAGACTACCTGAGAAAGAAGTCAAGTTTCAGGGAGTCAGAAGATAAAAGCAAAAAAAATAACAGGCAATGAAAGATTTGTTAAGACAAAGGAGCTGGTGAAAGAAGATAAAAAGAAGTAAGGATGATTACTAAGTCATGAAGTCCAGGCTGGTGATTGGCCAAATGAACCCCACACCTTCCCAGACAGCAGATGAGTTTGTCTTACTCTCTGCATCCCTTCCTCCACACTGACCTTCCTTCTACCCTCCTTCCCAGCTAGTTTCCAGAGCAGGGTATTAGGGGGATGGACCTTCCTTAGGAAGCTTACCAGAGGTTAAAAAAAACCCCTAGATCATCCTATAGAAACAGCTATCAGGGCTATCAGGCCTTGGGAAGCCACAAGATCAAACCAATCAATCCTAAATAAAATCAACTCTGAATAGTCATTGAAAGGGCTGATGCTGAAGCTTAAGCTCCAATACTTTGGCCACCTGATGCAAAGAGCTAACTCATTGGAAAAACCCTCATGCTGCAAAAGATTGAGGGCAGGATAAGATGGTTGGATGGCATCATTGACTCAATGGACATGAATTTGAGAAAACTCCAGGATATAGTGAAGGGCAGGGAAGCCTGGTGTTCTGCAGTCCATGGGGTTGCAGAGTCAGACACGACTTAGCGAGTGAACAACAATCAAGAGCATAGTGCCCATAGAACTTATATCTTCCCCTTGGCTTCAAAAACTTGCTTAAACTTTTTCTGATAAGTTTTATGTTCCACTGAGATAGTGATCACAACTCTGTATGTAGAAAGAAGGATAAGGAGGTCAAAAACAATAATGCTTTTAATAACTGAAAACAAAGCCAGAATCCAGCCCTGTGCCCCTTCAAGGCTCACAGGCTCTGATTACACACACACACACACACACACACACACACACACACACACACACACACACACACACGGTGTGATCCACCCCCTGCTGCTGGCATCTCTTTCAATACAGGGGACACTGCAGTCTGGAAAAACCAATGGCATTCCCAGGATTGCATCTTAGGGCCTCGGAAACTCCTGTTTCTCCATAATTTGTCATTCATAGTGATAGGAGAACGTTGTGGAAAGAACAGCCACTATGTGAGAAGGAAAATGTACTTCTAATAGCCCTACAAAACAACAGAGACATCTGCTAAATTTGGAGTCTCATATCTAGAAACTCCTATACACAGAAAATTAAAACCATCAAAAATAAAAAGATGGGGGTAGGGGCAAGGGAAATGTTTTTAAATTTTCAGTTTAATGAGACTAAGGAAATATTCTAAGGCCTCAGATGCTTAAGGGAGACCCAGTCAGCTTGGGTCTTACTGTTAACGAAGTACGAGAGGAGATCAAATTCCCCAAGTGAGTAAGTTATCTCTGTCCAGAGGGAAAATATTACCAGTCACAGACCCTGCCTTGAATCTCAGCAAGCTTCTTGCAGATATACATTCTTGGTCACCAGCATTCTCGGGAAGAAGTATTGATACTTACAGCTACTATAAATCAATTTCTCTCTGAGAAACCCAGCTCCCATCCTAGACCTTACGACCTCAGGGCAGCCCAGAGCCATGTCTTTACTTACAAAAGAGGACACTTTCCTAATCTGGAAATCTGGGCCCTGAACACAGTGTAGTCACCTGCCTGCCCTTTCAGGAGGTCTTGGTTTAAGCGTTAACAGGGCTAGTCAACAAAGGTTAAGCTAAGGTTAAGATCTACCACAGTCTTAAGAGTCTCAAGAATCCTGAGTAGTGGATGAGCACTGCTCCAGCCAAAGCACACCTCTGCCACATCTTAGCCGGGCTTGTGAGACTGGCTATCCCTAGCATGTGTGAGATGTCCAAGGGAAGACAAGTGAAATGCTTCTAGAGGAAAGATTTGAAACTTCATTTCCTGGGAGAAAAAAAAGAAAGGATTGCATGAGAGGTGTGGTGGCCAATCTCCAAGACGACCCTCAGGGATCCGTGCCTCCTGGCACTCACACCTCTGTGCAGGCCCCTCCTACAATGACTAGAGTTGCCCTGCTGACTCGTGGAACCAAAGAGACTTTGCAGAAATGACAAAGGGGACTGCTTAAGCTAGGTTATGAAAGACACTGCAGCTTCCACCTTGCTCACTCTTGGCTCTCTTGGAAAGCCAGTTTCTGTGTCCTGGCACACAAGCAGCCTTGTGCAGAGGTCCATTTTGGTGGAAACTGACTGGGAGAGACCTCCTCTGTCAGTCAACACTGACTCATGAGCCTTGAGTGTCAGCTATCTTGGAACTGGATCCTCCAGCCCCAGTTGAGCTTTTTTGGTCAGCCAGAGCCCTAGCCAACAATCCTGACTGCAACCTCACGAGAGACTATGGGTTAGAACCATCCAGCTAAAGCTGCTCCTGAATTCCTAACCCACAGAACAGTATGGGATAATACTCTTTCTTATTGTCTTAAGCTGATAAATTTATGATAATTTGTTACTCAGCAATAGATATCTATAATTCAGGAGGTAACTGATAAACCAAGCAGGAAGAGACTTAGGGTAAACATTGGAAGAAAAATGTTTTCACTGTGACAATTGTTCATTCACTTAGCCAATATTTACTGAGCACCTCCAGGGTGCTAGGTACCAGGCCTCTGAATTATACATTTATCCCTCCTCTGGAGAGGGACAAAGGAAAACAAACACTGGTTATATTAAAAGCATGATCACATGGATGCCAGTGCCTATGAAAAAGTGAGTTAGGCTGACCTGGCTCCTGAGAGCTGGGAATTCAGACATAGTGGCGTCCTAAAAAGCAAATGATCCCTGTTACTTTGAGCTCCACTGTGTCAGCTTTTATCTTAAGCTTGAGGCTTTAAGCCCTGTTAAAACACAGATCCTCTGGGAGGGCCATTATGAGTTTAGTGTGGCTGAATTTCAGATTCTTTTTTAGAGGTTGTATTGGGAAGGTAGAAAAAAATCATGTAGAACCTGCAGGGAGAGTGGTGTTAGGAGATAAATTTTGGAAATTTTACATTCTAAAGTAAGAGACAAATTCCATTTGTAAACAAATCTAGTAATAGAAATAATAGGTACCATTTATCATACAGTGTGTGATTAAAACATATCTTTGTTTCTTGAAGAGAGCCTACAAGATCAGTATTATTCTCCCCATTATGCAAATGAGGAAACTGGGGCTAAATAAATCTAGGTGACTCACCCAGGGACACACCTTACTAAGTGGTAGAACCTGATTTTGTACAAGGATTGTCTTCCTCCAAAGTTCACTGCTTCCCGACCATACTACATACGTTAAAGAACACAAAATGACCATTTTCTACCCTTTTCTTCCTATATAGAAACTGGAAAAAAAAAAAAAAACACTCAAGAAATTCAAGCATGCTGTTTCTATTATTCTAACAAGTAGTTTATAGATTTTCTAAAAACTGAACTTTGCTCCTCTAATGCTGTAAATGAAAAAACTTGTGTGAAAAAATTAATAGCAGACTGGAAGGAGAGAGGCCCATTTCTTTCACGTGAATGTAGCATTTGATGAGAAGTTCTGAAAGTTGTTCTGGAAACCAGACGTCTGGCAAAGCAGCAGAAGATGAAAACTCATAGAGATGGGGCGCTCTCATCACACAGCACACACGCGGGGGGAGCTCAGGGAAGAGGCAGAAATGCGACCGTAACCCACACTTTGCTGGTGTGCACCACCTCCAGGCATTTCCTACAGAACCATGAAAGGCAGGAGGAGACACGAAGTACGATGCGGCAACAGATAAATCCATCACATAGGCCACAACCTCCCAGAACAAAAAGTTTCTATCTGCGCAAGCCAAGCAGGGAAGAAAGCTTTAGGTCAAGGTGTTCCCTAAACCTGCCCCAAGCCAGCTTGTGGTTGTCGGCAGGAACACTGGGCCTTGAAGGAAAAGTCACTTTTTCCTCTTCTTCAGGTCAGTCCCCTCTTCACTCCTGAAGCTACAAAGATGAAAGTTAACGCTGCTGTTTTTTTTAAAATAAACATTATCCTCTGTCTCCAAAGAGATCAGTAAGCAAAGGCCCAGACCAAACCTAGAAAATTCGAAGTGAGAAGCTAAAATAGTGTGTGTGTTTAAGGTAGTAGGATTAAAATGATGCTAGAACATTATACCTTTGGCTCCTTCAAATCACCTTCCTGAGAAAAAAAGACTGCAGTGTTGAAGAGACAAGGCAGCCTTCCTTTATTCTGGAGCTACTCTGGCCTCGCTGCTGAGCAGCCTGGCCCAGATAATTTACTGAAAAGGAGAGCTCTTATCGCATCTACTGCTGAATGGGTAGAACAGGACAACAATTTTCTCCTGGTACTTGGGACACTTGGGGCTTCTTATAAGCTCTTACAATATCCTCCCCTGCCCCTTATTTGCAGCTCAAGAGGATAGCCATTTGATTTCTGGGTGACAGTGACCCAGAAATTCCCTTCTGCAGGGATTTACCCAGTGGTAAATCATTAACTAGAACTTCTGGTTGATTCTCAACCTATCAACCTGAATTGTACACCTATCAGACTCCTGACTTGGCTCTTTCTCACATTGATGCTCTGCTTGAAATCCGCTCTGTGCTTAGTCACTCAGTTGTGTCCAACTCTTTACAATCCCATGGGCTGTAGCCCGCCAGGTTCCTCTGTCCATGGGGATTCTCCAGACAAGAATACTGGAGTAGGTTGCTATCCCTCCTCCAGGGGATCTTCCCAACTCAAGGATCGAACCCAGGTCTCCCATATTGCAGGTGGATTCTTTACCATCTGAGCCACCTAGAAAGCCCATGAATACTGGAGTAGGTAGCCTATCCCTTCTCCAGGGGATCTTTCTGACTCAGGAATTGAACAGGAGTCTCCTGCATGGCAGGTGGATTATTTACCAGCTGAGCTACCAGAGAAGGCTCTCTAGGTATCAGAAATGGTTTCTCACTCCTCAAGGGGAGGAGTATGATGTTAGAGTATGATGGCAAAGGAGTTCAGAAAAATGTTTTAAAGGCCAGAATAAATGGAAAAAAGGTCCTTCTCTCTTTCAGATAAGAGCCAGTCAATGGTCAGTCGGAAAATAGCCACAGTTTCTTATCAAATCTGAATTAGAAAACAGAAGACCCTAAATTAAGTTCATTAACACAATTCCATCACTATTTTCTTCTAAACAACCGAAATGTTGAAGTCTTCACCTTTGCATAGTCTCAAACTCCACCTTGCACCAGAAATGTCTGGAGGGCTTGATGAAACATACACTGCTGGACCCATTTCCGGTTTCTAATTCAGCAAGTTTGGAGAGGGGCTGAGAATTTCATTTCTAACAAGTTCACAGGTGATCCTAATGTTGCTAATCCAGGACCAAATTCTGAGAACAGTCTGGACCACATTATCCGTTACCTGAATCAACTAAGAGTGATACACTTATTTTTTCAAAATAAATTAGGGCCTGTCTTAGGATGTATAAAAAATTAGAAAGACCATCACTTTCACCATTACAACAAAAAAACAGACAACTAGATCAATGGACCAGAACAGAATCCAGAAATCAGCCCACTTATATATCTAAAATTGATTTTCAACAAGGGAGAAAGGCAATTCAAAGGAAAAATTATAGTCTTTTCAACACGTGATGCTGGAAAAATTGAATATCCATACACAAAAAATAAGTTTGGGGCTTCCCAGGTGGCTCAGATGGTAAAGAATGTGCCTGCAATGCAGGAGACCCAAGTTTGGTCTCTGGGTTGGGAAGATCCCCTGCAGAAGGGAATGGCTACCCACTCCAGTTTTCTTGCCTAGAGAATTCCATGGACAGAGGAGTCTGGTGGGCTATAGTCCATGGAGTCTCAAAGAGTAGGATACAACTTAGTGACTTACACACTTCATACCTTGCATCTTGCACAAAAATTACCTCGGAATAGGTAATAGAAAAACATGTGAAACCTAAACATTGGAGAAAGTTTTCATGACCTTGAAGTTAGAGCTTTATTGGCTACAACTGAAAGTACAATTGATAAAAGATGGATAAATTGAACATCAAGATTAATAACTGCTATTTAAAAGACATTGTTAATAGAATTAAAAGATAAGACACAAAATGAGGGAAAATATTTGCAAAATACATAGCTGGTAAAGCACTAATATTTAGAATTTATAGAACTCTCAAAACTCATTTATAAGGAAACAAACCAATTTTTTAAAATGAGCTAAATATTTGAAAGACAGCTCACCAGAAAAAGATATATGGATAGTAATTATGCATGAAAAGATGCTGAACATTAGTTTTAGGAAAATGGAAATTAAAACCACAGTGAAACCATGATATTCCTGTTAGAATGACAAAACATTAAAATAACAACAACAATAACATAAAACTTGAAAATATCAAGAGCTGCTGAGGATGCAAACTAACTGGAACTTTCATTACTGGTGTGAAAACAAAATAGTTTCTCCACTTCGGAAAACACTTCAGTTTCTTCTAAAACCAAATATACGCTTACCATGCACGATCCAGCGGTCCCATCCCCAGGTATCTACTCAAATGAAATGAAAACTTATCCTCACACAAAAACCTATATTCAAATATCTTAGCAGCTTTATCTGTAAGCGTCAAAAACTGGAAATAATCCATAAGTACTTGGACTGGGGGACGAATAAACAAATTGGTTTACATCCAGACAGTGGAATTCTATTCAGCAAAGGAAGGGATTACTGATGCACTCATCAACATGAATGAATGTCAAACGTAACGCACTAAAGGAAAAAAAAGTCAAGCCCCAAAGGCTAAATACTGTATGTTCCATCCAAATGACATTCCAGAAAGGGCAGAACTATACGTGCTGCAAAGGGATCAGTGGTTGCCAGGTGCTGGTGGGGGGTGGGGGGTGGGCAGGGTGGTGAGCAAAAAGTTTCACTATGAAATGGAAAGATAATGTGAGAACTTTGAAAGGTGGTGAAACTGTTCTATATTTTGATCACAGTAGAGGTTAGCCGACTTATGTATTTGTCAAAACCCACAAAACTATACACTAGAACAAGCAAATTTTACTGTACATAATGGCAACCCACTCCAGTATTTCTGCCTGGAAAATCCCACGGACAGAGGATACTGGCAGGGTAGAGTCCAAGGGGTCGCAAATAGTCAGACATGACTGAAGCAACTTAGCACATACCCATGCAATACCTTAATTTATAAAAAAAGTGGCGGGGCAGAGGGGAGTAATTAGGAAAGATCTATGGAAGCTTCAGCCCTGTGTCAACAGCTACTAGAGCTACGGAGAACTGCCTTGAGGATGGTTTAGTGCACATCTGCCTGAAGCATTTAACCAGCCTTTACAACTGAGACCTCAAGGGAGCAGAACAGATTGCAAACCCGAGTCTAAAGAAAGCTGGGGGGTCAAGTACAAACCAGGTCCTCTCTGTCTCTGCCTTCCCTGCTCTGACTACGCGAACCAGGTGGATCTCCTGACTGCCCCCCACAGAAGTCACACTTATTCCTCCCAAGCTTCTAATTTCATCAGCCCTCCTGCTAGGACAGAGCTTTCTCCCCTCTTCTAATCTCAATCTTTCCCACTCTTATAGACCTAAATCTTCCATGAAACCTTCCTTGCCAGAGCAGCATCTTAGGACTTGGGGGTTTTACCATTCAATTTGATATTCATCCATTAAACATTTAATTACACACTTTGAGTGTTTGATGTAGTGTTTTCATTGTTCCCTCAACTACATTGCTAGCTACTTTAGAAGTAGAAGCTCTTAAGATTTCTCTTGAATTCATCTCCCCAACCATCACCTCCAATACCTCTACTGCCTAGTTCAAACTATCATTAATTGAATGAAATGCTGAGGTATCAACCACAGCAGGCAAGAGAAGCAATGTGGTATTAAACACATTGCAATTCATCTGCTCATAGCTCAAAATCCTTGTAAATTCTTCCTTTGCATACAAGGTGATTAAAATGTCTTTTCATAAAATAAAATCCATCCCTGGTTCTAGACAATTTAACAATCCCTAAAGGACCCACAATAGCACAGTAAGTACCTGCATTTCCTGATGTGTAACTGTTTCCACTGAACTCAATTCCTTTCATAACAGCACATTAAAATGAGAATTGCATTCTTTTCATTTTTTTTGACAATAATGAAATGAATTCTATACATTGTTTTCTTCTAGAAGTCTTTGGCCAAGCATCTTGAGTTAATAGACCCCCTCCACAGATGTTTCCAGTTTTCATGCATGCTTGTGTTTAAATTAGATAGGCCAATTTAATTAGTCTTTTAATCCTGCAGAACAGTGATGCAAGAAGAACACCATGCTGGGTTACTGCCATCATATTCCGAGTCTCAAGTTACATTTCATTATTTGTTCTTTGCTTAGTTGATGGTAAACCACAAATGGAAAATGCAATATTGATAAGAAAATTATTTTTTTCTTCAGAAATATTCCAACCGACATTTAAATTCTTTTGACTCTGTATTGAATTTTTAGTGATAAGGACACCATTGGCCTTCATTTCATTTGGATATATAGACTCTATTCAATAATATCACAGTATGTGTGTGGGTGAGTTGAAGAATTGTTTTCGTCCCTGCCCAGAATCACTGGGGCTGCAGGAAGACCCTGTGACCCTCTGAGGCCCCCTTCAAAGTGAAGGGAGCATTGAAAAGTTTCAGAAAGTTGACAAGATCATCATCCAAGCTCATGATTTTGCCCAAGTCCAGCCCTTTCTAGTTATAGCCTAAAGGTACATGTTTAGGTATTATGTACCCGTAGACAAAATAAAATAGACACACAAATACTCCTACACCAGTGAATATAAAACAAAACCACTAGGCCAGTGGTTCTCAAGCTATAGCCTGCCTCAGAATTCTCGGAGGTTTGTTAAAGCACAGGTTTCTGGGCCCCACCTGGGTTTCTATTCAGGAGCTCTGGGTTGAGACCTGAGACCATGCATTTCTAACAAACTCCCAGGTGACGCTGATGCTGCTGGGCCATCAGGAGAGGGCACTTTAAGAATCAAAGACTACCTGAATCTATCTATGGTTCTGTGAGTCACCAGAATCAGCAGAGAATTCTGGACTGAGACACAGGAAATAGCCCCAGAGAAAAGAGGAGCAACAGAGACTTCTTTAATCCATCAGTGCTCTGAACCATCCTTTCATCAAGACAGCCTCAGGTGGCTCCAGGGGGGGAGGCTCCCAAGGCGATTTTGTAATTGAAGTATTATTGACTTACAATGTTAGTTTCAGGTATACAGCATAGTGATTTTAGGGGGCAGATTATATTCCACTATAGGCAACTACAAGATACTGAGTATAATTCCCCGTGCTGTAGAGTAAATCCTTGTTGTCTACTTACATGATGTAGTTTGTATCTTTTAAATCCATCCTCCTAATTTCTCCTTCCCTCTCCCCTTTGGTAAGCATAAGTTTGGTTTCTATGTCTGAGTCTGTCTCTGTTTTGTATATAGGTTCATTTGTGTTATTTTTTTTATTCCACCTATAAGTAATATCTCAGAATGGCCATCAAAAAGTCCACAAATAAAAAATGCCAAGGCGTTCTCATAAGCTATCTTTGGAGCGTTCCCAGGGAGTCTGCAGCCTTCACATCTCCTGGAGCTCTGATAGAAAGTTTTAAGGGCAGAACCACTGGGTCAGCATGGAAGTATCTCCTGTGAGTAGGTGACTAACACTGGGGATGAGATTGGCCAATGAGTAAATGGAGGGTGAATGGTCATGTGAAGGATGTAAATTCAAAAGGGAGAATGGCACTGCAATTCCACATCCGCCCGTGGAACACCCACTGTGCCAAGGACTGAGCCCTGCTCTTCCAGGAGCTGAAGGAGGGGCTGTGGGCAATGCAGCTCACCCCCAGGAGAGGGCGCTGAAGACCTCGGAGAAGCCCTCATGTACGACTGTCTGTTAGTTGCTCAGGTGAGTCCAACTCTTCGAGACCCCAAGGACTGTAGCCCGCTAGGCTCCTCTGTCCATGGAATTCTCCAGGCAAGAATATTGGAGTGAGTTGCCACTTCCTTTGCCAGGGGATCTTCCTGACCCACAGATTGAACCTGGGTCTCCTGCATTACACCCAGATGCTTTACCATCTGAGATACAGGGAAGTCCATGTGATTAGCTTCTTCCTATATTCTTCCAGAGAGAGACCCTGGGGCCCTTCACCTTTAAAACACAGAGAGGCCTTGGCCCCACCCTCAGAGACTCCCATCTAAATGGGGACTGGCACTCCACGGGGGATTTTTTTAAGTTTCCCAGGTGATCATAACTGGGAATCAAAGCTGAGAACCACTGGTGAACCAGATCTGGGCTTCTTGGCCCAAAGGAAGCCTGTGTTATTCCTTTCCTTGACCTGCAACTGGTGATGAGAGCATTTCCACAACCAAGAGATTTATTTTATTCCCCAAACCAAAAGTTACAGAAAATGGCATTTCCATATGTCCCCTTTCATTTTTCCAAAAAGGCAAAGGCACTAGGTAAGATTGCAAGGGAGGAGGGGTACAGCTTCTGTGCCTTATTAGGAAAGTAGAAAGCTACGGGGAATCCATTCACCTACCTAAATATGCTGTTCCCACATCGGCTGGCAAATAACGGTCAGCAGGTACACAAAAATAACTAGACATAATCCTGAATGACACGTACCCTCAGACTCACCCGGGGAGGCCTGAGATTTGCTGGTGCTCACAGCTTACCCCAGACAACTGATTCATAATCTCTGCGGGTGGGGCCCAGGCACTGGCACTTTAAAGCCACCAGGGGATTCTAATGTGCAGCCAGAGTGAAGAAGCACTGATAGTAAGGGGAGGTGGTGGGGCCAGTAAAAATCAGGAGAGGCCCAGGGGGACATGGCACTGATCAAGCCAGAGGCATGTGACTCAGCAGCTGCCAGTGACACTGAATGAGCGTTTGGGGTCAATGTTTGTTTTGGGGCCATGACTCAGAATTGGATATTGAAGGGAGGTATTCCAAGAGGAAGAGAGAGGGCAGGGGAGGGAGGGAGAGGGGAAGATGTTACATCCTAATTGAAAAGTGCCCTGAACTGAAAGCCTGGCAGATGGAGGATAAAGTCTTGGTGCTGGGGACTTTCCTGGTGGCCAGTGGCTAAGACTCCATGCTCCAAACGCAGGGGGCCCGGGTTTGATCTCTGGTCAAGAAACTAGATCCTGCATGCCACAACCAAGTGTTGGCATGCCACAACAAAGACTGGAGCTCCAGCATGCCACGACTAAGACCTGGCACAGCCAAGTAAAAATAAATAATAAAAAAATAAAGTCTTCGTTCTGACACTAAACATATACGTGACCCCAGGTGAGTCATTTCACTAGCCTTGGCCTCATTCTCCCATGTTACATGGATAGCTGTGTGTTTTCAGGTCCCTTCAGCTTCTGAGATTTTTCCAGGTGTTGTAACAACATCACCCAATAGACATGAGGTTGGACCCCATGGCAAAGGGGAAAAAGAGGCATCAGAGCTGAGTCTCTCCCAGGCAACCGAACGCAAATATTTAAGTTTGAGAAGAGGTGGCTGAGGGTTATTTTGGAGTCCTCAATTATTTGAGAATTTCATCCTCTCAAACATCACTCAGAGATGTCAAAAAAAAAAAAAAAAAAAAAGGCAGCTGACTTGATCTTCCTATCCAGTTTTCAGGGTGAACTCAGCTTCCCAAGTAAAACAAATGCTCATCCTGAAATCTACAGGTTTATTTGGCTACTGTGTTTTGCCCTGTTAGTTAATAAGCTCCTTGAAGCAGGAACTGGTTATCTAATAGAACCTTCATGTTGAGGGGCATGGCTTAAGCAAAGCACTTTCAGTGTGCTTACTTTTTCTACAACAGTCATGTTCCTGGAAAGCTGTGCATCAGCGGAATTTCCATCAATCAAACCCAATTTTAAATGTACATTAAGTGCTCCTGTGGTGAGTGCCTTTGAAGAGTGACTTAATTTCTTGGGTAATGCTAATAATTGTACTTAATTCAACTGTTTGGTAAGGCTAAATTTTAACATAGCAACTTTGATATAAAATAGAGGTTGTTTTATGTACCCTTAATCTGAACCCTTAAGGGGTTTGGGGTGTGTTATAATAAATCCTGCTGTAGCCTATACTCCTTCAGAATACGTGCAGCAAAAGGAGGGGTGTTATATTGGTTTAACCTTGACTGCGCTTCTGTGTGTTGAGCCACTTGCAAACTCAGAACAGAACAGTGATGACTTGCCTGTGCTTACAAAGGCCCAGGAGCTGCACGGTGCCATGAAATGAGGAGAATCACTGTGGGCTGGGCACTGAGGTCCTTCCTTCTGCTCACCACCATCCAGCTGTGTGCCATTGATAGAGTCTCTTTCCTTTTCTAGGCTTTAGCTTGCCTATTGCTATGTCAGAAATATTGGACTAGCTGGTTTCTAAAGTTCTCTTCAGCTCTGGCATTTTAGGATTTGGGGCTTCTTTGAAGAGTCTGGGGCATCTGAGGTTATCAAATTTTAAGGTCTTAGAACCACTCAGGTAGTGCTTTGATTCAGCTTGGCACAAACGTGGAGGATGGGCTGCAGGAGAGCCAAGCGCACTGCGTGCCGTCACGCAGGCTGTAGACTACACAAAGTGTTCGGCCTTGGCTGCACCTGCCCCCAGCACAGGGTTGTGTTACCTCAGCCGCCTCCCCCACCCCACTGTGTTAGGTGCTGCACGGTCTAGCCTGGCCCTTTAAACCTAAGGGCAAGAAAGCACAAATCTCGTGGTTAAAATCAAAGTCAGGGCGGGGCGGCGGTGGTGGCGTCCCATGACCAAAAGGCTATCTACCCTTCTGGGCCCACGGGAGGTGTGGCTCAAGTGTGGAGATCATATACACATAAATATCACCCAGGTTCAGCGAGGAAGTCAGGGTAAGGGAGGATTTATGGAAGCCCAAAGATTTGCAAGGCAGAGGGACATATTTGGTTGACTAAAACATTCTTTTGGGTTTTTCCATAAGAGGTTATGGAAAAATCCGAAAGTAAGTCCCAGCCAACCCAATATCTAAAGAGATGACTGTGACTGGAAACATTAGTTACTGATCAGTCTTCATGAAACTGTTTCCTAGATGACCTGGTTCCTCCCTAGAGTCCTGTGCTAAAGTTACAAAGAGGAGTAGTTCTCCAAACCTGGATGCTTATTGGAGGGACCTGTGAAGCTGGTACAGCCCTAGAATCCTGAACCACTCCCCAGTCCCACTGAGCGATGCTTACAAACTTGTAATTTCAGTCAGCTCCCTGGCGAATCTAGCACCACCAGCACAGCACAGACAACGTGACCGTGTTTAGAGAACACAGGTGAGAGCCGTTGTCTGAGTATTAGTTGAGGAAGGATTGGAGAGTAATTTACAATCATGATCAAGGGTAGATGATACCAGAAGAAGAGCAGGAACACCATTTAGGGCCTTCTGTCACGGTGGCCAAGTGAACATGGTCCCAGGCAGATAATCTGGGCCACCCAGTGGGCAAAGACAGCCCAAAAAAATTAGCCCGGTAGTCTGAGGATGTTTAACCGGGGAGCTGAATTCTCAAGAGGCATTTACGGAATGCCAGTCCTCCCACTTCCCCTTCAGCTGCTACTCATCTCTGACCACCTGACACCTTGAGGCCAACAGGAGTGTGAACCGTGCAGAGGGGGCAGACACTGTGCTGATCTGCACCCCACCCCTCAGCATGCATCTCTCTCGGCCCTCCATGTGCTTGCAGTACTCTTCCTTACTCCATTGCTCATCAGACACTTGGCCTGGGGTGTCATCAAAGCAGACATCTGGCTGTCCCTGGAGAACCTGGGGCAGAGTCCAGAAGAAAGCCTGGTAATGACTTTGAAAGCTATTCCCCACTTACCCAGCCGGAGTTCCTATCCCCAGAGAATGATCACAATCTGAACCTAGGTCTGTGTGTGCTAAGTTGCCTCAGTCATGTCCAGCTCTTTGCAACCCCATGGACTGTAGCCCGCAAGGCTCCTCTGTCCATGGGATTCTCCAGGCATAAGTCCTGGAGTGGCTTGCCATCTCCTTCTCTAGAGGAGCTTCATGATCCAGGGATCGACGTTTTATTTTTAAAATAGGGACTTCCTATAGGTGGTCCAGTGGCTAAGACTTCATACCTCCAATGCAGGGGACCTGGATTCCATCCCTGGTCATGTAGCTAGGTCCCTCAATGCAACTAAAGATCCTGAGTGCCACAACTAAGGCCCAGCACAGCCGTGTGTGTGTGTGTGTGTGTGTGTGTGTGTACACACACACACACACACACATATATTTTAATCTTAAAACATAGGAAAATATTTCTGTCATTTAGATAGAGAAGGATTTATTCATAATGCAAAAAGCACAAACTTATGATAAAAATATAATCATATTAAAACATAAAACTGCAAGAAGACACCAGAAATAAATTATAATGGCAAGCTAGAGACACATTGAGAAGATATATGCCACACAGAATAGACTCAGATTTGGTAGTTGAGTATGCATCAGAAACTTCTACCATCAAAAAAAAAAGATGACCAACAGTCAGAAAAAAATAATAGCAAAGGATATGAATAGTTTCTTCTCAGGAGACATACAGCTGTCCATTACAGAATCCTTAAGTAAGTAAGTAAAGTTGCTCAGTCGTGTCTGACTCTTTGCGACCCCATGGACTGTAGCCTACCATGCTCCTCCATCCATGGGATTTTCCAGGCAAGGGTACTGGCGTGGGTTGCCATTTCCTTCTCCAAAAGATCTTCCCAACCCAGGGATCGAACCCGGGTCTCCCTCACTGTAGGCAGACACTTTATCATCTGAGCCACTAGAGAAGTCTGTACAGAATCCTTAACCTTACAGATAATCAGGGAAATTCAGATAAAACAACAATGAGGTACCATGTTTTATTTATTGGTTGGCTAAAATTAAAAATCTGACATTCCTAAGTTTTGAAGACGAGGTAAAGAAGCAAACTCTTATATACTGTCCCAAGGTGGTGCAAATTAATATAACCATGTTGAAGACTCATCTGGCAATAATGAGCTAAGCTGATGATATACATATCCTACAACTCAGCAGTTCTTTCCTAAGTACATGTATGTGCTCAGTCATGTCCAGCTCTTTGTGACCCCATCAGGCTCCTCCGTCCATGGGATTTTTCAAGGAAGAATACTAGAGTGGATTGCCATTCCATTCTCCAGGGGATCTTCATGATCCAGGGATCAAATCTGTGTTTCCTGCATTGGCAGGTAGGTTCTTACCACTGAGCCACCTAGGAAGCCAAAGTATATACCCCTAGGGAAATTTGCACACATATATCAAAGAAATTCACACAAAGATGGTCACTGGAACAGTGTGGTAGTTTTAAAAAAAAAAAACCACAACTAAAAACAGCTTGAATATCTTACTAGTAAGTGAATGAATAAAAACTTTGATACTGTCATACAAGAACTATCATCTGGTAGTTAAAATGAGTGAACTAGATATGTTAACACAAATATTAAAAACATATTCCCTTAAAAATATTACAAAAGAAAATGTACAGAATGTTACCATTTATATAAAATCAAATTTACAAAACATTTATGGACACACACATGAATGGGCTACACACCAACTTCATCCCAGTGGTTACCTCTGGGAAACAGGAGGAGCAGAAATCTCTTCTCAAGGGAATTCCAACTGTATCTCTTGTCTCTAACACGGAAAAAGATCTGAAGAAAATATTACATTTTTATACTTGCAAACTAGAGGTAGTAAGGTTGCCACTAAATTATTCCGGCTTTTTCATGTGTGATTGAAGTATCTCCAATATCATAAAGGTTCTGTGTGCCCTTGTGCCAGCAAGCATTCATTCTGAATGTGACATTATCATACCTCAAGGACTTGAACTCAGTCCACTGAATTTGGAGATGTAACACAGGAACGCTTGTGACTGTCCTGCACAGCGCAAATTTAAACCAGATACAATTGACAGATGAACTGTTGCTCAAGCTGGAGTTACTAGCCTGGGATTAGGATGCACACAACAGACACTGACATGTGAGCGATGCCTGAACGGTGTCTAGGATGGGAGTGGGACAGGGAGTTTCATTACTGCTCGGAGAGAACACTGCTGACCTCACCTGTCCACCGTGCTCTGACTTTCCCCTGCTTCTCAGCCATTTTTATATCTCCAAGTTTTATTGGGTAAAACAGACTAGAAAAGGAACAGAAATCTCATTGAAAGGAATGTTGACTGAATAGTCCATCTCCAAAGAAATAATCCTAAAGACATTTTTAGCTCTATAGAAACACTATCACAATCACTACTGCCACAACAACTCTAGAATTATGAATGCCACCACTGCCACAACAAATCTAGAAACATAAATGCCCACCAACTGGAAAATAATTAAATGAGATTTCAAACTGATAGAATGCAAATAATAATTATAAAGACTACGTAATAAAATGGACAAATGTTTGCTAAAAAGAACATGGAAAAAGTACACTGAAGCTATAATCACATAAAAATATGTTTTCAAGCAGCTGAAGAAGCAAAGATAGATAAAAATTAGAACGGCTATGCTAGCACTGTATTATCAACATTACTTTAACCTTTTAATATTTATTCCTTAACTATCTTTTTTGGAAACAGCTTTATGGGGACAGAATGTCTCCATATTGTGGGTCACTATTCGCTGAAACTCCAGTACCTTGGCCACCTCATGCAAAGAATTGACTCATTGGAAAAGACTCTGATACTGGGAGGGACTGGGGGCAGGAGGAGAAGGGGACGACCGAGGATGAGATGGCTGGATGGCATCACAGACTCGATGGATGTGAGTCTGAGTGAACTCTGGGAGTTGGTGATGGACAGGGAGGCCTGGCGTGCTGCGATTCATGGCGTCGCAAAGAGTTGGACATGACTGAGCGACTGAACTAAACTGATACCACTGACCTACTTGGAGCAGGTCATCAATGGTCTTTAGTATATTCACAGGTGTGCTACCATCTCTACAGATCTTAGGACATTCTCATCATGACAAAAAGAAACCCCATGTGATAATGTCACATTCAGAATGAATGCTTGCTGGCACACAGGTACACAGAACCTTTACAGACATTGAAGGGTAAACCATACCCTTTAGCAGGCATTCTGCATCTCCCTGCCTCTTCCCCTGGCAATCACTAATGACATTTCTGTCTCTATGGATTTGCCTCTTCTGGACATGTCATATAAATGGAATCATACTATATGTGGCCTTTTGTGTCTGGGTGCTTTCATTTAGCATAATATTTTTAAGGTTCATCCATATCATAGCATGTATCGGTACCTTATTTCTTTTTATTGCCAAATAATTTTCCATTAAATGGATATACCATACTTTATTTCTGTGGTCCTATCTTTACAATACCCTGGAGGAGAGCATGGCAACCCACTCCAGTATTCTTGCCTGGAGAATCTCATGGACAGAGGAGCCTGGCGGGCTACAGTCCATGGGGTCACAAAGAGTCAGACACGACTGAAGCGACTCAGCAGGCATACACATCTTTACAATAAGAACAATGGAGAGAGATTTGCAGAGTCTTCCTTCTACCCTATTCTAACATGAATTACTTTGGGGGCTGATTGATGACCTTGGGGGAGTGAATGTCTTATAGAGTCTAGGTCTCCTGGGTTATAACTGGGACTTGGCTGTTGGGTAGGACAGGCCAGACTGGAGGTCTGGATCCAGGGACCAGAGTCTCTAGAGGGGAGAGCTGACATCTGGTGCAATCTGGGAAAAGAGAAAAGGAAGTGGGGTGGGAGGCAGGGGGGCAAGGAAGGAGGGGCTTAGCATAGGTAGGAGGTGCTGGACAGGAGGACGTTAGGAAGGAGATTGCAGGACAGAGGATAGGCAGAGGGGCTTACAGGCAACCAGCTTCCCAAGGAAGATCCAGCCACAGGAGGAGTGGCCCAAGCACAGGCCGAGGCTCGAGGGCAGGTCTGGGTACATGGAAAGTCCTGGGACACTGAGCAGGAGGCCAGACCACGGACTTGACTATGGAGTCAGAGTAGCTCTCCGCTGCAGAAAGCCCAGTCAAGGTAGAGCTGGGGCCACTCAACCAGGAATTTGAGGCCAGAGAAGGACAGGGGGAAGCAGAACTAAGAGGATGCTGTCCCTTGGATCCTATAGACTGAACCTGACTTAGGGACTACAGAAGTCAGGCAATGCAAATAGCTAGGAGGAAGGAAATAATTCAGTCATCGTGGTAAGAGCAGGCACCGTCGATTATGCACCAAGCATGGCGATAGGTGGTTGTGTATATTATCAGTAATCCTCGCAACCACTTACAAGGAAAGTACTACTACTACCCTAATTTTCAGATGAGAAGACCAAAACTTATAGAGGTACAACCATGATACAACAGAAAGTGACAAAGCAGGCTGAGAACCCAAGTCTGATTCCAAAGCCTACCTCTCCAGTTCTGAGAGTGGCACTGACTATTTGCTGAATCCACAGCAGAGAAAAGGTCCTGGAGCACTTGGCCACCGCATAATCGACACAAGTTCGCTTTGTCATCCATGGTGTATGGATGTTGCCCCCGGAGGGTGGTGAGAGCCAAGGTGTGCCCGGGGCAGCATTCTGAACTACTCAAGAGGGTGGTCACACACCCTCCTGCATTTGGACTTTCTCTCCTGGGAAATTCCATGCAGCAAGCAAAGGAGGATGAATCCCACAAATCACACTGGTACCTTTATCACAGACTGTTCTACTGACCTTTAATTCATCATCTCCTCCACAGCACTCCAGTAAGAACCTCTTACAACTATGACTGGTTATTTCCCAGGGCATTGGCGTGGATCTCAAAAAGATTAAGGGGCGGGCAGTGAGCTCGCAAGATGACTCCCCCTTCTCTCAGCATTGTTGACCTCCTTCTTTTAACAAGAGCTTGAGGCTGCTGTTTCTGGGATTAGACAGCTCTGTTCTCCAATCCCTCGCCTTCTCTCCGCTCAAGTGAACAGACGTCACAGCTGTCCCTGCAAACCCTGTGAAGAGCTGAGCCAGCATGTCCCAGGATTCTGAGTTGGGTAACTTACAATTCAATTCATTTCCATAAAATTTAAATGGAAAATAGATTCAGGTAAAGCGAGCCAGAAGACAACTAGGCCAAGTGGGCTTACTGCATGGTCAGCCACAGAGTGACTGTGTATGACTCATAGCCAGAGATGATCTGATCAAGGGTCCTGAGGGTGTGGAGCCCAGGGGTGGGCAAGGATGTGAGAGACACAGGGCTCCTTGGGGCTCCTTTTCAGAAGGGTTCTGCAAACTCGGGTCACTTTGGTTGATATTCAGTCCACATCCTATACTCCAGGAGGGCCTCTGTCAACTTCACAATCCATCTTGGCCGTGCAGATGGGGGGTTAACAGCAGCCCTAGTTGTTTTGTGTTTATTAATGACTTACATGTGCAGAGTACTTAATTCAGTTCATTTCTGGGCTTATCATCACTGCCATCCAGTTGGCCACACTCATAGGTATAAGTGGCCATTCATGTGGTCTCCTTGAAGAAGAAAAAGCCCTTCACCATATCAGTACCTTATGATCTACTGTGAGCAAGTCATTCTTTTGAGCTCAGGGCCTGGCACACAGTACATGCTCAACCAGCGACAGGTGTGCAGTGTGGGCCTCTCGGGTCCTTCCCTGGGACTACAGTTCTCTCAGAACACACCCTACACTTAGGGCTCTGGTGTGGCAGTCATTTCCCTGCCTGATGGGACCAACCTAGGGCAGCTGGAGGCCCATGGGAAGTATATAGGGGGTTGGAAGTGCAGCAGGAAATGGAAAAACCATTCCTGGAGAGGGAAAGGGCAATGAGAGGGATGGCTGGAAGCAGAAGACCAGCATCCTCACTTTACCGAGTGCCACTTCTGTATCCACCCCAAAGTGGCTTCGTAGGCAGAATTTACCCACCTAATATCCAAGGATTTACAAGTGAAGTCATTTGAGTGGCTTTTTTCTTTTGTAATTAACTATTCATTTACATAAAGTAGAATGCAGAGATCCTAAGTGTCAAGTCAGCGAGTTCTTACAAACTTATGCACCAGTGCAGCCACCACCCTGAGCTGAGCTGTCTTTTCTGTACTGGTTGCAAGGAATCCCGCACACAGCTCACACATCAAGAATGCCCACTGGGGAGACATGTCCTTCCCCTACAGCCTGATGCCTGTGGCCATCCATAAGATACAAATAAAATAGCGACCAAGAAGCCTAAAGGGAGTAAATGGAACTAGAACAGTGAGGCAGAATGGGGGTGGGTAGAACTGAATCACCAACTCAGTGATTCAATTCTAAAGGCTGTGGTGTCAATGAATCTGGGCAAGAATCTACAAGCAACGGCCCTCTGAGGGGGTGGGGGTGGGGGGCGGGTCACAGCCACTGAGCCTTGGAACTGACTCATGACACCTAGGTTCTTCCCACACTCGAGACTCAGTTTTCTCCCTGCCATCTCACTGCCTTGGAGTAAATCACATCACTGCTCCATGCCTGCGTCTCCAAACTCTGTAAAATGATGCACTTGTGGACTGAATGCTCTTTTACGTCTTTTCTGGCTCCAGCAACTTAGTTCTGTGTCAGTGATCTAGACAGGGCAGTTTCATTGCATGGGGACTCCAAATTCTCCCTTGCTGACTTAACACAGACACAGCCTCTTGGGCAGCTATCTGGTGCCCTCTGCAAACAGGGACTCTTCATGAAGAGGACCCAGGAAAGCAGGTGTGGAGGCTGGGTCTATGCCGAGAAAGTGCGACTCAGCTGACACATTTTCATACTCTTGTCATCTGATGAGAACTTTATCTTCCTGGGTCCTCCTCAAGAGTGTTTGGGACAGTGGAACCCAAAAGCATTTAAGAAAAAAAAAAAAAGAACTCTGGGAAGAAGAAATTCTGGTCTGTGCAACTTCACAGATTTCCAGTTTTTATAGGAAAACTAGTTCTCATCTTGTATGTCTCAGTTGTAACTCATCTGCAAGCCCCAGGTCAAATGCCACGTCCTCCTGGGAAACCCCTGGCTAGCAGGGTCCATGGACAATTCCTGCGACTTCTACTCACATCCCTCTTAATGCCCATATACCCTGTTCTATATATATATATAGATGATTATGGTCCTTTTAATCCTTCATAGGCTGGTTAAGTACTTTCTACATGGTAAGTGCAAAAATTCTCTTTTTTTAAAAAAATGAAGGAATAAATAAAGGAGTGTAAAATTTAGGAGAAACTGAATGATGTCCTTTAACAAAGGAATTGTCCTCCTATAATAAAAGTAGACAAGTAGAAAATTACCTACAATGAGCTCTTAAATCCTCCTGAATCTTCATTGCTGTGTCCTAGCTCATGGGATGCAATTATTCTCTTTGGCTAAAATGATTTGTCAATTTACAAAATACTACAAAAGGTGAAAGATTATCTGAAATAAATCATTGCAAGTATTTGTGTAGCACTTTGATCACTACCTACTCCAGTATTCTTGCCTGGAGAATTCCGTGGACAGAGGAACCTGGTGGGCTATAGTCTATGGGGTCATAAAGAATCAGACATGACCGACATCTATCAAAAAAAGAAAGGGACAGCAGCAGGCTTCCAGGGAGGGGATCTGAGAGGTCAGGCAACTCTTATTTCACTCTCTAAAGCACTCCTCCATATTATTCAGTCTTTTCCTATAAGCACATGCAGTATTTATTATTTAAATAATGTTTAATCAAGACTGAAGTTGACAGAGAGTTTTGACATCAATACACTCATTTAATTATGTGTGTATTATAATACATATAATGCATTTTATTGTCAAAAAATTGAATCTCAAGGAGATTGAATGACTTGCCCAAGAATTAATTGTAGAATCAGAAAACAGCGTGCTTCTGTAACAAAGCACAGGGAAGGAGGGAATTCATAAATCTACTCACGTTCTAAGCCTTTCTACGAGGACCTCATCATCAGGCCAATATAATTTACTAAGCGCATGGCCTGTGCCAGTCCCCATCAGTCCCCTCCTGAGACTCTATCAGGAGCTTTCACATCACAAAGGCTGCCTGTTCCTCCGTTTATGACATAAGACCCATTCAGTTACAGCACCTAAATGGATTCTAAGAAGGAAATGTTGCCTAAGTTGTTATTCTTATTCTCACCTGTACAATTTGGAAACCATCAACCAAATGATGTTATCATCTCACCACGTGTTGATCTTTTCCAGGCATCTCAGGATATACTCAGATAGGCAATGTCTTTGGCCAAAATGTTTCTTTAATTGGTGTCTTTGGAACTTAACTAACACAACGATTCATTCTGTCAATGTTTAACAGATAGAAATAGAATCCTTACTGGATTTGCCTCAGATGAAAAGAAAAAGTAATAAATATTTGTTTTTAATGCCTGGCTCCTATATTTCTCTCTCTAAGCAAGAGTGCTCACACTCCACGGACTAAGCTAGGGTGTCATGCCACAAGAAGAAGTGACAAATTCAAAACAGCAATTAGGTTTGGTTTTAAGAGTTTGCTTTGATAGCTATTTGGAAAGACAGACCCCACTGAGCCAGAACTTCCAGCTAACCACAGCAGCCTCTTGCCTGAACCTCTTGTTTTAATCACTGTAGAAGAGGTTTCAACCCCTCCAGCGATGGGGTCTTTCATCCCCAAGAATAATCTCCCCATAATCGGTAAATTTATCACTTTCTTAGCCAGAGTGTGCCAGGAAAGGCTGTCATATCATAAAGGCCCAGGGCTCAAGGGAATCTTAAAGTTGTCTAGCTCAGTAACTTTCCATCACTTGAAATCCCTCTAGGCTCCCCCAGTGCATGCTTGAACTGCCTGATGACCAGGGCGCTACTGCAGAATAAGTGACTTAAGCTCCCCTGATCCTCAGCCCCTTACAGACAGAACTGTGCTGGCTGAATCTTCCCTTCTCTCTCCCTTTTTAATTCAACCACCCTTCAAGGCCCAGCAGAAGTCCTACTTCTTCCTCAAACTCCTCCCACTGACCTCTGTCCCTCTGTTCCCTCAAATGCTGCTCTATCATAAACACCTGTCAGTGCCTAGTTGACAAAGGTCTGTATTATCTCCCAATCCAGATATTAAGTGTCTCAAGGCTGGAGACCATGTCTTTGCCTCTCACCTGCCCTCATGTCATCTGATCTGCAGATGACTACACTGATGGTGTTGAGTGTGCAGAAGATATCCTGGTCACAAAGTTTCAGTGTGTACACACTGGACACTAACTTCCTAAGGTTCAGGTCTGATGCCAGCCATCAAAAGGGGTTAAGTTAGACAGCAAATGGCCAGTAGTGCATTTTCAAGGGATGAATCATGCTACTGCTTCCCCTTGGGAATAGGTGTCTATTAAGTTTATTAGCCAAAAGGTGCGTTGTGTTTGAGACCATGTGGTGTGTTTGTATGTGCACGTGAGTTGGGGGGAAGCATGGGAGTGTCTGTGTTTGTGAATGAATGCGATTGGTAGTGAGTGTGTGCAGGAGTGAGCAGTAAGTGAAGGTAGGTGTGTATGTATGATATGCATGTGGTATGCTGGTGTAGTGAATATGAGTAATGTGTGTGCATTGATATAATCAGGTGTCAGGTGAGTGTGATTACATGTGTGAGTGTACACAGGTACACTATGTGCATATCTTGGGTGAGTGCATGAGTGTGCATGCACACGTGTTTGTACATGGCCCTGGACACAAGTAACCACCTTCACTTTTGCTCTGATTAACATGCTCTCTGCTTCTTCCATTCCTTGGATCTATGTGGGTCGACTAAGCCAAAGGTTTCCAAGTATTTTTGACTGTAAGTATAGGTAAAAACTTTCTGACATATAGGCTTATTTTCTTATAGATTATGAACATGTAGTACTGGCAGTCTATATGCTGAGTATTAAAATGCAATCATTCTTTTGTTTCTTAGGTAAGAAAATAGATGCAAATGGAAGTGCTCTTGTTTGTTTCCTATTTCCTAGTGGCGCACGTGGTCCGAGTGTGAGCTGTAAGCAGGTTCTACTTCAGATGCCACGCCCCTAAACCATATGACCCCTAGTCCGACTTCTCACCTCTCCCCTAGATACACACACATACACTCACACACTCACACTCTCACATACCTCCTGATGAGGGTTACCATTGGATTACTCAAAGCAAATGCCAGGAGATGGGCTGGAAATGGAGTCTATGTTCATCTGCACATGGAGACAGTCTCCAATTTGCACTGCTGATGCCAGTTTCTAGGAGCCATTACGAGAGGGACAAAGGCAGCAGCCAGGAAGATGCAGAGGTGAGCTCTCGAGCAGGAAATCAACTGAGCAAGAAGACTCTTTGAGGTTATACGGGGGCAAGTGGGTGTGTGGGTGCCTGTTTTCTGAATGTACTTGCCAGCCCAGCATGGTGAGGGGATGCGTTACACCCACATTTCAGAAATGACAGCGGATTCCCACAACAATTTACAGCAGGCATGACTTAACAGTGCATTAGCTAACGGCTGCTGGAATCACTTAAGTAAAACACTTTTTTTTTTAAGTCAATGCATTTTCTCTTAATGACACAGAGTTGGAAATGTCTCTGAAAGCCTTAGTAATCTAATGAAAGAGTGCTCAGATGCTAGTCTCCAGGACAGTAGGGTATAAAATGATGACAGAGCAGCAAAAAGGTCAGCTCCAGGGCCTGACCACCGGATAATAGGGCTGCTTATGAGGGAATGTAAATGGTGAGTCCTGAGGAAGGCAGTGGTGCTGGCTTTAACAAGCCTGTCTCCTGTCTGTCACTGGGGTGCTACCAAGATAAACCTTAGGATGTTTAATAATAACATTTCACATTTCCATCAAATTGCTCTTTCTTCAGACTAATAGTCATTTCTTTTACTAAGGACCCACAGTGACCGTAAGAAGGAGGCTCAGAGGAGTATGATGTATAGAGGGCTGTTTTCACTTGCTTTCTTTTTCTTTTTTTTGACATTTTCCAGGAGAAGAAATCACTCGGTAAGTGACAGGCTGGCACCTCCTCTGCCCTGGCAGGATGCTCTGGGCTGGATCTCCCTGGGGTTGGATGAGGTTGGAGCCAGTGGGGAATTAGCCTGCTGCGCTGGATTCCTGAGTGCTGACTCAGCCACAGAACTCCAGGAGCAGAGCTACAAGCAGCGGTCCACGCAGTGCCCACCATGCCTAGCTGGAAAGAGGACCAGCCTCTGCCCTGGAGGTTTACAACATCATATATCATGCATGCGGCTGATGTTTCTGAGACAGTAAATGAGTGAGAAAGAAAAGTGTCATGCTTATACATACACATTTAAGCAGTTTAAGCAAATGTGTACATTTGTTCCTTTTGTTCCAAAAGTTGCTGAATAAAGCAAGGCACAATGAATTTATGGTCAAATAATCAAGAAACGGCCAAGTTTAGGCAAAAGAGAAGGGGGTCCTAAGTTAGAAAAAAACGAAAGCTGAAGGCCAGAAAGAGTTTGCTCCCTGAATAAATGGCTTTTGTAAGGATTGACAATGGTGAGAGGGGTAGGTACCAAAATATTAAAAAGAGATGCAGAGGTCAGTCATAAAAACATGGGAAAGTCAGGAGAGGTATATGGAGCAGAAAGGGAGAACACAGGCTCCACTTCACCCACGAGAGTCCTGGAATTTGCCTGTTTTTCCAGAGTCATTGTGAATCGCACCACCTCTCACTCTCAACTGTGTCCTTTCTTGGAGGATAAACTACTCATCCTGGTTCTCAAGAGCCCACAGGATGCACTGAATTGCCAGACAGCACCTTCTTTGGCCAAGCCACCTGGTGGCTTGGTGTCTACCTTTGTAATCCTCTCCAAGGGGCTGAAAATCTCCCTTGCAGCCTGCCCTGGGGGTAGGCAAAGCTCCTGTTTCCTTCTGAGCGGATGGTTATCATAAGAGGTTCCAACTCTTCACTCCTGGGGCCACACTGGCTCCTGATGACACTAGAGGAATAGGGCGGAGATGGGGGGAGGGAGGTGAGGAGGAGAGAGAGTAGAGGTGAGAAGGGACGGAGACAGTGAGAATCTGGGGGCTGGAGCCGTAGGAGGGACATGGCTGGAGCTCACTGTCACCATGGGGAAGCCGGCAAGGGCTGGGGGAGGACAGGGCCCAGTGAGACCTGTTTTCTGCTCCAGATCCTTTTGCTAAGGCTGTTTTCTCATCTCCAAGTAAGAGTTAGTAACATCTATTTCCAAAGTTCATGCGACCTTTACAAAATAATCATTTTAAAGCATCAGGCACACAGTAGGCACTCAAGGAATGATGTGTACCTAAGAGCATTTTTCCTAAAATCAAACCACCTAAAACAGGGGACCATCGAGTGTTAGCCCCTATTCCATAAGACTGTGGCTTAGATCACCTCAGGCAGAGACAGGTGGGATGTTTCTGGGTATTCTGCAGATGACCTCAGTGGTGGACCAAGGAATAGGGCTGTGCTGGGGCACCAAGAGCATCTACTGCCCACCCCCAGCTATTTTTATTGAATTACTACTATAAACTTATACACAAAAAGAAAAAAAAATTAAGGCAGATTTTAAAAAGTGAATGGAATTTGGATGTTTTCTTCCCAAAGGGAATCATCCCTTAGGGCATCAGTCCCCAACCTTTTTGGCACCAGGGATCAATTTCATGGAAGACAATTTTTCCATGGACTGGGGGCAGGGCGGAGTAGGGTGGCTGATGGTTTCGGGATGATTCAAGTGCATTACATTTATTTTTTTTTTCTAGTGCATTACATTTATTGAGCACTTTATTTCTATTATTATTCCATCAGCTCCACCTCAGATATTAGATCCTGGGGGTTGGATAACCCTGCTGTAGGGAGCACATCTCCTCTTTCGTATCACTGCCCAAAGGATCCATAAAAGAAAGTCCAAGCACCTGCAGGACTCAAAATATAAGCACCAGAAGCCTTGTACCTGTACTAGGCCCTGGCCTCCATGCTGGAGATCCGCTAGCTCAGCCCCACTGATTGATTAATAGCCTGAAAGTAGAAAAAGGACAGTCAGAGCTATAGCTTTCGTTTCTATTCCTTTTGATAAAAACATGTACCAGTAAGAGGCTGTGAGTTGGAGGAAGTCTCCAAGAACTGATCACACCTGCAGAAAATCTGTGGGCTCCATAAACCATGCCTTGTAACTTGAGTTGAATAAGACCACAGGATGTTTAACTGTTGATAACAGCAATAAAAATGACGTTTAAAAATAACGACAATAGTAGCCTGAAACTAACAAAACATTGTAAATCAACTATACTTCAATTAAAAAGCTCTAAAAAACAAAGCTCACCTTGACAATACTATGACCAAGTCATGATTATAATAAAATCACATAATTTTCCACAAGAATCGACGTGTTCACCAAATTAACTACAAATAGTTTTTTGGAAAAAAAATAACAGAAATAAACAGTTGAAGATTATGGAAAATATTTGTTTCAAGGTGGACCAGAGGCTGCCTGCTGCCTTCTCTGGCCTTGGGCAAAGGAAAATCTGGTCGCACTTTTCCAACCGCCCACCATGGCCACACGGGGGCGCGCGAGTCAACGAATGATCTGGGCTTCCCACAGGCTTCCTCTCCGGAAAGAAACAACGTTGGAGGAGGACATCGGTGAGCAGAGAAACCTACTGGCTAATTCCTTGCTGGGCCCACTTCCGCCAAGGCAGTGACTCAGGCTGATTGCCCCCGGGTGGTTCAGAACCGTGTGGGTGCCTACACAAAAGGTTTCCCCTGTCTTCAAGGCACTTTCCCAGCACCGTGGCCTGGGGCACTGGTTATTGTTGTTACACCCGGGGAGCGGGGCGGGGTGGGAAGGATTGAATTAATAAATGAATAACCACCTGACGCGCCACCGGAGGGAGTAGATGAATACCCGCAAAGGAGAGTCTTTGGGGTGGAGGGCGCTGCGGGTGGGAGTGGGGGTGTGGAACAACAGACTGTCAATATGAACTGAGAATCTTTTTAAAGCTTTATTATCTGTCCCTTTCCCCACTTCAGGATCCTACTGTTTTTCCCTCCCACGCATAATTCAACAGATTTTATTAGCAATTTATCTTCAGTGACTCTTTCCAATACATTCAACTTAGTTTTCATAGAAACGTTTTCTTTTCATGGTCTAATTTCATTAGATTAGCTGTGATTGGATCAAAATTAGGTAATTAGAAGAAAACCCACAAACACAAGTGACTTTTGATAAGTATACAACTGAAAGGATGGAGACAGGCCCCTGAGCCACTAATGAGAATCTTCAAGTGTGCTCTTGGGTGTCAGAAGGAATGGGAGGGAGAATGAGTTTGGCAAGTCTGTAGAGGGGAAGTGGTTTAAGAGAATACCTCCTAACCTTTGGTGAAAAGATCTGAAAAGCTGCAGACTCGGCATTTATAACATGGCCAAATTTGCTAGACAGACATGCAACACTTCAGAAGCACATCTGATGTCCAAGCAAGGAATACCTTCACCAGTGTAGGCTTTTATCAGTCACTGAGCTGGCTACCACTTGCCCAGGTTAATTCAGTTTCACTACAGTGCTGCCCACATCCTAGGAGTACTCGCAAATCCTTGTTTCCCTAGCATTGAAAATTACTACTAACTGAAAAGGCAGACACATTACATGAAAAGGCAAACAATAAGGTTTTTGGAAGAAAACAAAGATGGATATACCATAATCTTCAGGCAGACAGCAGTTTCTTGAATAGAACACACACACAAACGTGTTACCCATAAAGAAAAAGAAAAACCAAGAAAAAATATTGGACAAATTGGACTGCCTCATTGAGGGCTTCTATTCACCAAAATATATCCCTAAGGACTGAAAAGGCAGGCAACAGATTAGAAGAAGGGACTTGGAATTCATACATTCAACAAAGAGTCAGCTCTGGAATATATAAAGATCTCCCACAAATTAAAAAGAAAAAGGCCGACAATCCAATAGAAAAATGGGCAAAAGACTTGAGTAGGTACTTCTAAAGGAGGATATCCAAACAGCTACTGATCATATAAAAGGTGCTCAAGAGAAACACAAAATTGTAAGAAATATAAGCTAAAATCAGAATAAAATCAAAAGATGAATGGTCAACAGATATGGTACATATATACAGTGGAATACCATTCAAGTCTTAAAAATAAAGGAATTTCTGACACATGCTATAACGTGGATGAGCTTGAGAACATTATGCAAGTAAAATATACCTGTCACAGAAGGATAAATATTATACAATTTCACTTACATGAGGTACTTAGAGTAGTCAGATTCAGAGAGAGAGAATGGTGTTTGTCAGCCGTGAAGGCCCGGGAAATGAAGACTTGGTGTTTAACGGGTACAAAGTGCCAGTTTGTAAAACGAGGAAAGTTCTGGAGTTGAATAGTGGTGATGATCGCACAAAAGCATAAATGTTCTTAATGCTGGTGAACTGTACACTATAAAATGGTCAAAAATGGTAAATCTGAATGTTACGTATGTGTGTTTTACCGCAATAAAAAAAGAAGAAAAATTACAATGAAACACATCCAGTGGAAGTGCTGAAAGTGGATTAGGCATGTGTTAACACCACCAACTTTTGGCAGTCATGGAGCAACTGGAACTCTTCATACACTGTTGGTGGGAGAGTAAGTTGGTACAGCCATTTGGGGACACGGACAGCGGCCACCTCATGACTCAAAAATCCTATTCCTAGGTATGCGTGCAACACCACTGTGTACATTTGTTCACCAAAAGATGCAAACTAGAATGTTCACAGCAACATTATTTATATTGCTTCTAAACTGGAAATGACCACGTGCCCATCAATGGTAGAACAGATAGCTATTCCCACAATTTCATGGCAATGAAAATGAACAAACTACACGCAACAGATGAACCACAAAGAAGGCTGAGCACTGAAGAACTGACACTTTTGAATTGCGGTGCTAGAGAAGACTTTTGAGAGACCCTTGGGCTGCAAGAGATCAAACCAGTCAATCCAGAGGGAAATCAACCCCGAATATTCATTGGTAGGACTGATGCTGAAGCTTCAATGCTTTGGCCACCTGATGCAAAGAGCCGACTCATTGGAAAAGATCCTGATGCTCAGAAAGACTGAAGGCAAAAGGGGAAGAGGGCGGCAGAGGATGAGATGGTTAGGCAGCATCACCGACTCAATGGACATGAGTTTGAGCAAACTCAGGGAGACAGGAAAGGACAGGGAAGCCTAGCGTGCTGCAATCCATGGGTTGTAAAGAGTCAGACACAACTTCATGACTAAACAATACACAACAGCAGGGATGAATCTCATAAACAGAATGTTGAATGAAAGAAACCAGATACAAGAGTGTACAGTCATCATTTGGTATCAGCAGAGGTGATTGTTCCAGGACCAAGGCAGATACCAGAACCTGAGGATGCTCAACCTTCTGTTATCCATGGTTCCATATTCACAAGTTTAACCAACTGTAGATCAGTGAAAGTGAAAGTTGCTCAGTTGTGTCCGACTCTTTGTGACCCCGTGGACTATACAGTATAATACTGGAGTATTAATACTATAATACTATACTATAATACTGGAGTGGGTAGTCTTTCCTTTCTCCAGAGGATCTTCCTTACCCAGGAATCAAACCAGGGTCTCCTGCACTGCAGGCTAATTCTTTACCAGCTGAGCTACCAGGGAAGCCCAGTAGATCAGTAGTACTGTAGTATTTATTGGAAAAAAATAAAAAAACACATACAAGTGGACCCATGAAGTACAAAACCATGTTGTTCAAGGGTTAACTTCATATCATATGAATCCACCTTTTTAAAGTTCAAAACCAAGTAAAACTATTCTATGCCCTTGGAAGTCTAGATGGGGGGAGAAGGGGGACAATGACAGGAAGAGGCATCGGGAGGCTGATCATATTCTGTTTCTTCATCTGGATGCTGATCACTTGGTGTATTCACTTTGTGAAAATTCACTGAGCTGTACACTTATGCGCTAGGCATTTTTCTGTGTGTATATGTCACTTTAAAAGTTGACATAAAATAACAAAATCAGACACATGTAGCATTGCATATAATGAAGCATTCAATTCAAATCCTAAAAGATGGGGCTGTTAAAGTGCTGCACTCAATATGCCAGCAAATTTGGAAAACTCAGCAGTGGCCACAGGACTAGAAAAGTTCAGTTTTCCTTCCAATCCCAAAGAAAAGCAATGCCAAAGGATGTTCAAACTACAGCACAATTGCATTCATCTCACATGCTAGCAAAGTAATGCTCAAAATTCTCCAAGCCAGGCTTCAACAGTACATGAACCGTGTACTTCCAGATGTTCAAGTTGGATTTAGAAAAGGCAGAGGAGCCAGAAATCAAATTGCCAACATCCGTTGGATCATAGAAAAAGCAAGAGAGTTCCAGAAAAAACACCTACTTTTGCTTCATTGACTATGCCAAACCTTTGACTGTGTGGACCACAACAAACTGTGGAAAATTCTTAAAGAGATGGGAATACCAGACCACCTGACCTCCTGAGAAACCTGTATGCAGGTCAACAAGCAACAGTTAGAACAGGACATGGAACAATAGACTGGTTCCAAATTGGGAAAGGAATACATCAGGGTTGTATATTGTCACCCTACTTATTTAACTTCTATGCAGAATACATCATGCGAAATGCTGGGCTGGATGAAACACAAGCTGGAATCAAGATTGCTGGGAGAAATATCAATAACCTCAGATATGCAGATGACACCATCCTTAATGCAGAAAGTGAAGAACTAAAGAGCCTCTTGATGAAAATGAAAGAGAAGAGTAAAAATGTTGGCTTACAACATTCAAAACACGAAGATCATGGCATCTGGTCCCATCACTTCATGGCCAATAGATAGGGGAACAGTGGAAACAGTGACAGACTTTTATTTTCTTGGGCTCCAAAATCACTACAGATGGTGATTGCAGCCATGAAATTAAAAGATTCTTGCTCCTTGGAAGAAAAGCTATGACTAACCTAGACAGCATATTAAAAAGCAGAGACATTATTTTGCTGACAAAGGTCCATCTAGTCAAAGCTATGGTTTTCCAGTAGTCAAGTATGGATGTGAGAGTTGGACTGTAAAGAAAGCTGAGCACCAAAGAACTGATGCTTTTGAACTGTAGTGTTAGAGAAGACTCTTGAGAGTCCCTTGGACTGCAAGGAGAGCAAACCAGTCCATCCTAAAGGAAATCAGTCCTGAATATTCGTTGGAAGGACTGATGCTGAAGCTGAAACTCCAATACTTTGGCCACCTGATGTGAAGAACTGACTTAGTGGAAAAGACCCTGATATTGGGAAAGACTGAAGGCAGGAGGAGAAGGGGACGACAGAGGATGAGATGGCTGGATGGCATCACGGAGTCGATGCTGCAGTCCATGGGGTTGCAAAGAGTCAGACACGACTAAGTGACTGAACTGAAAGTATTCAATTATGGAATATTTAGGACACAAGAACGTGGGAAAGTCAAGACCTAATGGAACACTGGTGGAGCAAAATAATGTACCGGGCTTCAACTAGAATGCAATTCACCATCAGGGAGTCATTCAGGAGCAGGGAAAATTTAGGTCAACAAGCTGATGGCACCAGAAGGTGCTGTTAGGGCGCTTAACACCCGTGTTATTCATCCTAGCATCTAATCACATGGCGTCTCATTTTGTTATGCAAAGGTCTGGTGAGTGTTCACCTTAACTATAAGCTCCCTGAAAGCAGAGACTCTGGTGCTGTTTGTCTAAAATAAACCAGAACCTAGCACAGGGTTAGGCATCCCACAAGAATGAAGACCACTATGTTCAGCATTAATATACAACATTAGAATTATGTAACAATGATATAATAAATTAAATGTGTTGTCTGCTAATGCAGGGAACCAGAAATGTTAGATTATCTATCCAGGGGCAAATTCATAATAAACAAAGAGCTTTGGCTTTGAAGCATGACAGATCTTGGGCTGGTTTATATAATATCCTTGACCTCTGCTTTGCAACCTCCAAGTGAGGAGAGTTGTGCCCTTATAATGTTGGTATAAGGATGAGATAAATTATATGAGATAAAGCTGAGGAAGTGGGGGATCTAGGACACAATTATGTGCCTAGCAGCATACACACAAGTACGGTAGCTGTCTTCTCCCAAAGTCTGTGTAGACTTCTGATCTTAAGCAGAAAAGAAGGTGGAATCTGGATCCTTCCTCGTCCTAAATTTCCTCACATCTTCCAGAAGGTGGCTCCTGGGGTAGGGGCACTCTATATCACGCCTTTCTGACCTATCTCCAGGAATCCCTTTTGCAGCTACACTTTTTTTTTTTTTTTTTAATGAATCAGATGCCACTTTTATGATTTTACACTTCCAATCTTGATGAAGGCCCATGAAAAGTGAAAGTGAAGTTGCTCAGTCGTGTCCGACTCTTTGCGACCCCATGGACTGTAACCTATCAGGCTCCTCTCTCCATGGGATTTTCCAGGCAATAGTACTGGAGTGGATTGCCATTTCCTTCTCCAGGGGATCTTCCCGACCCAGGGATCGAACCCACGTCTCCCGCATTGTAGACAGACGCTTTACTGTCTGAGCCACCAGGGAAGTCGCAAGGCCCATAACTCGTGAATAATTTGATACACTAGTTAGGACAGGGGTTGGTTACAAAAAGCCTTACAAATTTCTGAGTACAAACGTACTGATGCCACACTTAGTGTTATCCTTTTCCCAGGTCTCCCTCCATCAGGCTCTTTCCTTTTCCTGACCCAGCACCCACTGAGAGCCCCCTACTGTTGGAGGAGCAGGTGCTGGGATCCCACAGAGGTGGACACCGTGGACTGGGGCGTGGGGAGTCCAGGGACAAAGATCCTATCCTCTGCCTATGAGGTGGGGGGACCACCGAGCTCCCCTCTTTGGACCTCAGTTCTCCTACCTAAAAAGTGAAAAAGGAACTGGATACCCTGCTTCCTTCCTGCTCCAATACTGGATCAGTTCAGGTTCTTTCATTCACAAGTAACAGAGACTAAAAGAAGCTGCTTCTGCACAAAGGGGAATTTATTGGGAAGACCCTGGGCCATCTCACAGACTCCAAGGAGGACCTGAATCCCAAGCCATAGGATGAAGAAAGCAGGCTGCCCAGGACACCCCAACAATGGGAGTCTATGGGGTTGCCCTCTCAACATGACTCAGACCTAGGCAGGAACAAATTTTTGAATCAACCAAAGATAGATGAAGTAGATCCTAGGTGGGATAAATGACATGAGTGATGGTGATTGGCTCCCAATGACAAGGCAGCAGAGTCCATTACAGAGTAACTTGTGTGGCCTCTGCAAAGAGAAGATAGGCATTCAGACCGGAAGGTGGGCAGCGAGAGTCTTCCCTGGATCTGCCTGTGTAGTGGGGAGGCCGCTGGGCATGTGGTTCAATGAATGTTCCCGTTCTCCCCAGTAAGGGGCATGGTGGTGTCTGGGGAAGAAGTTGAAATCAGGTTCTAAAGACTAACTCTATGCTTATTTGTAAGATTTATTGAGCATCCAACATGAGCCAGCAGGCACTGGCCTAGATCTGCCACTCACAAACTGTGATCTTTTGGCTAAATTTTCTGAACTCGCTAAGCCTCCATTCCCTCGTTTTAAAACTGATGAGTAGTACCCGGTCACCTCCACATCTTTTATCAACCATGTGCTCTCTAAACACTACATCTTACTCAGCTATCTTTAGAGTCCTCATGTCCTCACTGTGGAGTGTCACACAGAACAGTCATGAGGTGACTGATAAGCTGCAGAGAAGTGTAGTCTGACTGCCAAAGAGACCATTATCAGACCAGAATAGGAAGAGCAGGGTTCATATCTTTCGCATGGTACTTTTCAGAAACTGTAACATGTCTCCTTTGGTTTGCCCATTCATTGATCCACTGAATGACTGATTTACTCAACAAATTACTTGGTGCTCACTTTGGACCAGACTTAGAGCTCAGTTCAGTTGCTCAGTCGTGTCCAACTCTTTGTGACCCCATGAACCGTAACACACCAGACCTCCCTGTCCATCACCAACTCCTGGAGTCCACCCAAACCCAGGCATGGGTTAGACCAAGACCCTTCCCTCAGGGTGCTTGTGCTCTATATGAAATGCGCAGCCTAATCACTAATCACACACACAATGAAAGTGAAAGTGAAGGTTGCTCAGTCTTGCCCAACTCTTTGCAATCCCATGGACTGAACAGTCCGTGGAATTCTCCAGGCCAGAACACTGGAGTGGGTAGCCTTTCCCTTCTCCAGGAGATCTTCCCAACCCAGGAATCGAACTGATGTTTCCTGCATTGCAGGCAGATTCTTTACCAGCTGGGCTGCCAGAGAAGCCCCAGTCACACACACAACAAGGCACGATAAGGGAGAACAGAGCGTATTGTAGGTAGAGGGGAAGAAGCCAAGAGAAAAAGCAAAGAACATTGCAAGAGAAAGAGGAGATAATTCACAGAGGACCTGGAGGCTAGGGGGAGGCAGATGAGGATGGAGCTGGAAGAAAGCAGTATTTTCTTCAGTTCTAGAAAAATCACTAATGTTAAACAATTTTCAGGGCAGAAAGAACCCTTTGATAAGATGAGTCTTCTGTATGGTTTTAGAAGCAGTCAGAAGTGGGAGCTCTACTTACCATCTTAACATCTGGCCACACCCCCAGACACCACCTCCTTCTGCTCTGCAGGGGCAGAAGCTCTCTGTATCTTTTTTTTTTTTTTTTTTTGGCTTGATGCTCCCTTAGTCTTGGTATCACCTGCCCGAATTTAGTTCCATGGGGGTATGAGTGGGAATTGAACATGGTTGAAAAACCGCAAGGAGAGTATGTATGCACAGAGTAAAAAGGTTTCTATATGTGCATCTTCCGCTGGGAGAAACTGCTTCCCCATCACTCTGGTGTCTCAGACTCAGGCACGACTCATTTTTCACTTTTCCATTCCAATTAGCTGCATATTTTTAGCACGTGTTATATAAGTCTCATCTGCCCGAATTCGTTGGCTCAGGGCCTCTCCTTCCTTTCATTTCACTGGTGGATTGACCCGCGTGGTGGGATGACAAGTCTGTAAATAGCCTGCCCGAGGAGGGGTGGACGGAAAGAGCTCTGGAGATGAAGTGAGGGTTTGTATTTGGCATGCCAGGGCTAAATCCAGCCCTTCTAAAAGGGGAAGCAGCAAGAACGCACAATTCTGAACTAAACGGCAACACGTTAGAAAGGGCTGCTCCGCCTACAACAAGCATGAAGAAGCCTGGCTCAGACAGATGGGGCCAGGATCTCACAGACAGGTCTCCTCGACTGTCTCTAAACCAGGCTTAGAGGAGGCCGGCCGCAGGTCCGGAGTGCACCGAGGGCTCTGTCCGAATAATAATATGCAGAATAATCCTCTATAATTCTATGCATGGCTTGCAGGCCTTTCTAGGAAAAATAAAAGCTCATCAGCACTGTCAGTGGGTGGCAGGAAAAAGCATGAAGTGGGCCTGAGAAAACACTGCCCTCGACTCTTGTCATTCTAGGGAAGGTGCTTCACCTCTCTTGGGGTCAGGATCAGGTGCTAAAAATATCCACATCACTTTTATACACGAGGTTATGGAAGGACTAAAATGGAACAATGAACATGTACAGAAAAGTAAAAGGTTACATTCAAACGTAAAGCATCATTGCTATGAGTCTGACATGTAACCCATGATTACACACCCTGAGTTAAATTTGCAGAAGGCACTAGGGCTAAGCCGTCTCCTCCCAGGGATCACCGTATAAGACAAGCTCCTCTAGAAACCAGAGCCTGGAGAGGAGAAGAGAGGATACCCTAGAAGTCAAGGGGTGTGGTGCTGGGGTATGACTTTAGTGTCCCCAGAGAACACAGAAAAGCTAGACAGGTCCTGGCTCAAAGGTAAGTCTCCACGTCCACTGAGATCTTTCAGCTCATCCATCCATCCTCCTCCTTCAGGACATGCAGTGGGCGATAGGTATCATGAAAGTCGCACATCTGAATGAAGCCTTGGATCAAAGACTTTCCAGAGTCACTATACAGAAGTCTTCCCAGAGCTAAAGAAAAGTAAAGCTGTGTTCTTCCTCAGCCTACACCAACAGTTGGCAGTTATACGTTTACCTATTTAATGAGAAGATATTAAATAGGTAAACATATAAATATTCAAATCCAACACAGGAAAGAATATCAGCATCTGTGAAAAACAAGTGACCTCCTGCTGATTCGAGGTTCTGGAAATGAAACCCCTTCTCCAACGCCCCTCAGTCTGGAGTGTAGAATCAGTAACATACCTTTGGACCAGCAGCTACACACCATGTAGAAAGTTAGGATCCTTGGGTCAGAGAGGTCTGAATTCATGTGGCTTTTCTTGGTGACACTGGGGAAAGTATTTATTTTGTTTACCCATCAGTTTTCAATGTGTAAAATGGAAACAATATCTGCTTCACATGAGGATTAAATTTAAATAATGTATATAAAAGAAACACATTTTTGAAAAGACAGATTAAAAGCTTGGGGCCTGGCACACTGAACAGCAGTCAATGAATATGAACTTCTTTCTCTTCTCCAGGTTCCAATCCCAGAGAAATCCAACAAGACTTGTTAGCTCAACCAATTATATCTTTACTCTCTAATCTCCTTTTTCTTGGATGTATAAACTCACATGTGCACATATAAACTTTGTAACACCTATGACTCTCTTGTGTCCTACTTTTCAGCTGAAACTTCTAAGTTCAAATTCTGTTTCCAATAACCCTTTCTAGTGACTCTGGCGAACAGAAAGCCTTCTTTAACACTTCTGTCTGTAACTGTCAATACAACTCATTGATACTCATTGGAAAGAGACAGTGATGTAAAACAGACAAAATAACCCTGACTTTAAAAAACTCTCTGAATCCCAGCCTGGGTCTTTCAACTGGTACACCACCACCTGCTCTGCCTACCTCACAGTTTTGCCTTAGGCTCAAGGAGAAGGAAATGGCAACCCACTCCAGTGTTCTTGCCTGGAGAATCCCAGGGATGGCGGAGCATGGTGGGCTGCCATCTATGGGGTCGCACAGAGTCGGACACGACTGAAGTGGCTTAGCAGCAGCCAGCAAAATTACCTGTACAAAAGAGCTATCTAATCTGCCATAACTATGTAAGTACAAGGTTTCCACCTCTTCATCCCCAGGACTGTCACCACCTCTCCAACAGCTACCATCATAAGCATTACCACCAGCATGACCGTCACCACCCCCGGCATCGCCATCGCCAACGCCATCATCATTACTATCATTATCACCACCTTCATCATCATCACTCCTGCCATGATCACCATCATCACCACATTACTGCTCTCGCCATCACTACCACCGTTATCACCACTGCCATCACCGTCATGACCACCACGGCCAACATGACTGCAGCTCCCATCACCATCATCATGACACACAAACGATCCTTAGGATGTAGGTACTCATTTAACTCGTTGAATTCACTAACTCCTTCCTGACTTAATATGCAGCAGAAATGTGTGTCAGGCTCTGAAGAAAGTGGTTCTGTACATCAGTTTCCCTGAAACAAGGAGAAACACTTCTTCCCCACATATCCTTGGCCAGGGCTCTGGAGAAAGGAGAATTCAAAATTAGCCACCTGGGTTCCCATGCATATCATTGCAAGCCCCAGCAACTTAGTCGGCTGCTTGCTGAGCAGTCGACTGAAAATTCATGCCTGTCAACCCTGACATTTCTCACAATTTCTGAGTTATTTATACTGTACCAGTCTGTGAGATTCAGGTCCCTAGATTCTTGGGGTGTAGGTGTGCCCAGTTGCTCAGCTGTGTCCGACTCTCTGTGACTCTTTGGACTATGGCCTGCAAGGCTCCTTTGTCCATGGGATTTTTTCAAGCAAGAACACCGGAGTGGGTTGCCATTTTCTTCTCCAAGGATCTTCCCAACCCAGGGGTTGAACCCACATCTCCTGTGTCTCTTGCATTGCAGGCCGATTCTTTACCCACTGAGTCATCGGGGAAGCCCCTGGGATGTAGGAGAAACTGGTAAAATGCTCTTCTAGAAATTTCCAACCCAAAGTGGATGGCAATGAGGTATCTAATATTCCGCCCACTGAATTCTCCTGATCTGATCCTACTCACTTAAATTAGCCTTGACTACCCTCCCCACTGAACCCCACTCTCAGGGTACCCCTACTTGGGGGTCAAGAATGTCTACCCCATCATTCTGTCTGCTTATGAAGACCCTGACATCCATGCTGAAGTCCCATCTTGGCTAGAAGTTGGCACAGGTTTTTCCAGTCCTCAATGATTGACAGCAGCTTTCTCTCATCAACATCACAGATCTTAGCTCTTCAGAAAACTAACCTCAGACTAAGTGATCCTTGACCAGCCTGTGAGTTCCCTGAGCTTGTGCTCCAGAATTATTCCTTGGGTTCATTGCTGAGCTGGCTGTATCTAAGGAACACAGTGAATACTTGCTGATAATAACTGATGATAGAAAGGTAGGATGCTTAACAAGTGAAGTGAAATGAAAGTCGCTCAGTCATGTCCAACTCTTGCAACCCCATGGACAGTAGCTGTCCATGGGATTCTCCAGGCAAGAATATTAGAGTGGGTTGCCATTTCCTTTTCCAGGGGATCTTCCTGGGGTGTCTACACCCCAGGAATCAAACCCAGATCTCCTACATTTCAGGCAGAGTCTTTACCAACCAAGCTCCAGGGGAGGCCCCATGCTTAACAAGGTCAGGTGAAATAAGTTAGCAGGACAATTTGTCTACAAGAAAGGATAAAAACCCCATCCTTCAGTACAAGTCAGCTCAAAAATGAGAAACTGGACATCTTAAAGAATAGCCCTGAGGTCCTGGTTGCCTGATATCAGGCTCCAGATAGTCCTTTGTCCTTCAGGATTTTAGCAAGCTTACCCTTGAGGCAAGGTTGCACACCCTAGAGACACCCTGCCCAGCATTGTCTGTCTTAATCCTCTTCAGTGTTCTCAGTTTCAGTTTACTGGGCAACCCAAGAACTCTGGCTGCTCAGCCCTGCCTGCCATGGGCCCTCAGGTTGGTTCTTTACCCTCTGTGCTCAGAGCTGTCTACACCCCAGCTGGCTCTGCTGGTTTCTGCACACCCCACGCCAGGCCTGGCTTTGGTCGCTCTGCATTCAGCCTCCCATCTCCCATCAATCAATTTCTGTGGAACTCTTTGCTGCAACTGATACAGAATGAAACACCCATTTTTCTCAGTGCTGTGTTTGGGGTCAGTAATAAAATGGCATTTCTAACTAACATTTACTTGAGTGCATACTATTTGCCAAGCACGCATCCCAACATTCCATATGTGTGTTCAACCCTGTATTACAACTACTCTATGAAGGGGGTTGGGGTGAATACTAGCATTTTTCCCTAGTGAGTTAAACAACCAGCCCAAGGTCCCCTGATGCTGGGAAGTGGCACAGCCCAGTCCAATCTGGGCGGGAGGCTGCACTCCCAGCCTCTCTGCCATTCTGTCTCTATAGAACACCCATTACAGGGAAGAATGCTTCCTTCCAACTGACCCCAGCAATCACGGTTTCCTTAATGTCTCCCCTGCTTTCAGTCCTTCCTATTCAAAAACAATTGGTCTGGTGAAGAAAACCTCAAATTTGGCATGAGGATGTCTTTCTTCTGGCAGTGGACATATCTGCTTTAGCTCTCCCCAAACAGAAGTACATTTGTTTTCCTTTTGCTACAATGATCAAGAAACCAATTACTTACCAACTAAATGGCCAGGCACGAAAGTCAACTCCACTGCCTTTTTCCACCTACAAGGAGAGGCTCCGTGGAAGTTTCTGTAGACTTAAGTCCCAGGAGAGAAGGGAGAATGCGGTCCAGTGGGTTGAGTCCCTTTGTTTATCGGGAATCAAGGCTTGTGGAGGGAATGTTCACACCCCCCTCAGCATCTCCAAGGAGCCAGGATGTAGCAAACTCATGTTTACATGTTAATTTATTCATACTACTCTTCTCGATGCTTCCAATAACCCCCCTCCCACTGCCCTGAGAACATTCAGCTAGGTGAGCTAGTTCCCACACATCCCTACCTCATTCCAAGCTCATTCCAACCACTGTACCTTTGCTTACCAGGTACCTCCTGCCTGGAATTTCCTCCCTCATTCCCCTCTGATCATACAAATCCATCCTTCGTAGCCAGCTCCCATGTCTCATGGAGCCTCCTGAACCCTTCAAATCCTGAGGGTGAGCTCCCTGCTCTGTGCTCCTACCTCATAAAGTCTATGCTCCAAAAGTCAGTGCTTAACTATGCCATCACGGGGTATTTCACATGTCTCCTCAACTAGTCTGGGAGCAGAAAGCACGTGTCTTGTGCTCCTACATCTACCACTGACTCTGAAATGGGGCTGGGAATACACACTGGAGATGAACACACTTGGCTGGCTGATGAAAACTGGATGAGGGGGCTTCCCTGGTGGCTCAGTGGTAAAGAATCGGCCTGCCCGTGCAGGAGACACGGGTTCCATCCCTGGTCCGGGAAGATCCCACATGCCGAGGATGTGGGACAACCTTGGCACAACCAAGCCCTTGTGCCACACTGCTGAAGCCCATGAGCCCTGGAGCCCGTGCTCCGCAACAAGAGAAGCCACTGCAGTGAGATGCCTGAGCACCACAACTGAAAGAGTAGCCCCTGCTCGCCGCAACTAGAGAAAAGCTGCAGGAGCAATGAAGAGCCAGTGCAGCTCAAAACACAACAGAGCTGGAGGAGGCTCTGGGCTTCAGCTGCTCTACCTCCAAGGCCAGTGTCAAAAATGACGAACTGCAGGCCAGAGTCGTAGATCCTACCGACCCCCGCTGCCCCATGGCATCTTCTCCCCAGAGCTCCAGAGACGCCATGCTGCAAGCCTGGGGTGGGGTGGAGGGCTCTCAGTGGCTCCTCCTGGCCACTGTTCTGGGCACGTGCACACACTACAGGTTAAATCCTCCCAATTCATCCAGCACTCCTATCTCCGAATCTGAACACTGAAAAAAACCTCAAGAGGTAAACTGTGTCATACCATCAGTCCAGGGATCCAGGCACCTATAATCTCTGCATTTCCTAAAAAACTTTAGTGCCAAAGTCTCTCCCCCAGGGACTTTCTGAAATGGTCTCCTCTCAGCAAGGCCTACTCCTCCAATTATTGCTCCCCATACAAATAAAAGGGAAAGTTCAAAAACACCGTTCCCCTCCCCCCTCATTATAAACACAAGGGCTCAGGTCTGTTCCTTCTCTTTATCCTGCTTTACAGAAGGTGTGTGGTACTTTCCCGCCTCTTGCATCCTAAAGAATTGCCAATCCCTATAAACCGGGGATATCAGAGCATGATCACCTGTGTGCCTATTATTTCCGTAACTAACACGTAAAGGATGTAGCCTCAAGTTCCAGAGATTTAATGTAAAATCAGAGTTGCAAAAGAAAGGATTGGTGTTTCTTAGGTGCCCAAGAACATCCTAGTGCAGAATGAGACACACATTTCCACTGCGCGGTCTTGGCTCCATGATAATCTCCAGGCAACCAAAAGTCAGCTGCTTAGAGACAAAAGCAAGAGGATCAGCCTGCATGTCTCTATTAAAGAGTGGCTATGGCCTGGTGGGAAGCACGGATATGAGCTGGAGTCACCCTGGGCAGCCAGCTGTCAGGGAGAGACCAGCCACATGGGCTTGGCGTGAGGGCAGCCCAGGAGGAAGAAGTTTAATGAAGATGGTTGATGAGAAGGGAGTTGGTGGCAGGGTGTCCAGACATAAGAGGGGCAATTAAAAATGAGGCACAGGGAGGGCAGTTAACCCCCTGGGTGGTGGGGGGCTGAAGCATCCTATTTTCCTCTCTAGATGCTATGCCCCTTAAGGGTCTGAGGGGGCTTGGCCTCAGAAAGGTCCATGGTCAGCTAGTAGCTCAGCCAATACAAAGAATTTGGGGACCTCTAGCACAGCTCTTTTCCACTGAATCACGCTAAATATAATAGGAAAGCTAACAGGGATTCTTAAAATCATGATTTGACAGGTTTTTATGGAGCTTGAGCTCTACCAGATGCTCTGAGGGACAGAAATAAGCATCCAGGATCAGAGAACATGTGGTAATTTCAGACCTAGATACATGGGCTGGTGAGCAGTTCTACCACTAACCAACTCAAGAACAGGAAAAAAAATAAATAAATAAAGTGCTTCACAAGCCTCAGCCATAAAAGAGGGATAATTGTACTTGCCCTGCTTATCCTTGGGCTGTTGTGAAAAACAGATGAGAAAATTGTATGTCTGGAGGAATTTTTGCCATTCCAAGGGGCCAGTATATTAATACAGCTATCCTAGGAAGGTGCTACACTGGGCAGAGAGAGAGGTCAATATATCAAACAACACAAAGCAGTAAGCAGGTGCAGGGAAGCTGCAGGGCAAGGGAACTGACAGGTGAGACTCTCTTTCTCTTCTTGCCCAGTCTACTCACCTCTGGCCTGAAAGCTGGGCAATAAAAAGGACAGGAAAAGCAATTCACACTGATCTGAGGGTTCCTCAGGGACAGCAGCTTTGCAGTAGGTCGTAACTGGTCTGCGTCCTGAAGCAATTCCATGGATTTTTATTATTCAGGCCACAGCAATCCCCCAGGATCAGATACAACCTCAAACTGATGTCAACAGAGAGACACTCATGCCATCTCCACCCCAGATCTTTCAACTTGACCTCCCAAAGGAACATCAGCTCATTAGCAACCGCATTCACACCATGGGGTACCCTGAAGAAAATCAAGTCCCAAAGAGGAAGAAGTCCCCGATGTAGAAAGAGTTTGTTTTAGAGATCTCAGAGCAACTTCCCACCTCTAATCTCATTTGAATCTTAGTCATTTCCTCCATGTAAGGGCATAGTTGGATAAATATTTTATGATAATTCTATGCCCACTACCAAACCAAATATCAAAACAATACAGACATAAGTTAACTGCTCCATTTATTATATATGCAAATTAACTCATTCCCCAGGCAATAAATATGTGTCGAGTGCTTTCTGTAAGCCTGTGGACATCACACCAGGAGAAGATATCAGGATGAAGACAACGCTAGGTCTCCCCACAAAGGTCTCACAGAAGGGCTGTGGCCTGGTGGTGTTCTGTAAGTCCTTCTTTCTTATAGAACGAGGTGTGTGAAAAGTGATGATATCTGATCAGCACACAGAGGGAACTGAATGGAGCTGCTTACAATGGGTCCAGGGGTTCTGGCCACTAGGACTACCGTGGCAATTTCCCCCTTAACCCTCCCCACCTCTATCCCAGGCAACCACCAGTCTGCTTTCTGTATCTATAGACCTCCTTACTCAGGACATTCCATGTGAGCAAAATCACGTAGCATATGGTCTTCTGTGTCTGGTTTCTTTTATTTACACACATTATTTTCAAGGTTCATCCATGGTGTTGTGTGTGTCAGTACTTCATTCCTTGTTACAGCTCCATAATATTCCCTCGGATGACTATTTCACATTTTATTTCTCTATTCAGTTGTTGGAACATTTGAGTAATCTGTTGTTTTTCTTTTCTCTTACTATTATGAAGAATGTTACTGTGAAGTTTTTATGTGAATGTACATTCTCATTTCTCTTGGGATTATACCTAGGAGTGGAACTGCTGGGTCACATGGTAACTCTACGTATAATCGTTTTGAGAATGTTTTCCAAAACAGCTGCACCATTTTACATTCCCCTCTTTGGTTAATTATTAAACAGTTAGAAAGTCTCAAGCTGAGGCCTTAGTGTATACTCATCTTCTAAACGTTTAGCCTCAAACGAATGTCACTTCACTCTCCTCCATGAGATCTCAGGAGCAAAGTTTTTCTCTTGTCAAAGAGAACTTGACTGTGAGGTTGCTCTGTCCTGCTTGACCATTGAAGAGTAAAGCTGTGTCCTTACCTTCCAGGGGAACTACTAGTTCTTGTCCTAGCAGCCTCAGGGCTGCAGGAGATTAACATGGCAGGGTTGTATCTGCACTGGCTGGGTCCACTGTGCCTGCACCTGGAAACAAAGACACAGGAGATGCACCGGCCAGCCCGAGGCCACTTGGCACCCAGCAGGGTCAGGATGCACAGAGCCAGGTCCTGAGTCTGAGTCCTTCCTCTTCCACTGCACAGGGTCCTCCCTTCGCCTCCTTTCCACATCTACTGGGAGCACTTATGCTCGCCTGAGCAGTGAGAACTCCACACATGTGTTTGTTTACCTCATTTGGAGAAGTTCTCTCATTTATTTCCCCTGCTTTCCTTTGTCAGAAGGCCCCCACGCATACTGAGACAAATGTCTGCAGGCTGTTTACTGTGAGCTTTTCTCCCCACACTAGTCTCAGAAGGCCTGGATTTGGAAAAACAAAGGTGGCTCCTGACAACAGCCTATGTTCACTTGAGCTGCCTCCTTACTTTTCCATGGCCTGTGTCTCCTCATGGCCTTGTCCACCCTAGATTTTCCCAGCATTATCCAAAGCATGAACCCGACCTCACTGAGTACCCCTGGGTGCCGGCTTACCCAGGAAACAGGGACAGAAGGAGAGGCATGGGCTCCCCAGAGGAGGAGGGTCCCCCATTTTAAGCCAGAAATGGGGCATCCATACACACTTCAGTGGAAAAGTATCAAATCAAGCGAGACAGGAGGGTAGAGGCAAACACCTTCACAAACACGGGCTTTCCTGTGGTCTCCATGGCCATGTAATGTGCAGATCATGAGCTTTGGAAAGGAAGGGGATCTCTCAGGCCAAGCCAGGCCTGAAGGATCCAGCTCAGCCTGCCCCCTACCTGGACCTCTCAGCTAAACTGATGCTGACACCTGTCCACCTGCCTTCACTCCCTGGTCAGGCGGCCTGCCTGCACCGCCTCATCCCATGGGCCCAACTCATCCTCTCTCTGTCCACCCAACCTCCCCTCTTGTCTCCCCACCCTTGATGTCCTCTTGTTTTCCATTAAACTAAAGTGAAACCAGCTGTTTCCGTGTAACAACCTTGATTTACATAAGCTGCCTTATCAAGCCAAAATGGGCTGGCTCCAGGCCTAACTGTTCCGACACGCTCTTTGGGTGGCTGTCCAGCCCAGCTGTGACACTCTGGCCACTGCCATATCCTGCAGTTCTGCCCGGGTGGGCACCTCCACACCGCTGAAGCAGCTCTGCTCTCCGCCCTCCACACTTTCTGCCCAGCCTGCACTTCCTATGCACAGCTGCCTCCCAGTAACCTTGGTCCACACACTGTCCCTGTCACCTCCCCTGGCATTTGTTTCCACCTGTTGTGACATCTCTTGAATAGCTACCTTTTAATATTCTTTTCATCATAAACACTATAAAAGATTATTAAAGAAAATCTAGCAAATTGAACCGGAATGAAAGAAAAATTATTCAAAACTCCACCATCCAAACAGAACACTATGTATTCTGAAGTACTTCCTCTGGTGGGTGGGGTGGGCGTGTGTGTGTGCTCATATCATACATCTTGCCTTGTTGTTCAGCTTTTCAGCTCTGCCTCCCCCACCATATTCTCATTTAAATGGGAAACCCCTTGAAGACAATGACTGACAAGAAAAGGGAACATAACTTGAGCCATAAAATGAGTTGTGAAAACTTCAACCTCCAAGATGTTTAGTATGACAGTCTGCAAAACACAGATGAGCTCATGGCCAGGCTCTGAGGTCTTGGCTTCTCCTCGCCTGCCCCCTTGCCAACCTCAGCCCCTGCCACCCTCCTGCGCTCACCTCTCCCCCCAGATTCCCCTGCCCACCACAAAGCACTCGAGCTGGCAATAAGCCTGGTCCATGGAAAATGATTCCTGCAAGTACTGTGACTTTCCAGCTGGTGGACAGATTGGTTTACTATACACTGCCATGAAAGCTTTAGGGATTTGAGCTGAATTTGAATCATCTGGTTTTAAAGGAACTATAGAAACCTTAAAATGATATATATGGTGACTTTTCCCTCCTCCAATTGCATTTATTGTCTGAGCCCTTTGCTGGTCTTTAATCCTACGTGGTCTTTTATGACTGTCATCCAAGTCTGAGTTTTGCAAGCATAAGCCTTAATAACATCAACAATAACAGTTACCTTGACCTTGACCCTTATGTTTCGGTGCTTCTCGATTCTGGTCCTATTTTCTTCCACTGTCCTTGAAAAATGTTAGTTGAATAGTAGAGACTTAATCTCAAAAGTGTGTTGTTGATAATCACTGATACAAAGATCAAAGTTTAACTAAAAATAAATGAGTTATAATTTTGAAAAAGTTAAGAGTAAAGCCCTGTTAGAGACTAGACATTCAGAGTTAAATCTAAAGCCACCCTCAGAAGCTTTCCACTCATGATAGAGAAGGAGATGCACCACCTACCCCTTTTACATCTAGCATGTGAAATTTTTCTGTAATATTAAGTCAATTTATGAATAATAGACACTTTTTAATGAGGCTTTACTGTGTTTGAATATAAAGCTTCTTTAAAAGAACAGAGCATCTAAGATTCTCTGTTTGGCTAAAAGAATCCTCAGTGTGAGAGGATGTGAAAATTGCCCAAATAAAACAATATTCCTCCAGACTTACCTTTCTAAAGTAGGAAATTTCTTCAATACAAAGGAATCTATTGCTCTCTCTTGTCCTAAGAACTCTACACCCTAGACAACTTTAAGGGAAAAATAAGTATCGATAGCCAAGACCAACACAACAACCTCCTGATCCCACGTTGGTCCTTGACATCTGCAGAGCTCCTTCTCAACATAACCATCTCCTCTCACATAAGTCCCAGAACTATGCCTTCCAAATTCTTCCCTCTTCGCTGTAAGCGGTAAGCTCGCGCAGACAAATTCAGAAATTGTCCCTGCTTCTTCCTGGCTGATGACAATTCTGTTTAAGGGGGTTTAGACGCTATAGAAGTTACCATGGTGGGTGGGGTGTGGTGGCCATATCCTCTGGGTGCTCTCAGATTTCTGTAGTCCACTCACATCTATTGTCATTTCCTATTGAGACCAAGGTCAGACAGAACTGAGTCACACCAAGACAAAGCCACCACTTGCTAATCTGCAAACTCAGAAAAGATTATATGGGTTTGGTGAAACTTCAGGGAGGCTTGAAAGTCTATATTCATCCCTAGGAGGCTCAAATGCCTTTCATTTGCCCTTTGTTCACTCTTCAGGTGGCAAGTACTTGCTCCTAGAAAGGCCCCCTGGGAACTTCACTTTCTAATGACAAGAAGCCAAGTTCTTCAGGGTTCACTGGCGCTTTAGTGAATTCTAAAATGCTCATACAAAAGAGCCAATTCCCAATCTTATTAATATTTAAAACCTTCCTTCTTGCAAATTCATGCCATGGATCCCTAAGATGTGCTTAGAGGCCAACAACAACAGATGCTCTGGCTGGACATTTAAAAAAAAAAATCTAATTATTAAAAAAAAAAAAAAATGAAGACTCTCACTAGGCTGAAAGGACAAGCTGCCCAACTCCTCTGGTACGTTAAATTATTTTGCCCAAAACTTTGGGGCAAGGAAAAGACAATAATCTCTTCAGTCTAAAGCACACTATGGCAAATTCTAGCAAAAGGATACTTTTTCAGGGGTTGATAATAAGGGAAAATAGAAATTTGAGGCGGGAAGCCCAAGACAGGGTTCTCTGTTGGGTATACATGTGTAATCCCCAAGAGCTGGGTGCTTCTGGAGAGAAATGCATGGTATTCATTCCTTTCCATATATCCCAAGCCAATAAAAGCAACACACAATTAATTCACCATCAATGAGAGACTGTACGGACTCTCAAAAGATTTCTAATCAGATTATGGCTCGTCAACTTCAATGTGAAATGAACATCGTATTTGTTGTTGAGAGCCGCGTGCTCTCCTTCCAGTTCTTCCCAGTGCAGGCTACAACCAGAACTTTAGAAAGTGGGTCATTTAATCAAGCAGCCTCACTAGACAAACAAGAAACCCAGGACTGGAGAGGCGAGATGGCTTGCCCAGGGTCATGTCACTGGTTCTCAGAGCAGTGGAACTCCTGGCTCACAGCGCTGTTTACACTGTGTTCAGTGAACTGTGTTCTCCTTTCGACAAAAGAGTAGTTCAGAGATACTAAAGTTGGATGAGGAACAGAGTTGCCACCATAACTGACAAAGGACGCTTTAAGACCCTGGAATTGCTTCGTTTGAGAGACAGAAGTTGTAGAAGAAAGTAAAAGCTGCTCTTCCATCTCTGAAGGCTGTCAGTGTGGAGGACATGACAGATGTGCTCTGCAGAGCTCCAGGGGACTGACCAAAGCCGGCAAGGGTGAAAGCTGTGCACAAGCAGGGTCTGGGTCCACTTCCAGGAGACGCTTCTTATGAGAAGCCAAATCCCACAAGGCCTGGGCTACGTGCTATTCTGTGGGGAGGTGTGCTCACAAACGAAGGTCCTTATACATATGATAGGTGTGAAAAGGGCACCCAGAGGTTTGGGTATCACCTGCCAGAAATAATATTAATGGGAATCCTCCTTGGGGTGGGAGTTTGAACCAGGCCAGCAGATCTAAAATATTGTTGATGGTTGCAATCTCTAAAAATGCTTTCAAATAAAGATTCCTGAAATCAATGGGTGGAAACAGGCCTGGAAATGGGTAATTTAAAAAACATTCTATGTTTCAGTGATTCTCTAAATAGGGAACCACTGAAATGGATCAGTGGCTCTCATACCTTTCAACCATAACTCATAGTATGGAAGTCATCTTTGCACAGAAACTGTGGATATGCACATTTACATAACGAAAACAGAAGTTTCACAAACAATTGTTGCCCCTATTTACACAGGAGGCACTTTGATATTTTCTATTTCATTTTGTATATTTTTGTAAAATGTGGGTTAAGATTCGCCTAATTCATTTTATGATCAACTCAAGAAAACACTATATAGCTTTCAAGAAACAGAAAGTAAAGGTGAGAAAAAGAAAGTGTGCCCACAGGAAGAAGAAAACATGGGTTTAGATTCTCTTGGTATTTGGCATGTGGTTTGGTTGTTTTAGGTACAGATGAGGAGGGACCAAAGAGAACCTTGAAGGCAGCACTCATTCAAAAACAAGTAGTCAAAGAGGTGGTTACTGTAATTAAAACACATCACAGGTAGGCAGTTACCGAATCCTTGAGAAGCAAAAACATCTGAGCAAATCTCCACGTACATGAGTTATCTTCCCTTGGAGAGCTTTGGAGAGGCAGCAAAGATCAAGCTGATGTGTGCAGCTTAATTATGTTAGTGACTGAAAAGATGTTTTCTTCCTTTGCATTTACATTATGTGAAGAAAATGACTGTTAATTAAAAATGTAGCAAAGCTTGCCCAGAGTCCAGTGTGCTCTATCATCCTATGGTGAAGGAGGCCCCTCCCAGGCTCACTGGAAGGCCTTACCGGCCAGTGGCTACCCTTCACGGTGAAGATGAACACTTGAGCTCAGCAAAGGACATGCAGATGTCTTGTGCCACTACAGGGAAAGATGGGAGTTGCGTGTCTCTCCCACCCATTTCTTTGCTTTTATGTCAACTTGATGACTTGGATCCTCCCTACCCGATACCTAGATTACTGAACGTGGTATAGCAGAAAGCCCTAGCGGTGCTTCTCACGTGTGCATGGGTACCACCTAGATCTTGTTAAGAGGCAGAGTCTGAGTTGGTCTGGGTGCAATCTGAGAATCTGCATTTCTAACTAGGTCCCAGGTGATGCCCATGTTACTGGCCCCTGAACCACCACTTTGACTAGCAAAGACCTAGATTTTGGAGTCAGGTATATTAGAATCTGCATCCCTACCCTGCCACTTTCTTTTTTGCAAATGTTTTGGAAACATTTTTAAATAATAACTTTTGTTGGGGTGGGGGTGGGGTTTCTGTTTATAATAGTAATGTAGAAAAGGGCACGTTATTTTACTTCTTTGAACTCAGTCTCCTCTGTAAACAGAAAGTAACAACCCCTACCTTTGGGCTGGGGCTGGGGGGATAGTGAAAGCTCTCACCCATGCTCTCTGCTGCCCTTACAGTCCTGAAAGTAGGGTCTCCCTGCACTTTCCACTCCTCCACTGCCCCTCTTTTCTAGTGCACTCTGACCTCTGCCCTTGACTTCCTCTTGAGACGGTTCTCCCCAAGGATCCAACAACCACTGTTCACTTTAATCACTCTTGAATACATGAAACTGTAAACAACCCTCTCTGTTCTCAAAATGCTCTTTGGTTTGGGGACCAGCCCCCACCTCATTCTACCATCTCACACTCACTCCTCTGGTCAGTCTCCCTCTGTCCATTCCATGCACTTGGGGTTTCTTCAGGTCTCTGTCCTGGGCTTGGCTTTCTGTTGGATTCTTTCTACACATTCTTCCTTGACCACCACAGCACTGCATCCTCCAAATGCTAATCCCCAAATCAAGATCTACAGCCTGGAGCACTCCTCCCAGCCCCAGATCCAGAGAGCCCCCAGCCCTCTGATTACAATGTCTCCAAGACATATCCAACTCCATGTGTCCAAACAGAACTCGTCACTTCCTCCTGTGTTCCCATAGGTAGCTCCAGGCTCTGCCATCCACTCATCTTATTAGCCAGTCTAGGCACTCCGGTACTTACCCTCCGCTGGGCCAGCACCATTATTTTTCGAATTCACATATGAATGTATTATCTCCCTTACATTATGTAGCAAATGCCTTAATGTCCTTACAGCATTGAGCATGATGCAATATACATATCTATAATTTAAGTCACCAATAAGTTATTTCAGGAATCAGAATGTGAATTACACTTTGCTACACATGCAGAGAAAACTGTGTCCACTAACAGCTCTTGGCATTGTTAACGGTTTCCCCTCAAGAAGAAAAGTACTTCCATTAAGTTGGTAGGCTGCAAATTAAATCTCCACAAATTCTGCACCCCCCAAAAAAAATGGGGCGAGAGGAGAAATCCTTGTTTTTCTAGGACTTGAGGAATAGATACTCAAGTTTTGGCTGGCTGGCATTATGAGGAAAGTCCTGGAACCATCATGGATGAGAGATACACACTGAATGACACTATAACCTTTATACACCTGGCTCCTCTCCTTGACTATACACGGAACGCCTGGACGGCATGGGTAATGCCTGCAGGTTACACCCCTAGAAGTCGGGCTGTGCTCACTCAATACATTTGAGCTGTCAAGTGAGAGAGTAGGTGAATGAGTGAGGAAATGGATAGGTAGATAGAAAAAAAATACTGATGCTGAAGTAGGTCTTTCAGCCACAAGTCCTGAAAACTGGGACTGGTGAGAGTAGGTTGGTCCTCAAAGACTATAGGCAGGCCTCAACAAGAATCACTTAATCCAAGGAACACCGGAACTCCAGTGTTCTACTGAGTCTGGAGCAGGAGCCAAGACCTTTGCCTCACTGAATAAAAGGAACTCCATCTCAGCAGCACCCCTGTTGGTTTCTGACTGGACCGTCACTTACACAATGTGTCCACAGGCCCTGTTTCACTTCTTCTGCCTGCATCTGGGGGTCAGAAAGACAACTATGATGAAGAGACATAGCTAGCTGTCTCATTGAGGTAAGCGGCTCCTAAACACCAATCCTGTACATTTCAACAATGCCATCATGTTACTGCTGTATCCCCAGTGTGGCCCAGTGAAATGTGGGCTTGAACTTCTTCAGGACACTCATTCCGGGCTCTGGCCCGGGTCGACTGGTGGCCCCCAGAAGGCTCCCGGGAAGCAGACCGCAGATGTCCATAGGAGTCCTTTCCAGATTCCTCAGCAAAGTCAGCCTATTCTGTTATTTCCAAACCCTATTCTGTCACTTCCAAACCATTCCTTTCACAGACTCTTTTCCCTTCAAAGCTTTTCCTTTGAAATCTACTCTGTGTTAGAAGCCTTCAAGTTCTATCTGGCTGAAGCCAGGGGCCAAGAAACGATCCTGGCTGCTCAAGTGGTGATTTCTGCCAAGAGATTCCTCTAAGCTGCATTTCTGAGGCCACTCCGTGCCGCTTGCAAAGCCTCTGCCCCAGAGAGGCTGCCCTCAGCCTCCTGAATTATCTCTACTCCCAGGAGCTGTCACACACCTTCTCCTTAACAATGGCTTAGACTCACCCTTTGAAGTCAGGGTCCTGCAGCATGTGGCACCCGTCCACCAGGCACCGTCTACACTCCTAAGGCAGAGCCCCTCCTCCACACAGCTGAAGCAGAGCAGGTCCAGGGAGATGGCCTGTGTGACATCTTTCCTGTTTCTCCCTTCTCCTCCACCACCTGGAGCTCATTCAGAAGGAAGTATCATTGCCCTGAAATTGAGGAGGCATGGATTACAGGCCCTCCATCTGTCACGAGCTAGTTGTATGGCTCCCGGCAGGACACTGACCTGTCATCTGCTCTCTGATCCAGGATCGCACCCTCCCTATCTTTCAGAGTACTGTACATATCCAACAATACAAAAGTACTTTGGAAAATGCAAGGTTTTATTACTACTATTATTGTAATACTATGACCAATATGTGGGACTTCCCAGGTGGCTTAGCCTGCAATGCGAGAGACACAGAGTTCAGGATCCCCGGGTCAGGAAGATCCCCGGGTCAGGAAGATCCCCTGGAGAAGGAAATGGCAATCCCTTCCAGTATCTTGCCTGGAAAACCCCATGGACAAAGAAGCCTGGAGGGCTACAGTCCATGGGTTACAAAAGACACAACTTGGACACAACTAAGCGACTGCTCAAGTAAACCACAACAGCCAATATGGGGACCTCCCTCTCCCGCCGAAGCTCACTCTGGTGGAGAGAGAAAGCCCCCAGGCACGCTCACGCCCTTAAACCCAGTTACCGAAAGGCTCGCGCAGCACTCTCCTGGCTGCCTGGCAAGCCAGAAATTCTCTGTTTTCCTCCAGTCTGTCAACACTCTCGTCTAACTGCTGCACCACGTCGTTTCAGTCACCCTTCGGCCTGGAGGATTTCTGGAGTCTCGGGAAACAGGCTGACAGAGACTCTAAGTGGTCATCTCATTAATCCATTCCTTGCCTCCAGGCAGAGCTTGCAAAGAATACTCCTGCTAAGCAACTTCTCTTCAGGTCTCCAGGGTTTAGAGGAAATGAGACCATGTGCAGCACAGGGGCATGGCCTCTTAGACATGGAGAGTCCCAGTCCCTCAGGCCACATTTGGGATCTGCTGACCCATCATCCTGAGAGATGTGCACACTCCGGGCACACAACGTGGTACCTATGGACAGGCGATACTCGCCCCCCAGTGGTGGGCAGGCATCGGCCACTCTACAGCTCCTTTCCTCAACCAGTCATGTTCTGAGAAATGTTGGGGAAGGTTGCATAGTTGGGGGCTGGAGATGGCGTTTATGGGAAAAGGCAGCTTTTGCTTACTTGTTGGCTTTAAATGACCCATGCCTTCTTCACGTTGATTGAGAAGCATTTTCCTTGGATTCCAGTCCAAGCAAATTCATAAAGAAAAACTCCTTTAGGCTGAAAATGCCAGTGGTCAATATCTCTTGGGACACTGAGGTGGAAGATGCAAGCCTTTCCTTAAGTCTGAGCCATGGCACACAGATGTGAGCAGCCTACAGTCGTCAGCCCAGCTCTCCAACCCAGAGAATGTTCACCTGTGAAGAGCAGTTTCAGTTTTTTTTTCATTTTGTGACATCGCTTCTTGCCTTAGCCTCCATCCCTGACCTTCATTTCCCTTCACAGCGTGACCCTCAACAAGCTGCCTTCAGTGCACACTCCCCACATGGCCTGCTGTTGTGCTGGGCATGCAGCTCGGGGCTCTGTCCAGCATCTGCTCACTGCCCTGTCCACACTCACAGCTCTGACCCCCAAGTACTGACCTTACTCTTGCCCAACTCAGGATGTTCCTCCCCAGCTCCTCCACCTTGGCCCATCCTCATTAGTAGGGGTAGTGATGAGAAGAGGACTGAACTAGTATCCACTGAGCACCTGCTTGATGCTAGGCTCTTCAGCACACACTGGGTCATGTGATGCTTGTAACTGCCTTCCTGAGGAAGGAGGAAGAAGTTGGGGCTCTGAGATATTAAGAAACTCCCCCAAAGACCCTGAGCTGGTAAGTGGGAGAGTTAAGATCTGACCTGCAGCCACCTCTGTGCCCAGTAGCCTGTGTCCCTGCCCGCCCAGTGACCAGAACCCCAAGGCAGTACTAGGACCTGAGGGCACATTGGGACCCCTGCTTCCGCACTCTCAAGATTCCTCACTGCCACCTCCTCCCACTTCCCAGTTGTTCCCAGACGAGGACTAAGCACACAGCCCCCGAGACTCCAGAACAACCAGTCCATGATGACAACAGCCTTCAGAGACTACTTTGTGGGGAGGCTCCAGTTGTGCATGGCTACATTTTTTTAAAAACAGCAACTTAGCAGTGGCATTCCTAGAATCATTAACTACACATGGAACTTAGAAGTGATTAATCGCGGGCATTTTATTTTTCAAGTGCCCTTCAGCATGAGTTTGGGTGCCCTGCTCACACATTCCTGGGCACTTGACTAGGTGGAGGCAGGTGGGGGGAATTTACTGGAAAGGGTCGTTGACAGAAATGCTGCCCTATCGCTTCTACCTTGCACAGAAGCAGAAGTGAGATTCCACTTCTATTTGAGGGAGGAGGCAGTAGGCTGTCTCCATGGCAACCCTGGAGGAATAAGGACCTAAAGAAGGTTTGGGGGAAATTAAGTTGAGGTTGTCCGCGTGTTTGGCCTTGTCGCGGGCAGTGGCTTGGAATGCCTGCCTGAAGGAAGGACACAGGTATGGTGATACAGAGGGGACATTCCAGGAAGGACTCCAACGAGCACTGCACGACTGACTGACTCCTTCCTACCTGGGTGGTTTTTCTAAATGCTTCACTGTGGACGGTTAACCCTGCCCGGAAAGCTAAGCACACGTGCGTGCGTGCGTGCGTGTGTGCGTGTGTGTGTGCGTGTGTGTGTGTGTGTGTGTGCGTGTGTGTGAAGACAGAGAAAGCGAGAGAAAGGAGGAGGGAAGGAGAGGCTGAATAATTTAAAACATGTTTTCTACCTTATTTCCCTATGGTTTTATTTGTTTTTGCTGACTTTATTTGCTCTAGTTTCTATTTTAATACTTTTTAAACTTTAGAGCCTTCTCAGCTATGCACTTTAGGTTCATTTTAGGAAAAGTCTTAACACCCAGCTACAGGTTGATGACACCTTGACAGTCTTCCTTAATATGGAATCACAATGTTTTGTATGAGGCAAAATTATGACCTACAATGTCAGCAAGTCTATGGAACTGTCAATATCACTCCAATAAGATGTGAGCGCATCCCAGTTCTGTTAGCCACTGCTACTGTGACCTTCAGCAAGCTCCTAAGCCAATGTGAGCCTCAGTTTCCTGGGGACAATAATCTTCTTTCATCTCATAATGGCAGTTTGACTATCAACTAAGATAATGACCGTGAACATGCTTTGTAAAACATAATATAATCTACAAATGGAAGGGAGTGGTGTTATTATATTATTAATAATTATAGGATTTAATGCAAAGAGGTTGCATTACTAATGACAACAATTTTTTGGCAAAGCAGTTTGCTGTTTTTCTTCCCTCACCTTTTTCTAAGTTCAAAGAGCCAGTGAGAGACAGAAGCCTGCCTGCATGGCCTGCCAGCTTCAAGGTCAAAACTCAGTCATGCATTTTCACGGGGCACAAAGAGGAACCAATCGATTAGACACAGAAATCAGAGTGTTAAGTAGAAAGCTGCCTGAACAGATGACCGCAGGCTCAGAGGAGGGAGGAGGGAGCCACAGCCTGCCTGCTCCCCTCTCTCCAGGGTTTTGCTGACCCTGGAGGATAGTTCATTCCTCACGGGAAAGCAGAGCAACGCTCGCTCAGGGAGGTCCGCCACATTGCCCAGGTGGGGCCTCATTAGCCTCCCTCAGGCTTGCTCCCATCTGGCTGGTGCTGAGAAACCTGTGAGCATGAGAAGGAAAATAGAGCCTGTGCACAGTGCTCTCAACAGGAAAGACATCCAGGCCCAGCAGCAGCCTTCTAAATCCTCACTTCTCACACAGGGTCCCTGAGTAGCAGCCTCGGCAAGACTGGCCGCTGAGTAGACACACGGAATCGCAGTCATGCCCTGACCCGCTGAGTCAGAATCTGCATCGGTCTGCGATGCCCAGGTTACTTTTGTGCACTTAGCATTTGAGGAAGTGCTGTCCTGGTACCCACAAGCCAGGGAGTGGGGTGGTGGTGACAAGGATGAGACCCCCTGGCGGGGTATCTGGTGAACTGCTTCCATCTGCCTTAATCCTGATGAGGCCCCGCATTGTCTGGTAAGGAGTAGGATCCCCATGCAGACCATGTCGGTTTTCAGCAAGAAGCCGACAGGCTAGACGAGCCCCTTCAGAGGACAGCTTTCTCCTTCTCTCCATGCAGGCCAACCTGCGGGTCAGCCCCTTTGGCGCTGTGGGAAATGCGTCTTTCCAGTTGCTAGGCCTTTGTTCAAAGGGCACTGAATGGCTGGAGTGGCCACTTCCAGTCACACTTCCTTAGCACTCAGAAGCAGACTACATTCTGAGCCTTCAAGCCGAGACCCTCGAGCCCTCCCCAGTCCTCCTCCCTACAGGCTGCACAGCAGCCAGCCTGCCAGCCTGCTCCCACGGCCCGGGGCCTGGCTGCCTCCTCAGGACTTGTTTCTTCCCAATGCCCAGGATTTGCTTTACTATCTTCATCCTGTGTCTGGGAAGCAGGCCCCTGTGGCCAAGGACACTGGAAAGTGGAGGGGAAACTGAAGGGGCATGGAGAGATAGTCAGGGCCACTCAACTTGAATGCAGTTCTTTCCCCTCCTGAACCAAGTTCTTGAGTTCTTGGTTTTTCCATCCATTAACCAACCACCTGCACTCAGAAAATGTACCCAAAGTCTCTGTGTGCTTTTCCTATCTCCCAAATAAGGTTATAGTTACCCTCCTCACTTAAAGGTTTGAGAACATGAAACAGAATTATAAGAAGGGAAAACGGAGTGACATGAGAGATCATTCTGGACAAGGTTTTCTTTACTAATACAGACGCCAGGCACTGATCTCAGCACTTTATAAATCCTAACCCACCTAACCAGCACAAGGCTAGAAGCACACACTACTGGTGTGTCCGGTTTAGGACAAGGCACAGGGACCCAGAGAGGCGAAGAGTCTGCTGACGGTGACCTGTGTGGGTAAGTGCAAAAGGGATGCTGGAACAAGAGCAGGCTCGGATCTGCTCTGCTTGGCTTGGGAGAGGAGGCCCAGGGCAGCTCTGGGCCTTGGAGCCAAGCCTCCCACTGGCTCTAGGCTACTCCTCTTTCTTCAGGATGGAACAGTCCGTGGAGCAGTCAAGGTCTTGCAGACCGACTGTGGAGGAAAGCAGGAGCTGCGTGCGGGACAAGCCAGCCACACCCTCGAGGGCCACCTCCGCAGCAGGAAGACACCCAGCCAGGCAACTGCGGAAGCCCTCAGGGGGATGCGTTCCAAGGTGGCTACCTTCCCGCAGGGAGAAACCCAGTCTAGTCCAATTCTTTACCGATTCTGCAGGACAGTAGCCCCTGAAGCTCTTCAGAAAACACAAAAGGGCCTCGAAGACATTCTCAGCCTCCGAACCCAAACATCATCCAGTGCCTTCAAATATTTCCTCAATATCCAATTGGCCTGCCTCTAATTTCTGAAAGTCGTTCAACAGGGGGCCAATTGACTTCTCCCCTTGCCAACTGCCAGTGCACTTAAAACCCATTCACTCACTCCCAGTCAGACGCTCCATGATATTTAAGACTCAGTTTTCCTCTCTTCCAGGCTCTCTCCTCCATCACTTCAAGGATTTTAACCTTTGCTCTTCAGACCCTGCTAACCCTCTTTCTACCCTCTTCACCACACTTAACCCTCCCCTCCCTTGTTCTGGAGCCCACCAGGGGCACCACCCACAGCAATGCCTGCAGGGGCTGTGAGAAGGATGCCATCTGTGCCCCTTATTCACCCAGGGCCCCAACCAGGACCTCTGGGCCTGGACTGATGAGTAAAAGCCCAGTGCTGCCTTGCAGGCAGACCCCCTGCCAAACATTGGCTCAGCCAAGTTGGAGTGGGATGGCATGGAACCAATCTCCAACAGGGCTGCCCCCCTGCCCCGGTCTCAGCAGGCCTTGCTCACTCAGTCAGGAATCTCAGAAACTGTTGGAACACAGATACCCAGAGCTCCCACCTGAGAGAAGGTAGAGGGCCAAAAGCAACAAATCACAGCCTCTGCTCCCGCTGCCCCTTAACCGGGGAACAGGTGGAGGGATGCAGCACCGTGCAGAGTCAGAGGAAACGGCACCACACACAACCAGGAATGATCCGGGGTCACACTAGCCAGGCCTGTGTTCAGAATCAGATGACAGATATTCAGAGGGAATACAGGAAACACTAACCTTCCCCCGACCCAAATTAAACTGCGCCAAGCCAAGCACTGCACCACAGGGAGAAGAGGCTCAACTTGTTTTAATTTTGGGTGTGTTTAGGCTTTGCTTTAGTAAATGCACAATTGCAAATCTCCAGAGTATCTCAGAGCAGTTCTCCAGCTGGAGAGCTGTAAGGGTTTAATTAACCTAAATACCTGTGACTTCCTGCCTCCAAAAACCTGTTCTCCAAAACTTGGCAGTGACCTGGCCCAGGCTATGTCTGTTGAACAGCACTAGAACCCCAGACTCGGCATTTCTATGCCCAGGAGTGGCCCAAATGAGCGGGAAGGATGCTCAACAGACCAGGAGTTCAAGACTCTTCAACTTGGACTTAGTGACCAGCTTTCATTGTTTAGTTGCTCAGTTGTGTCCAACTCTGCGACCACATGCACTGCAGCACGCCAGGATTCCCTGTCCTTCACCTGCAGAAGGACAAACTGGAGCTTGTCCTGGAGCTTGTTCAAACTCATGTCCATCGAGTAGGTGAGGCCATCCAACCATCTCATCCTCTGTTGTCCCCTTCTCCTCCTGCCTTCTTTCCCAGCATCAGGGCCTTTTCCAGTAAGTCAGTTCTTCACATCAGGTGGCCAAAGTATTGGAGTTTCAACTTCAGCATCAGTCCTTCTAATGAATATTCAGACTGATTTCCTTTAGGATTGACTGGTTTAGTCTCCTTGAAGTCCAAGGGACTCTCAAGTGTTTTCTCCAACACCACAGTTCGAAAGCATCAATTCTTTGACGCTCAGCCTTCTTTATGGTCCAACTCTCACATCCACACATGACTATTGGAAAAGCCATAGCTTCAACTATACAGACCTTTGTAGGCAAAGTAATGTCTCTGCTTTTTAATATGCTGTCTAGGTTTGTCATAGCTTTTCTTCCAAGGAACAAGTGCCTTTTAATTTCATGGCTGCAGTTACCATCTGCAGTGATTTTGGAGCTCAAGAAATAAGGTCTCTCCCTGTTTCTGTTGTTTCCCCATCTATTTGCCATGAAGTGATGGGACTGGATGCAATGATCTTCGTTTTTTGAATGTTGAGTTTTAAGCCAGCTTTTTCACTCTCCTCTTTCACCTTCATCAAGAGGCTCTTTAGTTCCTCTTCATTTTCTGCCATAAGAGTGGTGCCATCTGCATATCTGAGGTTATTGATATTTCTCCCAGCAATCTTGATTCCAGTTTGTGCTCCATCCAGCCTGGCATTCTGCATGATGTACTCTGCATATAAGTTAAATAAGTGATAGTTGCTCAGTCATTCCTGACTCTTTGCAACCCCGTGGACTCCTCTGTCCATGGAATTCTCCAGGCAAGATTACTGGAGTGGGTTGCCATTTCCTTCTCCAAAGTTAAGTAAGCAGGGTGACAATATACAGTCTTCATGTATTCCTTTCCCAACTTTGATCCGGTCCTTTGTTTCATGTCCCATTCTAACTGTTGCTTCTTGACCTGCAAACAGGTTTCTCAGGAGGCAAGTATGGTGGTCTGGTATTACTATCATTTTAAGAATTTTCTAGTTAGTTGTGATCCACACAGTCAAAGGTTTTAGCTTAGTCAATGAAGCAGAAGTAGATGTTTTTCTGGAATTCTCTTGCTTTTTCTATGATCCAACAAAATGTTGGCAATTTGATCTCTGGTTCCTCTTTAGCCCAGCTCATTACAAGGAGAATTTATATTAGATTCCAGCATGTCCCAGGAAACCATGTAATATACCATACCTGGGATGTGTGGGTGGGGAAGGAAGGCTGAATTGCTTCAATGAAAGCAGCCCTCCCCTCACCCCCCCACAAACACATCCCTAGGTACATGCACACTTGCGCATCACACTGTTCACAAACACAGCCTTCCAACACCGCGCCTCCTAGACAAAAAAAACCGTAAAGGGAACTCCTTCCCATTGTGGGAACTGCATCTCACTCTGTGGCCTGCATGTCCCAAGAACAGAGCTGGGTCAGCAGTGCAGGTCAGGCTGTGTAAACATGGACCACAAGGGCCAAGAGCCAGACCTCATGCACCCTTCGGAACAGGTTGGTGCTTTCGTATCACAGCTGAGAGGTTTACCCTCTTGCCTCCACCCTACCTGCCTGTCTCCCTCTATTCATCCCAGCACCAGTGGGTGCTTCCTTGGGAGCCCCGGTCATCCTATCTATCTCTCAGGAAGAGCCTGCAGGGCCATGATGCAGGGCCCAGTGAAGGCCCGGCCTTGCCTAGCTTTCAGAGCTTTCAGGAAAGTACTCAGGGGTTCCAATGTGCTGAAGCTGTGTTTTACTGGATGACAGCACATTTTTAGCTGATTGTTAAAGTCACAGTCTACTATAGCCCATCAACAACCAATTTGGCCCCAGTAAAATGGATTCCAATTCCCTCAGCACTAGTCTCCTAGCAATCAGCTCATCAATATACATAATGTTTAGAAGCTGGATATTGATTGTGGAGTCTAATGGACTCATTATTCAGGGTTCTGCTTGACCCCTGGAAGAACATTTTATTGGAGCTTCCCTCTCCACTCACTACCAAATTCCAAATGGGGGGTGGGGGAAGGGGAGCAGGGATGATGGAGAGGAAGCAAAGAGGTTCCTGGGGTTTGGCCATAAATCAAGTATGCTCATGACCTGGGGTTTTGCCCAGCCAATGTGAAGTAGCCTGTAATACTGTCAGCCCCCAGCATCACTGAATTAACAAGGAGCTACTGTTGCCATAGGATACAGCAAGCACCCATGGCGTGATTTACTTTGGTGGCAGCCAGCAATCCTCTGGGTCACAAATGCTAGCAGAGGCACCTTAGAGTCCCTGCCAGTGTCTGTACAATGATCAGCAGCAGCACCAAGCCCTGGCCCTCAAACACAGCCCCCACAGCCCAGCTCCACAGCATCCCTGACTCCTCCCCTGGGCCTGGGGACACCTATTCACAGCACAGGGCCACCCCATTGTTCCTCCCAAGTCCCTGCTCTCAGAAGCATGTGCAGGGCTGGGGGAAAGGTGAGCTTCTGAGGCACAGAGCAGGGGGCTGAGTCACAGAAAAGAATAATGCTGATGGGACAGGCAGTCTGGCCTCCCAGTGGGTCATGGGGAGACTTTTTCCACAAAGAGATTAGCTAGATTCTTTTTCCTCCTGATAAGATCCCAAGCAGAGTCTGCTGGTAAGCCCTGACCATTTAGTAATCATCACTGAGTGTGGAGCTAAGACATTTCACTTCTTGGCAGAGAAATGAACACAGAGCCTCCCATACACCAAATAAGCCCATCTCTCCCTCACAAAACTTTCATCTCATCTAGAGTCAATACAAAAACACATTTCCATACCATTGCTTTATTTTCACATGTGAGAATTCAGTGTCCTCAATTACATTTAAAATTCCACAACTGGAGGATAGGTGCATTCAGTAACCCTGTCTTCTCTTCTCTTCTACCCCGAGGTTTGCCCTGGACTACACTGGGCCCACCCCTACCATGTTCATTGCAGGCAGGGAATTTGTAGTCTTTGTGGTTTCAAGAGTATGAGGTTCAGACACAACTCGCTTCATTCTACAAAACTATATACTTTGCATTTTCCAAGGAAGCTGAAAATCTACGCTATTTTTTTTTTTTTTTTTACCCAAAGGAAAGTTTTGGACCTTACATTTGTTTGTTTTTAAAAGTATGTGAGCCAAATAAAATACCTTCCAGGCTGCAACCTCTCATGTATAAAATCTCCCAAACTGTGGGAGATGTAATAAAAGGGAGCAGGAGAGAGGGAGCTTGAGGATGCAGTAATCCATCTCCCAGGAGGAGGCTCCAAGGTCTCCAAAACTTGGAGCAGATTCTTGCTACCTTGCCTTTACATTTTAAGTCACTTTCTGGTCCACATGTCTAGATTTCCCAGACATCCTGTGCAAGGGTGTCAGATTTAGAAAACAAAAACACAGGATGTCCAGTTAAATTTCAATTTCAGATAAACAATGAATACTTTTTTGTATTAGTATGTCCAATACAATATTTGGGATATACTTACCTTTAAAATTATGCAGCGCTAGTGTGAAGTTCAATGTGACTAGACAGCCTGTACTTTTTCTACAACCCCAATCCTGCCAGCTCTTGGAGTTTTCTCTTCACTCACAGCCCCAACTACCACGACCCAAGGTTCTATCCCCATGGTGGGGTTGTATTGCTGATGCAAAATCATTTCTCATATTGCAAGAGAAGAAAAGGAATGATGTTAACAAAAACAGTAGTTTTTAAAGCTTATGTTAAGTGTCTCAATATATCAAATACCTTCTGAATTTAGAGAGCCCCGCGGTATTTTATTGTAGGCTGGGCTCTCTTGGAGGACCCCTCATTCACTGGTTTCTTTAAATGAAGTCCTTCTAACTTCTTTCCAGTCAACACCCCTGGGCTTTCAGACCACTGAAAACGTGACTCTATTGCTAGTGACTTGCACTAAAAAACATACTGAAATAAAATCATTTAGGCTAGTATTTCCCCAACTCAATTATATTCTTTGGAATTCTATTCCTGTAGGATCCTCCTGGGGGGGAAAAAAATGGTTCTGTGGTTGAATAAGCAGGAAACTGCACACTGCCTATGCCCAGCTGGGAAAGTCACTGTGAACATCAGCATATGAAAGGCTTGAGGAATCTTGTGGGGGAAACTCTGAGCTGCTTATTCCAACATGAACCAAACTCATCTGACCACAGATCACAAAGGCTGCCACCTCCTCCATCTAATCCCTATTAACCCTACAGATAACACTTGGGTTGCTAGAAACTGATGAATGTGTCTCAAACACAACTAACCCTTTAGACGTGATTTCTTCCTATGCCCTGGTTTAAGTCTGGGTTTCTGAGTTCTTCAGAAGTGTTCCTGGCCCTGATCCCAGACTGTTCTATCACGGTCTTCTTTCAAAGCCCACTGAAGCTCCACCTGCTCAACAAAGCCTCCTTGACCTCCTGGTATCTCCAGTCACACTGACCGCTTCCTTCTTCATTTCTCTGAATTTTTGTTCAGCAACGAATCCCAGCACATCAATTCACACAGCCCATGTCCTCAAGACATTAATCCAGGTATGCTGATTTGATTCTTCTGCTATTGTTTTCTGATTCTGTTTATTTGTTGGCTCCTCAACCAGGCTTGAAGCTACTTGGGCTGACACTTCTCCTGCTTCACAACAGCCCCTGTTTCAAGATGGGCCAAGCACCCAATAGGCCTTTGTTAAATTCTTTTTGACAGTAGCGTGTCTATTCATGTACCCATGTTCTAATCATTGCTGATTTCAAAAACAAAGGATGGCTCTCCTAAAAGAATCAGGAGCTGATTTCTCTCAGGCACCATTAAAGATGAAAACTTAATCCCAGAGTTGCCTTCTGAGCCATGCATTGTGCATCCCCTGGCATCAGTCACCACTGCCCAGCAAACAACCCAACCCAAACCAGTGGAGGAGGGAGAGACCTGAGAAGACCAGAGATCTCCATGACCCTGAAATAATTTCCCAGTTAGGGAAAATTTCATAGGTCAAAATTTCCAGGAATGATACGTCATCTACAGCCTTGATATTCAAATGATTTCACTTCTTCTGTCCTGGGGAATACTATTTCATTATCCTAAGGCAAAGACAGCCATGTACTCTGATAAAGAACAGACTGCAAAATGACCTGCTCTCTAATGCTGAAGTCACAGGATTCTTTTATTTAATGGGCTGGGAGGGGCTTCAGGGTTTTACAGACATTGTGCTGTGAGCTCCATCACAAATCAAGGCCTGTGTGATGCAGACTTCTAACAATTCCACTGTATTTCCATAGTCTTCAGGGAGCTTTCATCTTCACCCTGAGATTCCGATTTAAAAAGAAAAATCTGGGCAACAACAGAGGAGTCTCTAAAACACATAATTGGAAATCTAAACACATCGTACAAATCAACTCTACACACACTTCATTGTCCCAGAAGCATATTTCTTTCCATCTCAAGCCAATTACAAAAAAAAAAAAAATATTCCACACACAAAGCTTTACATAAATAGCCCTAGTTTCCAAGGTGAAATAGAATCTCCTTTTGAATGATAACAAGTGATTAAAAATATCAGTTATAAACCAATTTTTGTAAATCAATTATTTTCTAAAATGCGTAAAGGGCTTTCCAAGAAGGCTCATGGCAAACTTCATTGGATTCAGTTCCTGGAAAAATATGCAACCGGCTAACATTTCCTGGGTGAAAATACTGCCAGGTCTGAGCACTTGGTAGTCAGTAAGAAACACTTTAACATTCTAGTCTGCTAATGCCTTGTTTGTCCCCTTCTCGGTCCCCAAGCAATCAATTAAGAATACACAACACAGACACTCATGCTTTGCAAGCACAATTAATAAGATTTGGATTTTGTAGACATTTCTATATCTTGGAAATTTCAATGAGATTTCAGGTAAAATGGGGTCCAAACATATTCAGTTAAGATTTGATCAAATCATTTGTCATTCAGAACTTACTCAAAGTGTCAACTCCTCAGTGTCCTTCCTGGGTCACACCAGCTAAAGCACATCCCACCCCGTGCACAGGTATAATACAGTTTTCTACCACATTCTTGATTTTACATTTCCCAAAGTCCTTATAGTACCTGTATCACCTTCTTCATCAGTTTAATGTTTACTGTCCATCCCTCATCAGTAGAAAACAATGTAAGAGATGACCTTTGTACTCAGGTCCTCTGCCTGGCCCAATGCTAAATCCCTGGAGCCTCATTTCAGGGCTGGTGATGGCTGTTCAACTCTCACTACCATCCATTTCCAGGACTTTCATATTCCCAAACTGAAATTCTGTGCCATTAAGCCCTGACCCCCTCCTCAGCCTCTCCACCCTGCAACTTCCTCAGTTCGGTTCAGTTCAGTCACTCAGTCATGTCCGACTCTTTGCGACTACATGAATCGCAGCACGCCAGGCCTCCCTGTCCATCACCAACTCCCAGAGTTCACCCAAACTCTTATCCATTGAGTCGGTAATGCCATCCAGCTATCTCATCCTCTGTTGTCCCCTCCTCCTCCTGCCCCCAATCCCTCCCAGCATCAGAGTCTTTTCCAATGAGTCAACTCTTCCCATGAGGTGGCCAAACTATTAGAGTTTCAGCTTTAGCATCATTCCTTCCAAAGAACACCCAGGACTGATCTCCTTCAGAATGGACTGGTTGGATTTCCTTGCAGTCCAAGGGACTCTCAAGAGTCTTCTCCAACACCACAGTTCAAAAGCATCAATTCTTCAGTGCTCAGCTTTCTTTACAGTCCAACTTCCACATTCATACATGATTACTGGAAAAACCATAGCCTTGACTAGACAGACCTTTGTTGGCAAAGTAATGTCTCTGCTTTTGAATGCACTATCTAGGTTCGTCATAACTTTCCTTCCAAGGAGTAAGTGCTTTTTAATTTCATGGCTGTAATCACCATTTGCAGTGATTTTGGAGCACAGAAAAATAAAGTCTGACACTGTTTCCACTGGTTCCCCATCTATTTCCCATGAAGTGATGGGACCAGATGCCATGATCTTCGTTTTCTGAATGTTGAGCTTTAAGCTAACTTGTTCACTCTCCTCTTTCACTTTCATCAAGAGGCTTTTGAGTTCCTCTTCACTTTCTGCCATAAGGGTGGTGTCATCTGCATATCTGAGGTTATTGATATTTCTCCTGGCAATCTTCTAGCAATTGTTATTCTACTTTTTCTCTATGAATTTGACTACTCTAGGACCTCATATAAGTGGAATCATGTGAGTTGACCATGTTGTTTCATGTGTCAGAATTCCATTGCATGAATACACCACATTTTGTTAATCCATTCATCTATCAATGGGCATCTGAGTTGTTTCCACCTTTTGGCTATCAAAAATAATATTTCACTGAACATTGGTATACAAATATTTGAGTCCTTGCTTTCAGATTTTTGGAGTATATACCCAATAGTAGAATTTCTTAATCATATGGTAATTCTATGTTTAATTTTTTGAGGACCTGCCATACTGTTTTCCACAACGGCTGCATTATTGTACATCCCTGCCAATAGAGAACAAGGTTCCAATTTCTCCACATCTTCTTCAACATTTGTTATTTGTGTTTGTTTGTTTGTTTCTTTGGGTTGTGTTGTTTTGTTTCTGTTTGCTAATTACATTTTATCTGAAGCAACAGTTCCCATTTATGTCCATTATAGATGAATGGATCTAATGAGAAAAAACTTTTGACTTGGGTTACTACCCAATGCACAGAGGTCATGAACACTTAAATAATCTACCTTTCACAGCTCAGCCTGGGCTAACAGCACAAGGATTATTTCTGAATATTTGGAAGCCACATCCCACTAGAAATATAAACAAGTAAAGAGAACCAACTGCTAGGTAGCTTTCTCCCCATACTGGTATTAATGTTTTCTGCAAACAGCCCCAGCTGACAGCAAGTGGAATCTCAGGCAGGAACTGCTCTGTGCAGCACTAACTATAGGCCCTGCCACTTCTGGAAGTGCATAAAAGGGACTTTGGAAACTGTGTGGTATTGGCCATTAAGACTTGGAAGGAAGGAGGAGTGGAAATTACAGCCATCTGAATGCAATTGCTTGGCTTTATCTTTGCCCAACACTCCAAGAGCCTATAAACATCAGTGGAGGGAAAAGGGTTTAATCTCCAAAGACATAAAATTTTCAGAGCTATGTGACCTCTGAAAGAATAAGGCCATCTGAGAAAACTATTTCCTGAAACTCAAATCCAGGCTTGGGGAATGAGGCCACCAGCCAAGGCTCAGTCTTTCACTTTTTAAAATGTTTGCACATCAGCCTTTCCCACTGGATTTGGATACTGGGGAGAAAAAAGCTGTGGCCAATTTAACTGTATCTCCTGGCCCTTAGCACAGGGATTGTCACCCAGCTGGGAATGAATACATAGTTCTTAGAACAATAAATGAACACACGACACCAACCTAGAAGCGTGAGGATTTTCTGATCCCAGAGATGGGAGAATGTTGTCTTCCTGATACATTCTAGCCCTGACAAGATCTCATGGACTAGGCTTTGTGTCCTGTGAAGACCCAAGAGAGCAGTCCTTCACAGAAATCCCTACAATCATCATGTGGGTTCATGTGTAAAATAAGCTTTCTCTACCCGGCCCTGGAGCCAGTCCTAGGGAATAATAATCTGGGTAGAATGGCTTTCAATTCCCTTTATCTATTCCCTAACCCAAGGGTTCCCAATCTAATGCCAGATCTAATGCCTGATGATCTGAGGTAGAGCTGATGTAATAATAACAGAAATAAAGTCCACAATAAAGGTAATATGTTTGAATCATCCAGAAACTTCCCCAACCCTCAGTCCTTGGAAAAACTGTTCCACAGAAGTGGTCCCTGGTGCCTAAAAGGTTGGGGACCACTGCTAACCCATGTCTGTGTCCTACTCTTCTGACTCCCAATGGGTGCCCCTTTTCAACAACAACAGTGGAGGTAATAGGGTCAGCAAGAGTTGACTTTGTTTACTGCTTTACCGTTCCCATGGGGCTCTCAACTGCATTAGTTTATTTGACCCCCAGCACAATCTAATGGGAAAACCAAGGAGAGCGGTTTTCAGTCATCTGATTTACCAAAGGTATGTGGGCAATATGCCGCAGAATTAAGTCTCCAGGTTCCAAAAACCCAGTTCTCTTTCTGTGAATATCTTTCTGTTCCTTAAACATTACCAAGTACATATTAATCTCAAAACCAAAACTCTTACCCCTTTAGGGCTGTTCTCAATTACCCACTGAGAGGAAAGATGGCTCCTAATGGACAGATTCTAATCATGCTGATATGTTAATGATTGCAAGTGATTTCATGTGTTTGTGGTTATATTAAAATGTCTACAAATTCATGCATACTCCTCTCTTCAAGACGCAAAGCTTAATTCACCTCCGTTTGAGCTTGGACTGCACTAAGTAACGTGCCTCTAAGGAGTGAAAAAGGTGAAGTGTTGGTGTGTAATTTCAGAGACTAGTTTATATGAGCTAGTGGTCACTGTGGCATCTTCCTTGCTCTCTGCAATCACTGGGGAGGAAGCCAGCTGACATAATGTGAGGACACTCAATAGCTCTATGGAAAGACTCAGGTAGCAAGACTGAGGCCACCCGCCAACAGTTGCATGAGAGAATCATTTTGGAAGCAGGTCTTCCAGCTTCAGTGAAACCTTTGGATAACTTCAGTACCAGTCAGAAGACTGACTGGAGTCTCATGAGAGTCCTTGAGCCAGAACCACAAAATTAAGCTTCTGAATTCTTAACCCACAGAAACTGGAAGCGAACATTTATTTTATAAAGCAACTAACTTTGTGGGGTAATCTGTTATGCCTCAACAGGAACCTAAGACAGTTTTTTACCACTTAGGAAATATATATACTTAAAGAAAGTTTACCTTTAAAAAACTTTATTTTTATACCACTACTCTATGCTTAATTAAAATTTTAAATATACATAAGAACAAACTTTTTAAATTACTCACAGTCTTATTTACATAACTAATTTTTATCATTTTGATATAACTTTTCATGTTTCTTCCGTGTGTATGTGTGTGTGTGTTGGTTGTCTTTATTTTTCTTACAAAAATGAGCTCGTATTACTTAGAATCTTTTTGTCATTCAACAATACTGAAATCTATTTCAAGTCATTAAAGTTAAAATTACAACCGTATTTCGAATAGTCACATTCTATTTTATTAATTATATCAAAATATACTTAACCAATTCTTTTTTAATAAGTGATTTAGCTATTACCAATTAGCATGAATGAGGCTGCAGTGGGAAACTGTCCATGTGTCTTCTGTGGGCTTGTCGGCTGTGTCCTTAGCATAAATTGATACATGTGGAACTGCTGAATAAAAAAAGGTATATACTTCTTAAATGAGTGCCAGGCACACTAACAGATTATACCAAAGACTGGGAAAATTTATATCTTCCCAACAGTTTATTATGTATTGTCCCTCTCTGATAAACTCTGGCCAACCAACTAAAAACCAATTCTTAACTCAAAGAATTGAATCTTTAGTGATGGAGTTGCCAGCAGCTGGCAGATCAACAGAAAGATACTTGGGTGGGTGAGGGAGCTTTTCTCTCAAGCTATGCACCATTTTGCGAAGTTCCCTCCATCTAAGTCCCCACAGAACTGACTCTGACTCCTCTTTCTTCAGCCTGACAAACCAGGAAAGAAGACAGAGATTGGCTTTGCCATGAAAGGCATCAAACGCAGTGGAAAATGTGGCACCATCTCCTGGCACAGTGCATTGAGACAGTCATATTGTCCTTATACAAGGACTGAGAGATACAACAAGACAGGGTGGAGCAAAAAGCTCTTTCTCTCATGGCCCCTTAAAGTCAGGCTCCCCGGGAGCCTGCGTAGACCACCTATAAGCAGAGTGGGGATGGCCAGGACCATTGAACCAATCTACAAAGAGCTGTGCGTCCCTCAAAGAGGTTAAGTGACTTGGACAAGGTAACAAAACCAGGTTGAAAGTGAGATTCAGAACCCAGATCCTCCCACACCCATGCCCCTCTGTGGATGACCACCCTGGTTTAGGCACGTCCAGGACAAGAATTATAAAGAGCTGGGATTCCACCTGAAGCACCCTCCTTCACCTTCCTCAGTGAGCCGCAGCCCACACCCCCACTCCTTTGGATCCCCTGATCCGTGCCTCACCCTTCTATATTAGTGTCTCCTCCCTCTTGGCCCCTAGAGGGTCTCCTTCCTCTACACCTGCGAGATCTCACCTTGCTGAGATGACCCTTGTGTTCCTAACAAACTGGTTTGGGCACTATGCCCTCTTCCTCTTGATTTCCCCAGTCCCTAACCCAGCATACAGAAGGGCTTGATGAAATTCGACTCAGCTGACATGAAAAGCTGGCATCATCAACCCTGAATACCTCGAGAGTGACTTCAACCAAATGAATAAAACGTGATTGCTTTGCATAAACTCCTAGGAGCATTTTCCCCCTAGCCAAATTAGAGAACTAAAGAATGAATTAGGCGTCTCCTGGCATCCTGTTAGTCCCTTTAAAATCATCACATGGCTGTCTTGCTTTAGTTGGCTGAACCATTTATCCCCACGATCCAGAGTCCATACAAGAGACATTGGGATATAAAGTGACAACCAGACCTCTGCACACCAGAGGCCTTATTTTTTTTTTTTCTTTTGAGAAAGTCCCTCATCTATTCATTGAAAAGTTAATAGTTTATGAGTGTCAGGCTCACCACTGCAGGGAGATACTATTATTACAGCTGTCTATGTTCTAGGGAAGCACACCTAGTGACCATGAGTGAAAACAAAAAACAGAAATCAGTCTGTGAAAATGTACCTGATCAACACCATTTATTCTGGAAAAAACTTATTTCTCAGCCAACTATCTGTTTGGCATGTAGTGAAATCCTTACAACTAACATCCTCAACAAGCACCTCTGTCTGCCTAAGTCCCTCGTTTACCCAGGTAGAAGTGGAAGAAAAGATGACACTGAGATCACTTTTTTAAGTGAACATTTTTTCTACTTTAGAGGGAAATGGAAGGGGACTACTGTGTACCAGGCAACACAAAATGTTTCATATACACTGTCAAGTCCGATCTTCATCAAATGGAGCAGATTACGTCCAACAAGAATGATTCTTAAAAGACTTCATAAGTGACAAAAACCAGCCACAAGAGAATATGTTCTCTATGATACCATTTTTATGAAATCTTAGAAAATGTAAAGTTTTAGATTCATCAAGCAGATAAGTAACTGTCATTGGCCAGAGGTGAAACTTTGAGAATGATGGCAATGTTCATATCATAATTGTGGTGGTGGCTAGAGGATTGTATACATTTGTCAAAACTCAATTTACACCTAAAATTGCTAAATTTTATTATATGTACAGTATACTGCAATAAAACTGATTTAAAAAAATTTTAATCCCATCTTGACATCAACTCTGTGAAACTCAAACGTACTAAGTAACTTGCAGAAATCTGCCCTCCCTGACATACTGCCAGGCTGCCTCCACTTAGAAGATCTTTCAGTATTATTATAACACTTTCTCACTCCATGGCATTCATCTATTTTTTTCCCCTTAAGTTTCCCTTCTTCATTTTTACTGTTACTGTTATTGGATGCTTACTTCCTCTCTGTTAAGATGTCTCTATCAGGCATTAGCCAGATATTCACTGCTCAGCAAAGTAATTAGTTGCTTTAATCTTTCTTTATCAAACAGCCTGTTTCCTTAGTCACTCTAAAGAAGACAAGTTCCAGGCTTTCCCTCAGTAGCTCTAGTTTTAAGTGCTTGCAGGTTAAAAGCAGAGCTCTAAAAGCGACCTTCAGAACTGATATGACAACTCTCATCATCTTTAATCCACAGACATGTGTTAATGAAACAACTATTACATACTGATCTTGTGTGGCAATACAGATGGACTGCAGGGTGTGGGAGGGTGGTCATCCACACAGAGCTTGCTGTATACTGAAGGTCAGCTATGTCCAGGGATATCACATGTTACTTTTAATCTGAGATATGTTTGTATCCATGTTGCGAATGAGCAGACTTAGATTAGAAGTCTTTCACCAAGAAGCAGGAAGGAAGGATTATGGCCTTACAGCCCCAGACCCTCTGGAGGTCTCCCACTACTGGTGGGGGCACTGCTAAGGACCCTAGGGCCTACAGAGAATGAACAAGCCCTGGGCTCGGAGAGCCAGCCTAGCTGTTCAAATGGAAAGCAACTTACACCTCAAGCGAGTGTTTGCAGCAGGATCGATGTGTGTCTGAGCAAGGGTGGCACTTGCAGTGGGAGGTGGTGGCACTTGGGGAAACTCCCAGTGGGACATGAGTCAGGCTGTGGTAAGAAGGAGAGAGGCTGATCCCAATGACCAGCCTCTCCTCCAAGTACCCTACATGCTGATCGCACCAGACAGCAGTCATCTCCATGGGCATTTCCTTCTCTCAGCAACTCTCCATACAGCTTCTCAAGGCACAGGTCATTGCCTTCTTTGTTTCCACCAAACTGCCTCCAGGTGTTCAGCTGGGCAGTTCACCTTGCCAACTTTCTCTTCTTATTGTAGCTGAATCTATAGGCACAGCATTCAGGGTTCTGTGAACCCTGCAGAGAGGCAAACAGTCAGCCCAAATTGGGGGCCCCTTGCAACATTTCTCTGAACAGCTGAGCAAGGCTGATGGTTTTAATGGGCAGAAGGCCTGGGCTGACTTTCACGGTGACGCCCTGAGCCACCTTGGGATGCTGCCCTCGAGAAGTCAACGACCAAGAGAAGCCCCAAGGGGTACATCATTGACTGTTATGCATTTCTGCTCCCTGTTCCTGCAAAGAGCACAAGGATACACATCAAAGTACCATGCGGAGCAAACTGTGAGGACAATCCATCTGCCATCCATGAGTGCTAGGAAATCCATACCTCATCAGCAGCCAAGGGTGCTCCTGTACTCTTACTTCTATTTATACAGATACATGCTTTAGTCTCCAGAAATCCTTGCTGTTGGGCTGTTAGCATCTCCAGAGCATCCTTTTAAACCAGGTGGGCACTCATACACCCAGGAGAATAGAACCAAAGAGTCTCCATCTGGTTTATATCGCAGAGCAAATACCTAACCAACCACCCCATCTTCCCAAACTAGCCTCCCACACTGGCTGCCCTCCATTCTCAAGTCCTCAGCCTGCTGACCTAAACTTCTGACATAAGCATTTCTCTCTGTATTTGCATTTAGGGTTTCCCTGGTGACTCAGATGGTAAAGAATCCGCCCACAATGTGGGAGACCTGGATTCAGTTCCTGGGTTGGGAAGATCCCCTAGAGAAGGACATAGCAACCCACTCCATTATTCTTGCCTGGCAGGCTATAGTCCATGGGGTCACAGAGTCAGACATGGTCGAGCGACTAAGCGCAGCATTTTGCATTTAACTTTCCCTATTTCTAATTTTCCTCCCTGTTCTCTCCTCCTATGGAAAAGGAAAACCTCAAATATCCAGGAGCTCCGGTATGCCCAGCCCTGCGCTAGCACAAGAGAGAAGCACACAGGTGCAGTTCACTGCACAGTGAGTTCAAGGGCCTGCATGGACACATGTGAGGGCTGAAAGGGCCCTGGAGCAAAGCATACACATGCCACAGGAGTGTAAGAAGGCAGTCACCTCTCTCCAGGAAGGTCAGCAGAATGTGAGCAGAACAGGCATTCTGTTAGCAGAGGGGAAGGCCTCCGGACAACAGAACTACCGATGAGCAATGCATGGAGCTGGCGAGGCACAGCATGTGCCTGGGGACCTGCTCAGCCAGAGAAGAGAGTTTCTGGAACGACAGATAAGGCTGGAAATGGAGACCAGATGTCTACTTGTGGAAGCCAGGACCAATGTAAAAAGTTAGCCTTTGTCTTCCAGGCAGCAGGAGGATATCAAAGGTTTTCTGAGCCACCGTGCTGTTTCAGTGGCGATGAAAGCAGTGGCAGCAGCCTGTGTAGGAAGAACTGGAGGTGGGAGTGACTAAAAGCTGGAAACCTGCACAGAAGATGCTCTGTGGCACCTGGGCGCTCGCAGTTGCCATGGGGATAGGAAGCCGGGAGCAACAGATGCAAAGGGCTTTTTCAAGGAAAAAGAAGACTGGAAACAATGGAGAGGAAATAGTCCAAGATGATGGGGATGTTCAAAGTGAACCCTTATCTTTTTTGGATGCTTAGCATTTAAAACCCCTTTATATCTGGGAAGACCACATCCCCCCATGACATGCTTCTTGCTATAAGGCAGATCCCATGTCTTCCAGAGAAGCTAAAGGAGCCAGATCCCCGGTTCTTGCCTCTCTCTCCCTGGGTAGCCGCTGTTCTGGTATGTGACCTACTCCACCAATCAGACAGTCCCACGGGGACTTTGAAACTTGATGGTGACCACTCTGAACCTTCAGACCACACAGCCCCTTGTTCTGCTGAGCCACGCTAGCATGTCTGAACAGAGATGCTCATCAGGCACATAACCTGTGTGGTTACTCTGTTAGCCCACATTCCGAGGACTGGACTACAAGGGTTATCAGAGCAGAGCCCACAGCTTCTCAGGAATATGGGCACATCTGCCGCCTCACTGCCACCCCCGACCCATCCAGCAAAACCTGACCTGTTTCCATACCAATCACACCACCTTGGGCAGGCAAGCGGCTCTGTTTATGCCTATAGATCCATCTGGATTGCATTTTGCATATTCATACCTTTTTGCCTTTTCATACTGTTCACGGGGTTCATGGCCAATACTTTGGCTACCTGATGCAAAGAACCGACTTGCTGAACAAGACCCTGATGCTGGGAAAGATTGAAGGCGGTAGAAGGGGACGACAGAGGATGAGACGGCTGGATGGCATCACCGACACAACGGACGTGAGTTTGAGTAGGCTCTGGGAGTTGGTGGTGGACGGGGAAGCCTGGCACGCTGCAGTTCATGGGGTCGTGAAGAGTCAGAATGACTAAATGACTGAACTGAACTTGCATATTCAAGGCAAAATCTGAAAAGCCCCTCATGTGAGTTAAAAGTCCTTATTGCTGCAGTGTTTAGAAGATTATGTAAAAATATTGAGAAACAGAGAAATAAAAAGGGTAGAATAACATAAAAATATTTTTACAATTTTTTTGTTATAATGGGGAAGAGGAAACAAGGCTGGCCAGGCATGAGCATTAAACTCTTAAGCTAGGAAGAGGCACATGGGGATTTATTATACTATTCTATTTTGATACTAAAATTTCCCATAATTAAAACTTTAAAGATTAAATAATAACTATCAAAAATTTAATTTTTATAGTCATTTAAGATTATCTTTGGAAAAGATCAGTTTTCATTCCAATCCCAAACAAGGACAATGCCAAAGAATGTTCAAACTATAGTACAATTGTACTCATTTCACATGCTAGCAAGATAATGCTCAAAATCCTTCAAGCTAGGCTTCACAAGCTGGATTTAGAAAAGGCAGAGGAACCAGATATCAAGTTGCCAACATTCACTGAATCATAAAGCAAAGGAATTCCAGAAAAACATCTACTTCTACTTCACTGACTAGGCTAATAAAGCCTTTGATTGTGTGGATCACAACAAACTGTGGAAAATTCTTAAAGAGATGGGAATAACAGACCATCTTATCTATCGCCTGAGAAACCTGTATACAGATCAAGAAGCGACACTTAGAACTGGACATGGAACAACGGACTGGATCAAAACTGGGAAAGGAGTATGACAAGCTTGTATCGCGTCACTCTGTTCGTTTAACTTATATGCAGAGGACATCATGCAAAACGCCAGGCTGGATGAAGCATCAGCTGGAATCAAGGTTGGCAGGAGAAACAATAACCTCAGATATACAGATGACACTACTCTACTGGCAGAAAGCGAAAAAGAACTAAAAAGCATCTTGAGGAAGGTGAAAGAGGAGAGTGAGAAGGCTGGCTTAAAACTCAACATTCACAAAACTAAGATCATGGCATCTGGTCCCATTGCTCCATGGCAAATAGAAGGGGGAAAAGTGGAAACAGTTATTGATTTTTTTTTTCCTTGGGCTCCAAAATCGCTGCAATGGTAACTGGAGCCACAAAATTAAAAGATGCTTGCTTCTTGGAAGGAAAGCTTTGACAAACCTAGACAGCATATTTAAAAGCAGAGACATCACTTTGCCAACAAAGGTCCGTATAGTCAGATCTATTGCTTTTCCAGTGGTCATGTGTGGATGTGCGAGTTAGACCATAAAGAAGATGAGCACCAAGGAATTGATGCTTTCAAACTGTGGTGCTGTAGAAGGCTCTTTGAGAGTCCCTTGGACAGCAAGGAGATCAAATCAGTCAATCCTGAAGGAAATAAACCCTAAATATTCATTGGAAGGACTGATGCTGAAGCTGAAGCTCCAGTACTTTGGCCACCTGATGTGAAGAGCAGACTGATTGGAAAAGACCCTGATGCTGGGAAAGACTGGGGGCAGGAGGAGAAGGGGATGACAGAGGATGAGATGCTTGGATGGCATCACTGACTCTATGGACATGAGTTTGACCAAACTCCAGGAGATAGTGAAGGACAGGGAAGCCTGGTGTATTGCAGTTCATGAGGTCACCAAGAGTTGGACACAACTTAGCGACTGAACAACAACAAAAGATTATCCTTGAGAGCTGAAGAACCGATGGGGAGGGGATTGAAATCTCTGGTGACTCTGGTAATTGCTTAGGACAAATGGGAAGCACTGAACTCCATGTTTATAGAAAAATCTGGCATTTAATGATGTGAAACCTCCAATTAATAAAGTATTTACAGAGAAAACAAAAGGCACTTCATTAAGGGAATTAGTACAAAGGGATTTGAACCCAAAGAGCACAGTAGTGGTGGTGGTGGTGGGGTGATGCCCTCCACTGCACAGCTCTTGTGTTCCCACCCCTATCCTGTTCTAGACGGGAACTGGAGGAGAAGTGGTTGACACTATGGAATGCCTTCATATACACAGGACACTGATCAGTTGAGTTCAGTTCAGTCGCTTAGTCATGTCTGACTCTTTGTGACCCCAGGAACTGCAGCATGCAAGGCCTCCCTGTCCATCATCGACTCCCGGAGTGCACCCAAACCCATGTCCATTGAGTCGGTGATGCCATCCAACCATCTCATCCTCTGTCGTCCCCTTCTTCTCCTGCCCTCAATCTTTCCCAGCTTCAGGGTCTTTTCAAATGATTCAGCTCTTTGCATCAGGTGGCCAAAGTATTGGACTTTCAGCTTCAACATCAGTCCTTCCAATGAACACCCAGGACTGATCTCCTTTAGGATGGACTGGTTGGATATCCTTGCAGTCCAAGGGACTCTCAAGAGTCTTCTCCAACACCACAGTTCAAAAACATAAATTCTTTGGCGCTCAGCTTTCTTCACAGTCCAACTCTCACATCCATACATGACCACTGGAAAAACCATAGCCTTGACTAGATAGACCTTTGTTGACAAAGTGATGTCTCTGCTTTTTAATATGCTGTCTAGGTTGGTCATAACTTTCCTTCCAAGGAGTAAGCATCTTTTAATTTCATGGCTGCAATCACCATCTGCAATGATTTTGGAGACCAGAAAAATAAAGTCAGCCACTGTTTCCACTGTTTCCCCATCTATTTGCCATGAAGTGATGGGACTAGATGCCATGATCTTAATTTTCTGAATTTTGAGCTTTAAGCCAACATTTTCACTCTCCTCTTTCACTTTCATGAAGAAGCTCTTTAGTTCTAGCCAGAGCATAACTTCAGGTTCAGTCAATCAGAACATGGAAAAACTTAGGGAGTCAGAAACATGCTTGTGATTCTGTACAGTCATAAGTTCCACCTTTCAGCAAACTAATTTAATCATCTAACTCCCATTTCCTGGTTCCCAGGAAGGCTGCACATAAATCCACTTAAGGCATGTCTGATTGCCTTCCTAGTGTTAAGAAGAGCTGCATGCCCCAATTTGAGGGCTTTATCAAACTGCCAGCATTTTTTCAATGCTTAAACTCAACCTTCAAAAAGATTTGCTTGAGAATGACACACACATGCTACAAATTCTTTGTTAGATGGTTGAGGTAGAAAATTAAATTTGATGAATGTATAGATAACTAACAAGGACCTACTGTATAGCACAGAGAATTCTATTCAATACTCTGTAATGGCCTTATTGGGAAAAGAATCCAAAAAAAAGAGTAGATATATGTATATGCGTTACCATATTAAAGATTGAAGGCAAAAGGAGAAGAGGATGAGATGGCTGGATAGCATCACTGATTCAATGGACGTGAACTTGGGCAAACTCCGGGAAATGGTAATGGACAGGGAGGCCTGCCATGCTGTAGTACATGGGGTCACAAAGAGTCGGACACGACTTAGCGACTGAACAACAACATCACTGGTTCACTTTGCAGTGCACCTGGAACTAATACAACATAGTAAATCACTAAACTCTAATAGAAGTTAAAAAAAAATAAAATCAATGAACCACGCACTATAAACTCTAAGTTCATCTCTGAAGTTGCCTTCTTTTCCTTCTGCAGCATCTGATTTCTGAACGGTGGTAACTACTGGTCCAATTCTCATCACTGTCTCTGGGCCTTTGCCATCATGGCTGCAAATCCTTCTAGGCAGGAATACTCCCTCTCCTGTCTTCATGCGTTTCATGCCCTGCTTCGCTGCACACAGAAGTCACCCACACAGAAGACTCCTGCCCTCACACCCCCCACAGGCCCCCCTCCGCTCAGGACACTCTCACCTGAAGCTCTGAGTTCCCTATTGTGCTGCCCTTGTTTTCCTTAAACTAAATGCAATTCATTTTCTGTTTCTTTAACAGATCAACACACATGAGATGTGGTCCACAACTGATTAATATTTTATGATTGTGGTAACCTCTACTAGTGATTACAAAGCTTCCTCCTTAGGGGTCTCCCTAAGGATGACTCTCAGGCCATCTGGATTCCTAAGCGAACCCTCTCTGTCCACACAGGCTCACTTCCACGGGGAGGGTTTTTTGGTCCTTCTTGAAGGGCAGCGTGCCATCCTCACTTTAAAAAGCCGTATCATGTCAATGGTCTGTGATGTGCCCTATGAAGGTCATTGGAAAGGTCAATTCCTTGGAAGTAAAACAAACTATTTTCTCAAAGGTGTTCCTTGACTTCCTCTTTAAAATAGCATTTCTCACATATATTGAGAAATAGTACTTCCGCATCTTTTAAAAGTGGGGCTTCCCTGTGGCCAAGTAAGTTTGAGGAACCCCTGCATGCTGTATCCCCATTGGGAGATGCACACACACACGAGCATGGTGAAGACTCTGCAATTGAGACATGAATATTCTTATCATCTCATTTTCCCTAATAACATCCAGCAAGAGTGGAGTTCTCTAGAACTCCCCCTTGAGATGCTGCAACTATAGCTAAACAGTCCCAAAAAAGCTAAGCAGAAGCCAGAGGGCAAACCCATGGCCTTTTGCTACTCTTAACTCTTTGCTGCTTATTATTACTATTATTTGCTGCTGTCGTCAACATACAACCCCAAAAAGATTCCCAACCACTCCATGCTCTGCTATAACCTCAGTTTTGTGCTCTTCAGCTGACTCTGGAAACTAAGGTCTACTTCTACTAACCACTGGGCCTAGAGGATATGAAGGATTGGTTTTCAAGAAGTTCTGGTGTGTCCTGCACATCCTCAGATTCACTGTAGTGAAGGTTCCAGGTGTGAGTTAGGTTTGGCCACTCCAATGTACTTTTGCGAAATTTAGAAAGAAACATGAGGCAGAGATCATACTTCTGTGGTTTTTGCTCTTTTCTTTCCTCAATAAGCAAAGTCCAGGAGGCACCTGGTTCTTCTGTGACAGTTTCAGCAAAGGTGCCAGCTTCATGGGTGTCAGGAGGCAGAACCGGGACACCCGCTTGCAGGTCTGGATCATAGCAGTGCAGCATGGTTCTGATCATCGAAGCCTCTCCATCCTGGCCATCCCAACATGGCTGTGGAGAAGCTGCTGGCTGACTGTGAAAGTATTGCCTTTATTAGACCTAGCTGTGTCTTCGGAACGCTCCATCAGTCTTCAAGACATTTCATTCTCTATAATGAGTCCCTTCCTCCTGAAGTTTGCTAGAGTGGATTTTGCTTTCTGTGACTGGATCTCGACCTACTCTCCAACTCAAGTGGTGTCCCAGCAAGGGTGGCCTAACCTCTCAGTCTCATCTTGAAGGCAGTGGGATTCCAAACTGAATCACTGTCCACATTCCAGGTGGGAGCCTCCTGAATGGCAGACTGTAGCCAATAAGGGAAACCTGCAGAGCTGGCTTTCTGCAGCCAGGCATATACATCTTGGGTCAGGTCAACATAGATGTCTGCTTCCCAAGCAATAAGGATGCCAAACTCCTTCTAGAGCAGCAACTGTATATCAGTTCACTTCAGTAGCTCACTCGTGTCCAGCTCTTTGAGACCCCATGGGCTGCAGCACGCCAGGCTTCCCTGTCCATCACCAACTCCCAGAGCTTACTCAAACTCATGTCCATCGAGTTGGTGACACCGTCTCATCCTCTGTCATCCCCTTTTCCTCCTGCCTTCAATCAGGGTCTTTTCCAATGAATCAGCTCTTCACATCAGGTGGCCAAAGTACTGTAGTTTCAGCTTCAACATCGGTCCTTCCAATGCATATTAGGGACTGATTTCCTTTAGGATGAACTGGTTGGATCTCTGCAGTCCAAGGGACTCTGAAGACTCTTCTCCAACACCACAGTTTGAAAGCATCAATTTTTCAGCACTCAGCTTTCTTTATAGTCCAACCCTCATGTGAGCCAGGTGGGGACAGTGACATCCTTTAGCTCATAAGAAGGAAGTGAATAGATCTGAAAGGTCTTTGAGGGGGAAAAATGTATTCTATTAAAAGGATGGCACTTACCACTACTAATTAATATTGCCACTAGCATCCAGAAATCATAACCAAGAAAAGAATGCCCTTCTTTCCATACTTTAAAAGAAACTTGTTAAATTTTTAATACATAACATTTTAGCACACTGCATTTAGAGACAAAGTTTTATGAGCTTCATAAAAAAAAATCAGAGCACTGAAAATGAAATGCTTGCTTTAGGTTATAGCCAAGCACAGAAAAGGTTTTTAAAAATCATTTCACTTCAACAGGATTAGCAAGACTCATTGCAGGGTTATTGTTTTCATGCCAGTTGTCCTTTTGTGCCATCCTGCAAATGTCTGGAAGATTTCCTCTATCCACATAGTCCTGAGTTTTTGTCGTTGCTGTTGTTGTTGTTTTTAAGCAAGCATCACTCCTATTTCTTTAGTTTTCTGACACCACAGGAAATCAATGTGTCAGGTTAGTTTCACTGCTAGCCTTAAAACGCCATGTCCCTTGGAAGCAAACCCTCTTGACACAATCTCTAAGCGCTGCTCTAAGTTAACAGACAGCCATAAGGCAGGGGTTCTCAGGAAGAAATGGTCTAAACAGGCAGGAAAGAAGGCAGCAGCCAGACCAGACGGAGAAGCTCAGAGCTCTCAACGTGCAGAGGAGGAGTGGTTAGGAACTGGGATAAGCACAGGAGGGGAATGAGAGTCCCCAACAGCCAGAGCTCCTGGGACTGTGGACAGCTCTGTAATTAACACACCATGTATTCCAGGGCCCAGAACAGAAGACTGCCAGCATATGGGGCCCAGAGCCCATGGGTCAGGCAATGTAAGCAAGGGTTACACCTGTCAGCAAGAGCCGAGTCAGTCACAAGAGGCCCAAGCAGGGCTCTCAAAGAGGAGGAAGAAGAGGATGGGTGAGGGAGGAGGGAGAGGCCACTGATCTGGGAGGCCTGAGGGGAGGATTCAGGTCCTGAAGAGGGCTGAGGTCAACATCCCTTCCACACCTGATTCTCGGATTTATAGAACACAAATGCCCTCATTAAAACAAAACAAAATACTTAACTCTACAAGATTTATTTAAGGCTCCCTAGTCTATGGGGTTGCACAGAGTCAGACATGATTGAAGCGACTTAGCATGCATGCATGCATTGGAGAAGGAAATGGCAACCCACTCCAGTATTCTTGCCTGGAGAATCCCAGGGACGCAGGAGCCTCATGGACTGCCGTCTATGGGGTCACACAGAGTCGGACACGACTGAAGTGACTTTGCATGCATGCAATGCATTTAAAATTTAGCTTTCTAAATTATCTGATGTATAACATTTTGGGAAAATGGCAATATAAGCACCCAAACCCCACAGATCTGCAGATTTTCTTTTAGCCATAGGAAAAACCATTTCACACTGCACCATGAAATCAGAGGAGTTGCTTTAACCCCTAAACATTCACTTTAGGATGTCTCAAGTGCTTGCTTTAACTAGAGAACTAAACCCCATTTGTTATCAACAACAGGGAAAAAAAATTTGGTTATAGTATCGTGTTGCACTGCCGAAACAGCAAAGAGATATATGAATTCATGTAGGTTAGCTGCTTTATAAAATAAAGTTGGCTGCCCTTTTTTTGTGTGTAGGAAAACATATTTGAAAACACACATAGCTACCCTTTGCAAACCCAATTAATGGCAACAGCTTCCCCCATGGACAGTAAAGAGTGAGCTGCAGATACAAACATCCCAGGCAGGAGGGCTCTGAAAGCAGGGCCTTCAAAAGAGAGCTTTGCTGTATTCTCTAGGATCTAAAAAAAGGGAAGCTTTGTCAGGACCCTTCCCTCCAGACACACACATCATTTTATTTGGAAGTCACATGATGTGATTAAATTTAACTGGGTGGAGTAGTGGAAAACCACAGTATTAACAACATAATTCTTTTTGAGGAGAGAGTCTGCCAAGTGCAAAAGAGATAATTCTGAAAGCTTTGAGCCGCTAGGCACTGGCTTTCAACATTTGTTTTAAATCCAGAAGCATCTCTCTGCTCACTGTGGCATGGCATCTATAACTGAAACTCCAGAAACTACCTGGATCTTCGTCATTTGGGCTCCTGGTGAAAGAAATTATGATGCATATAGAACTGATGACATGCAGCATATATATGGACATAAGTACCCATTATATGTATCCATGTGTCCAGGTAATTACTGGAAGGTTATACAAGAAGTAAACAGAAGTCATCTCCAGGGAATAGCACTGACTGGGGAGGGGTGTCTTTCACTCTTCACTGCACACTCTTCTGTCCTAGTAGAATTTTCACCACTAATGTATTTTTTTAATTAGAAAAACTAGCCATGAATATATCACTTCAAGAGCTCACAGGCCAGGAAGTTTGAAAAGCTCAGTGTCAGCCCTGCTCATCACCAAGAAACTGTAAAGGTAGAAATGTTTCATAGCTGTAAGATTGCTTACAGTTTATAAGGCACAGACTGCCTCCCTTTATTCCTGTAACATCGTCAAAGATATCAAGACAAGGCACTCCCGAGACTGCAGCTACTTCCATTTTATTTCTATAAAACAAAGGTTCTGGAGGCTAAGTGTCCTGCCAGGGGCCACTGGGGCTGTAGCGAAGGCAACTGGGCTTGATCTCAGGCCTTCTTCTCGACCACTATCCTATCTTCATACTGTGAATGTTGGTCAGGCCACTTCTGAGTCTCTCCACCAATGAAAAGGAGACACTATCACAGGCATCCTTTCAACAAATGAGTAAATAACATTCTGTTTTACCAAAGAGGAAACTGAAATCAGAAAGGTCAAGTAATCTGCCTGTGACACATAGGACTTGAATCCAGAAATCCTCTCACTCTACTTCTTGGCTGCTATTCCAGGCCACCTCTCTAGGCTGTCCCCTCCACCTAATACAGTGCTGGTTTCAGGCCTCCAGATGTTCACAGAAGTCTTGATTTGTGACAATTTGCAAAAACACGTGTACAAGAAACTGTATGGTGGGAACAAGGGCCCATGGGCTGTCCACAGAGCCACCCATTCTCAAGGCATTTTCCAAAACACAGCTCCTGTGCCCCAGAAGGCCTTGAGCAGCCTTGCGGATTCCAAGCTGCTCTGCAGAAAAGATTAAAAAACAAAACTAAACCCTCAGCTCTGCAGACACTGACAACTAGAAAATCAACTCTCAAGGAAAGATTCCCAGGCCCTTTCCCCAAAGTTTGAGCCTGAGCACCTCTCAGGGCTTGGCATGGATCATCTCCTGCCCACCCCCTGGCTGTGCTGTGATGTCACCCTGTCCCCACACTAGCTGTGCAAAGTGGACTTGCCAGCCCAGCCTGCCCTTCCTTCCAGCAGAGAAGAGGACAACTCCTTTCTCAGGAGCTTCTGACGCCATCCGCACTGGGGCAGTGGAGTAGCTCTGTGGGTGTAAGAGCTCACTTTCAGGGCTTACACAAGAATAAGTATAAATACGTGAAAAAAAACAACAACAACAACAACAAAATACAGTGTAAATTTAACACCCCACAGGACCAAGCAGGGAGGAAGAGCTGATCTGAACAGCAGATACAGCCCTAGCATGGGGCGGGGGGAGTACCTTGCCCCAGGAGCCTTCCACCAAGGGCTCCCATGGGAGCCAGGGATGGCGGTAACAAGCCTCAGGGACTCACCCACATCCCACGGGAGGCCAGCCAACAGTCATCCCTGCAGAGCCCTCAGAGTCCACTCTGTAATGCTCTGCAGCTTTCAATCAATGCAAACTCAGTGATCAGTTAATCGCTACAAAATCAAAATCCATACTTGGCTCTGTTCAGGAGCAATCTGTGGAGGGCAGCCTCACATGGCAGGGCTCAAGTGCAGTGGACACACACATGGACACACATGACGCTGGCTGGAGGGCAAATACCCAAGAACGTATTAAAATATGAATTTGAATATGTGTGGATTTTTGTCTTAACTCCACTAAGATTTAAAGCCCAGAGAGCCAAATATTTCAGCAGTGACTGGTCTGCACCACACACTGCTATAAAGTGCGGTTTTAGACCAGTATTACCAGATGAACCAATGGAAAACCTTTACGCTTCCAAGTTCTAAGCCCTTCTGAATGGAGCCTGCCTGTGTCCACATAGGGTCATTCTGCTGGCCGCAATGACAGAAGCCAGACTTACCCTGGAATCAGTGGACTTAGAGGGGCCACGTGAAGATTTAAAAACAAAAGTCCAGCACAGACCAAAAGGTGCACGCGGGAATCAACAATTCCAGTTTGTCAGGCCAACTCTTTCTATTCACTTTCTTCTGCATCCTTCTCCTCCATGTGCGGACAGGTCCTCAGGGTCAGGGAGTCATTGAGAATTAGGCCAATTCTCTAGGTAATTCTGGAAAGAAAAATACCCTCCAAATATCAAAGAGAAAGCAGCTGGGAGGAGACCAATCAACACGTTATTCTGCAATGATAACATTCCAAACATCATATTCCCCCGAATCCTTGAAAACAAGACCCTAACATCTCTTTGTATTCTTCAATCCAGCAGCTGACCCAACAGCACAAGATAACTGACCAATGAAGCCACTCCCAAGAGGTCAATGCCTCAGACCACTGTGTGACTGAGAGCATCGGGTAAGGGATCACATCAACCCTGAGGCTCCCCTTCACAGCTTCCACAAGGAGGTGAACCGACAGGACAGTCTCTCCCTGAAATTCAGAGCCTGCTCTCCACATGTTATCAAGTATATCACCAATAAATAGGAAGAAAGTAGGTGAGACAAGTCACCAAAGAGGAGAAACAGATATAATAGAGCAATCTCATCTCTAAGCTCTAAAAGCTATTTCCTTATGTTTGGTTTTTTGTCTTTCCATGAAAACACGTTTCCCCTTCGCCAGTCAAATCTGGCACACAGCTTTCTAGAAATAATTCATAAATCCAACAGAAGGCAGAGAACGGTCCCTATGGAGGCTGTGGGAGAATGATGCATGGAACTCCCTCCACCCAGAGGTCTGCAAGCTAACGCCAAGCTTCTGGTTGACCTGCACAGCTGCACGTAGCCCTGGGTGGCCTGGAAAAAACACTTATCACTCAATCTTGTTCCTGCAACAGGACAGCATTTAAGACTAAGAACACAGACATCAGAACCAGGAGGGCTGTGTTGAAATCTTGGCTCTGCCTCCCACTGCGTGACCTAGTTATTCCATCACTTCAGGCCTCAGTGTCCTCATCTGAAAAAACAGGGATGATAACAGGACCCACCATATAGTGTTACTGAAATGATTACATGAATCACTATACATAACATGGCTAAAATAATTACAGGAATGCAGTAAGTGCCATATAAGAGTTGCTATTATTATTAATTATAGCTACTTAGTGCACATTTACTGAAGACCGACTAAGCACTGTGACTAAAAGATTTTTAAATGGCAATAACAATAATTACATTCATGAATTTCTGACTTAGGTACTTAAAGGGTATCTGTACTATATATTATGAAGAATAAGAAGGCCTGGGAATTCTATCAATCAAAAATATACACACCTAGACATTTTTCAACATGTATACCTAGATTACAACACTGACGTCATCCTTGGTTTTTCAGTACGTATAGGACAAAGTTGAAACACAGCACATTTTACCTATGGTTGCCTTAAATTCCTGTTCTGCTTCTACCAACAATTATAGCACAGAGCAGGGAGGGGTGAACACATTAAGATGGAAGCTGCAGTCTGTGAAGGCAAACACACCTTGAAATCTTGAAAAAGCTGTTGTAAGCCCTTAATATCTAGTTCATACATACTGACCTATAAAAATGGGACAAGTTGTGTGCTTCTTTGCAAAACTGCATTTAAACCACCCTAGCCCTTTGTATCTAGCCAGTACCTACCTACTTATCAACAAGTACTCTGCTGCATTTATTTTTCAAGGGACAAGATATTGACTGTGCCCCTACTGAGAACTAGCTGCTGTGCTAGGCACTTTTCCACATATACTTCCTGACCTCACGTAGCCATAGGGGCAGTAAACAGAGTCTTTAATCATAAAAATAAAGTTATAAATTGAGATAAATGTCATGAAGGAAAAAGCCAGGGTTATGAAAGTGTGTAACAAGGAGTCCTAATTAAGACTGGGCTCAGCCAAGTCTCAACCCAAGATGTGGCATTCAAAGTGAGATCTCCAGTTATGGCAATCAGACTACATTATTTGAACCAAATGTACCACTAAAAATAACAACCAAAAATGCTGCATAAAATTGTTAAAATTCTTCTCTGAAGTATCAAAAGTGTAGACAAGATAGTAGTAAATAGCTAGGGAAATAGAAGAAAAATGGGAACACAGGGAGGCACTTTGGGCATTTGTGAATTCTGGAAAATGAAAATTTAGAAGATTTTTCAAGATCAGGAGGACAAAAATAAAAGATTAGGGCATGCTCAAAGAAGAGGTTCAAATGATAGACTCTCACCCTCAATATGCTAGGACCCAAAAGATCCCAAGCCTTAGAATAAAGGTATGACTGGAAATAAATCCCCGTATAGATCTATGAAACTGGGGAGAACCTGCTCCACCAAAATTCAAATATTAAATCCTAAGCCCAGAGTGATGGCACGTGGAGGTGAGGACTTAGGAGGTGATTCAGTCATAATGGTGGAATTGTCATGAATGAGATTAGTGCCCTTATAAAAAAGATCTCATAGAGAGATCCCTTGCCCTTTCTACCATGTGAGAACACAGCAAAAGAATCAAGGAGAAGGCTCTTAGCAAACACTGAATATGCTAGCACCTCGATCTTTCACTTCCCAGCCTCCAGAACTGTAAGAAAATAAATGTCTGTTGTTTATAAGCAACCAAGCCTATGGTATTTTCTTATAGCAGCCCAAACAGACTAAGACAGAGACTGAGCCCTAAATTTGGCTTAAGTTGGACTGAGATACTAGGTACCTGCAGAAGCAAACACTGGAGGGAGGTACCTTCATAACAGGTCACAAAGAAAAATGTCAGCACAATGAGTTTGCAAACCTATTTAGTTCAACCTCCCAGGGATTGCTGAAATCCCTTTAAGGCAGAATGTAAGCCAACATCTGTATGAACACTTAGGGTGATGAGAACTTACCACCTCCACAAAGCAGCCAGTTTAGTTGTGGGAAATCTTTATCATGACCTTACATTTACCCTACTTGTCTTTACTGTTTTTCTGATCAATACAGAACACAATGAACCTATATTTATATAACCACCATACCCATGGAGACACCTGACTTGAGGGAGATTGATACATGCAAGGTATCTCTTTATCAACCCTCCTCCATCAGAGCCTCTGGACACCTCTCTCCCTTCCTCCAGAGCTGGGCTCTGGTGTGCCAACATGCTCCCTAGCAAGCAATACCAGAACCAACCTCCAACTTGAAGAGTCTTTAACACAGTTGTGAACAGAATCAGCAGGCTTTAAATCATAGCCCCTTGAGGCAATGGATGAAAATGTTGAATTGTATCACAGATATTGGTGGTTGAACCTTGGACTCAACAGATAAGGAAATCTGCTTTTGTTTTTTTCTTTCCTCCTAGACTCTGCTGTACCATTTCTGCTCTAGGTCTCACCTGAAGGAGCTGGTCAAAGGCCTGTACATTCCCATCCCTCTAGCCTCTGTCATCCATATGCAGTTACTGTGAGTAATAGTTGCTCAGTCATGCCTGACTCTTTGCAACCCCATGGACTGTAGCCTGCCAGGCTCCTCTGTCCATGGAGTTCTCCAGGCAAGATTACTGGAGTGGGTTGCCATAAAGACCATGTGCACCTGTTAGAGATATGTTCTCTCTCTCCATACACACACATATATTTCATAGTTAATCCATATATCTATGTATATATATATTATATATATAAAATATATGTATCTTCTCGCTGAAATAAGAAAAACAGGATACTGGAAACATAGGCCAAGTAGATTTGAGCTATACCATCAAATTAAAATGGGCCAGAACCAGACAAACAGAATAAGGCACTTAATTCCCAAATATCCCCAGTTGCCATCTGTTCAGTGGCATATTCTGCAATCTGAGATCCAGGGCCAGCAGGGAGCAGAAAGCAGGAATCCTTCGTCTCTGTAAACAGTGGAATGCAGTGTTGGGAATGATAAGCCACCAGCTGCATATTAATCAGTGGGAATTTAGAACCTGTCACTTAAAAACAAGTGAGGCCCCCAAGCTTGATATTTGACACACCCTGTGGCCACACCCTGTCCAATGCATCTCTTCCAAAGACTCAAATCAGAGTTAAAAGAAAGCAAGCAGAGGGTCCTGGAAAAGTGGTAACTGGCAACCATCTCACAGGCAAGTGACAAGTGGGAAAGACAGCTCCAGGAGGCTTTGCCTAACTGGAGGGAGTTCATATCTGATTGCTGACAGCCCCCTCTAGGCTGAGGAGCCTTTTCCTCCATTCAGCCTTGAAGATAGTAGGGTGGGAGGCAAGAGGACAGGTACAAGTTCAGGGCAAGAAAAGGCAATCACCAAAGCCCCTCCAGCTTCCTCCTTTGGTCACCAGCAGGAAGGAAGCCCTCTGGAGTTGTGGGTGAAGATACTACATGACAGCCTGTCCAGAACCTTGGGATCCAGCATTTTGACCAAAATATCTTATAGGCAGAAAAGGGAGGGAAAGGGAAAGAAGGGTCCCAGAGGAAAGAGTTTGAGAGATGGAAGATTGGAACAAGTCTGGATCCTAAGAAGGAAGTTATCCACATGGTGTGATTTGACAGAACTTTTATTAACAATCTCTTTAGCAACGATTCCTCTACTAGGCACTTATACCACAATTTTATCTAACCTCCCAATATTGCTCTGAGTTGCATTTTTCCAGGTGATTGAGTTTCCTTTGAGAAGAAGACAACTTTGAACCAGGCAGCCACTAAGGACCCTTCCAGCTCTCCAGGCGCCATGCTCTCCTCCAGACTCACAGCTCCATAGACGATCCACATGCTTAGAATACAGCAATTTATGTCTCCAGCCTAGTCTTCTCCCCCAAAGTCAGAGCCAACCATTCAGCTGCCTGCTTGACATCCACCCTCAACAACTCCCAGACATCTCAAATTAAATATGACCAGAACAGAGCTCTGAAACCCCACCCCTTGCAGGCTCACCCCATCAGTTAATGGCAACTCCATCCTTCCAACTGCTCAGACCAAAGATCTTGAAGTCATCCCTGATTTCTCCCTTTATTTCACAACTTACTTCAAACAAATCAATAAAATTCTCAACTTACCTGCTCAGGTATATCCAAAATCCAACTTCTTATTATCCAACCACCACAATTCAGGCCACTGCCATCTCATTGCTGGCCTGGTTCCTGGCAGTGGCCCCTAATGGACCCTTCCACTGTCCACTTTTAGGCAGCAGCCTGAATGAGCCTCCTAAAACCCAGACCGGCCGCTCCTCTGCTCAGAACCCTCTGGGGGCCCCGCCTTTCTTGAGAGCAAAGGCCAGTGTCCTATCTGTAACCTGCTCTGCACGTCTGGGCTGGCTCCCTGCCGCCTCTCTGACCTGCTTTCTGCCCTTTGTCTCCCTATCCTCTCAGCTCCAGTCACATTTCCACACCAGCAGGACCTCTGCACTTGCTGTTTTCTCTGTCCAGAATGTTCTTTCATTTCTGCATGGCTCATTCCCTCATTTCCTTCAGGTCTTTACTCAAAGTTATCCCTGGTCCCCTAATATCTCAGAGTCCTCAACCCCTACAGTTCATATCCCCTTTTTCTGCTTAACTTTCTCCATAACAGTGACAATGACATAAAAATCACTTATCTTGCCTACGATCTGTCTCCGCCAGCGGGAGAGCCACGAGGGCACAAGTTTTTGTGCGTTTTGTCCATATGGCAGCCTCAGCGTCTGCCCCAGTGCCTGGCACACAGTAGGTGTTCAGTACATTTGTGGAATGAGGCAGTTCTGTGGGTCACTGTCTGGCTGGTCTGAGGTCCTCCAGTTGCCCCTTCTCCGCTTGGTCATCAGACTCAGACAGAAAACATCTCAGCATCTAAGGGGATGATTCCACCAGGTGTGGAAGAGGCCTGTGTCCCATCTCTGGAGGGGACCATAGAGAAGTGTGCTCTTCACCACTGACCTGCCTTTGCACTCTCATCTCTGCAAAAGAAAGTACCCACTAGGAGGGTTTGGTTTTGTTTTAATTAATCCCATGTAAACCCTTCAGCTGTTTACCTGAATTCCGTTTAACCTCCTATAGAGCTGTTTCTCAATCATTTGCTCTCCAAAAGTCAGGGAAAAACCAACTCCTCCTCTAAAATGGTTTTATCACCCTTGCTGCTGAGAAAACACAATTTCTATCAAGAGAAGCAACACAAAGCAACAGAGCAATTATTTGTCATTTTTTCCCCCTCAGTGCTGGATTATCTAACCACAGGTCTCACAGGGAGTTTAACAGGTGAAGGATTTGGGCCATTTAAATGCACCTTCACACAAAGATACTGGGTCCCAGCTGCAGGTGCACATGTCAACCTGCTGGAACTTCCATTTGTCCCACCAGGGAGGGCATAAAATGCTCTTTAAGCCAGAGCCATACACAGATAAGGTTCTCCTGACAGGGATCAGAGCAGGGGGTGGGGTGATGCCCACAGGTCAGACCAGCCACATGGGGGTCTGAGGAAGAGGGTCTCTTCCCATACGGGTGGCTAACTGAGGTGCCCACTTTATCGTTCCACATCCAATTGCAGTCTCTCTGAAGAAACAGGACACCTCTGATTCTTTGAAGACGAGAAGTATCTGGAGGTCCCTGGAGCATGCCACTCTATGAGAAGTCCCTTCCAGAGTGTCCCTGACAGCCAGCCGCCACTGTCTGCCCAAATGCTTCTGGGGACCGAGCACAGCCTCATTGTCCTCTGGGAAGCCTGCTCCTCCCAAGGGCCACTGGTTCCCTGCGTTCATTCTCTTTGAAGATCTAGGGTCTTTATAACCACTGAATCTTACTATGCACCCAGAATTCAACATGCTTTCACTCACTGAATCACCATGGCCCAGGGAGAAGAGGACATTATCATTACTTCCCAGATGAGGAAACAGAAGCTTCCACTCCTTTCCACCCCTTCAGAGCCACACTCCATTGAGACACAGAGGCTACCGTGGCATATAACTGTGTGAATGTTGTAACCATTACCTGAACCCACTTCATTCTTATTCTAGGAACAGGTTACCACCTTATGAAGCAAAGATCTATTCAGGGCCTCAAGGACACAGAGGAAAAAGTATGTCACGTTTAGCCTAAACACAAAGAAAAAACTAAGAAACACCTCGGTTCATCACATAATCAAATCATCAGGCAAGTCATTCTCTCAGCTGAGAAAAGACTCAAAATATGCAAGCATGCCATGGGAATCTTCTTTTCACCAAGGTCCCTCTATCAGTGGTTTTTTTAAATTAACTTTAGAGCAGTTTTAAGTTTATAGAAAAATTGACCAGGAAGTACAAAATTCCCAAACACCCCCTGCTTCCCACAAACACGGGTTCCTCTATTATCTACACCTTGTATTAGTGTGGTATGTTTGTTACAACTGATGAACCAATACTGATATATTAACATCCACAGTCAATATTAGGATTCACTCTGAATCATATGTTCTAAGAGTTCTGACATATGATGACACATATCCATCATTACTGTATACAGAACAGTTTCACTGCCGTAAAAATCCCCTATGCTCTACATATTCATTTCTTTCTCTCTCCCCTTCCATAACCCCAGCCTCTGGCAACTTCTGATCCCAAATAATTGACAGAAAATTCCTGTATCTAATAAGAAACTGGAGCAAGGTTGCCAAATACGAGGTTAATATACAACAGTCAATTGTTTAGCTATATACCAGCCATGACAATGAGTTTGAACTTAAAAACACATCAGCACCAAAAAAAAAAAAAAAAAAAAGCCCACATAGGTACATGCTCTTCATCAGTAAAACTACAAACCTCTAATGAAAAGAAATCAAAACAATCTATAAATAAATGGGCATTCCTCCACTGATTTTTAAAGGCAAACTCTCCAACTCTATTAACCTGGTCTCAAGTCAGAGGTTTAGAAATAATAATACCTTCCTTCACAATGACAGTTATCAGAAAAAGCCCCTAAGTGAAGATAGTAGTCCCACAGATGTACTGCTACAAATAAACGCTCAGGGCCTCTATCCACTGTGGGTGGGAAAAGAGGTGCCAACATATAGTTTCCAGATAAAATACAATAAGTATTTAGCATACTTATGTCCCAAGTATTACATGGAACATACTAAAGAATTTAAAATGTGTTTGTAGTTTAACTAAAATTCAAATTGAACTAGGTACCCTTTATTTTTCTTTGCATTATCTGGCAACACTACTCCAAGGCCTCACTCCACTCCAAGACTTGGAACATGGAAAAACAACATACCTCTTAGGTATATTCAGTGGCTGACATTTTTCGAAGTCTTCTCAATACTCTCTCTAGATTTTACTATGTCTGAGAGGAAAGAAGGACAAATATCTCTCTACCCTCATTAACCAGATGAGGCTTTTTAGTTCCTCTTCACTTTCTCCCATAAGGGTGGTGTCATCTGCATATCTGAGGTTATTGATATTTCTCCCGGCAATCTTGATTCCACCTTGTGCTTCATCCATCCCAGCGTGTCTCATGATGTACTCTGCATATAAGTTAAATAGGCAGGGTGATAATATACAGCCTTGACTTACTCCTCTTCTTATGTGGAACCAGTCTGTTGTTCCATGTCCAGTTCTAACTGCTTCCTGACCTGCATACAGATTTCTCAGATGAGAGGAAGAAAAGCAGGTAGCAAACAATGGAGAGACGGTCAGGCAGGTCAGGAACACACTTGGCTCTAATCATTCTGAAGCCTATCTGTTGAATTAGCCCAGGAGACTTTACCCTGGTTCAACCTGGGAGTCACCTGGGGAGCCACCAAAATCCCACTGATGCTTGTGTGCTCCTAACGCCTGGGCATTTTTTTAAAGCATTTTACCAAAAAAGGTAAAGACATATAAAAGTAGACAGAAAGGATGGTGAACCCCCAGGTGACCAATCATCCAGCTTCAGCAAAAACCAGTTCAGTTCAGTTCAGCCGCTCAGTCATGTCCGACTCTTTGCGACCCCATGAATTGCAGCACGCCAGGCCTCCCTGTCCATCACCAACTCCCAGAGTTCACTCACATTCACGTCCGTCAAGTCAGTGATGCCATCCAGCCATCTCCTCCTCTGTCGTCCCCTTCTCCTCCTGCCCCCAATCCCTCCCAGCATCAGAGTCTTTTCCAATGAGTCAACTCGCATGAGGTGGCCAAAGTACTGGAGTTTCAGCTTTAGCATCACACCTTCCAAAGAAATCCCAGGGCTGATCTCCTTCAGAATGGACTGGTTGGATCTCCTTGCAGTCCAAGGGACTCTCAAGAGTCTTCTCCAACACCACACTTCAAAAGCATCAATTCTTCGGTGCTCAGCTTTCTTCACACTCCAACTCTCACATCCATTCATGGTTACTGGAAAAACCATAGCCTTGACTAGACGGACCTTAGTCGGCAAAGTAATGTCTCTGCTTTTGAATATACTATCTAGGTTAGTCATAACTTTTCTTCCAAGGAGTAAGCGTCTTTTAATTTCATGGCTGCATTCACCATCTGCAGTGATTTTGGAGCCCCCAAAAATAAAGTCTTCCACTGTTTCCACTGTTTCCCCATCTATTTGCCATGAAGTGATGGGACCAGATGCCATGATCTTCGTTTTCTGAATGTTGAGCTTTAGGCCAACTTTTTCACTCTCCTCTTTCACTTTCATCAAGAGGCGTTTTAGTTCCTCTTCACTTTCTGCCATAAGGGTGGTGTCATCTGCATATCTGAGGTTATTGATATTTCTCCCAGCAATCTTGATTCCAGCTTGTGCTTCTCACAATGTACTCATAATGTACTCTGCATATAAGTTAAATAGGCAGGGTGATAATATACAGCCTTGACTTACTCCTCTTCTTATGTGGAACCAGTCTGTTGTTCCATGTCCAGTTCTAACTGCTTCCTGACCTGCATACAGATTTCTCAAGAGGCAGGTCAGGTGGTCTGTATTCCCATCTCTTTCAGAATTTTCCACAGTTTATTGTGATACACACAGTCAAAGGCTTTGGCATAGTCAATAAAGCAGAAATAGATGTTTTCTGGAACTCTCTTGCTTTTTCCATGATCCAGCAGATGTTGGCAATTTGATCTCTGGTTCCTCTGCCTTTTCTAAAACCAGCTTGAACATCAGGAAGTTCACGGTTCACGTATTGCTAAAGGCTGGCTTGGAGAATTCTGAGCATTACTTTACCAGTGTGTGAGATGAGTGCAATTGTGCGGTAGTTTGAGCATTCTTTGGCATTGTCTTTCTTTGGAATTGGAATGAAAACTGACCTTTTCCAGTCCTGTGGCCACTGCTGAGTTTTCCAAATTTGCTGGCATATTGAGTGTGGCACTTTCACAGCATCATCTTTCAGGATTTGAAATAGCTCAACTGGAATTCCATCACCTCCACTAGCTTTATTTGTAGCGATGCTTTCCAAGGCCCACTTGGCTTCACATTCCAGGATGTCTGGCTCTAGATTAGTGATCACACCATCATGATTATCTTGGTCATGAAGATCTTTTTTGTACAGTTCTTCTGTGTATTCTTGCCACCTCTTCTTAATATCTTCTGCTTCTGTTAGGTCCATACCATTTCTGTCCTTTATCGAGCCCATCTTTGTATGAAATGTTCCCTTGGTATCTCTAATTTTCTTGAAGAGATCTCTAGTCTTTCCCATTCTGTTCTTTTCCTCTATTTCTTTGCACTGTTTGCTGAAGAAGGCTTTCTTATCTCTTCTTGCTATTCTCTGGAACTCTGCCTTCAGATGCTTATATCTTTCCTTTTCTCCTTTGCTTTTCACCTCTCTTCTTTTCACAGCTATTTGAAAGGCCTCCCCAGACAGCCATTTTCTGGCCAATCTCATTTCATACACCAGCCCTGCCCAGTAGAATTTTCTGCAGTGATGGAAATGTTCCACATTAACGTTGTCCAATATAGCTGCTAGCCACATGTGACTAATGAGTACTTGAAATGTGCCTGGGGTCACAGAGGAACTGCATTTTCAGTTTTTAATAATTTTTAATTAATTTCGATCTAAACAGCCACAGGTGGCTGACGGCTACACACTGGAGAGCACAGATCAATATTCTCAGCCAGTTCTCTTCCCACCATGTTATTCTGAAGCAAATCCCAAACATCATATTATTTCATCCATGTATCAATATCGAATCCCTTGGACTGCAAGGAGATCCAACCAGTCCATTCTAAAGGAGATCAGCCCTGGGATTTCTTTGGAAGGAATGATGCTAAAGCTGAAACTCCAATAGTTTGGCCACCTCATGCGAAGAGTTGACTCATTTGAAAAGACTCTGATGCTGGGAGGGATTGGGGGCAGGAGGAGAAGGGGACGGCAGAGGATGCGATGGCTGGATGGCATCACGGACTTGATGGACGTGAGTTTGGGTGAACTCTGGGAGTTGGTGATGGATAGGGAGGCCTGGCGGGCTGCAATTCATAGGGGTTGCAAAGAGTCGGACACGACTGAGCGAATGAACTGATAATTTCTTTTAAAGCTTTCCAGATGATTCCAAAGTGAAACCACAGTTGGAGGCCAATGACTAGCCCATCAAATAGTCAATACTATGACACTATTTACTTAGAAGACAGACTTTCAGCAACTTCACAACCTTGAGAACAATGTTCTCAACCTTGAGTGCACATCCAGTCACCTGGGGATCCGGGGCCAGGCTTCACCTCCAGAAATTCAGGCTTTTCTCTCTGAAGATGAAACTTTTTTTCTTTCCCTCTCCCTCCCTCATTCTTGCACAAGCTCTTCACGTGATTTGAATGTGTGGTCAGAATGGAGATCCACTGCTTTAATATCTTTCTATAGAAAGAGAGCTCCGCAGATCAGCAGTATCAGCATCACCTGGGAGCCAGTTTAAAGAGCAGACTCCCAGACCCACCCCAGACCTTCTGAATCAGAAATTACATTTTGACCAGCTTCCCCAGGTAACTAGTGTGCACATTAAAGTTGATAAGGGCTATTTTTAAATAGTGGTTCTCAAAGTGCAGAACTTACTAGGAATGTAAATTATTGGGCTTCACCCCAGACATAGAGACACTAGGGCTAGGGCCCAGCAGGCTGCTTGCACACGAACCAGTTCTTCTGGCAACACTGATACATGCTTAGATTCAAGATCGACTACTATGGAGTCTAGAACACAACTCTGTACTGCCCAAGCAGCAAGTAGTGATTATATACACAGCAAGTCACTTCTACAGAGAAGCTGAAGCCATCCTCAGGCTCCCATGCAAGCAAGCACACATCAATTAAGATCTCTCTTTATAACCTATGACACTGGACACGTAGGCGGGACTGGTAGGCAGGAATTAAAAACAAAGCCACCTGGGGTCCTCAGAAAACAGGCCAATAATTGGTGTTCATAAAAATGTCCAAAATACTAAACATGTCAGTTGTGTTCAGTACATTCTCCTTAAGGAGGCAACTAAGTTTACATTTCAGAAATATTTCTATTACAATGTTTTACATTTCTTTCAAGGGGAAAATGATTGCTAAGAACAATCTTTTGCATGAAGTATTTGTATCTAGAGGATGAGGGCAGAGACAAGAAGAAAGATTACACTAGGGAACATGGCAGGACCCAAGACTCTTCCCCAGAGCGATTACTGTGAAGCTTTTTGAGGTCCCAAATTCTTCTGACACTGGAGCAAAGCTATACACCTTCTGCTCTTAAAATGCACATCCAGAAAATACAGAAAACACTGCACTCTATGTCAGAGGATTCAAGGCCTCTTAGCCCATAGGCTTGAGGCTGAGGATGCCTTCCTTGACCTGGAAAGCAGGCCTGGAGAACAAAACACAGCTCTTTTAGGGGTCCTATCTTTAGGTAGGAAGTAGCAGCTTGGTGGGTGGCCCTGAGACCTTCCATTCTGAGTCAAGTGCTTCCAAACAAAGTAGTCAGTAGGGGGCTGGGATGTCAGGAAATGGGGAGCCTAATTCAGTATACCCTCCTTTCCAGACCCCAAACCCACACTGATAGAACAAACCATGCATCTGGCTACCTTTTCCCACAGCTTCACAGCCCCTCAAAGTCATATACTGTCCCCAGCTGCTTCCTTTCCCTCTGGCGGGTCCCAACAAATTCCAGAGAGGGGTCTATGGAGCCTTTGGTACCAGGGACTAGACCAGAGAATCAGAAAGCTTGTTTTTCAGAATGGTTCTCAATCAGAATGCTCAGATGTGGGGCAGGAGGGTACCTGAGCTTCTAGTGCTGTTGGAGCATCCATTGAGCCAGGAGTCCAGGAGAAACCAAACAAGTGATTATGATCACACTTGTGTATGTGAGCATGCGTGTATACCCGTGAGTACTGGTGCTGCACAGGCCCACACTCAGGCCTGGGGCAGAACAGAGTTAACTTTGCTAATAAGCTGCCTGCTGTGAGTCTGAGCAACAATCAGTGCCCTGAGCCTTGCACCCTTATTCACATCACCAGTGGGATGACCTGGGACTATGTTTCCTAGCACTGCAGCCCTTGAGAAGGAGCCATAAAGTCATCGACTCAGAGTCCAGCTCCAGGGACACAGGAAGCCGAACGGAGCCAGGCTAAGACCCTGCCTCTCAGACTGCCCAGGGGGGTCGTACCTGATGCCTTCTTGTACTCAGTACAGTCTTCCCTCCTGACAGTCTGGTTGAAGGTAGTTGACACCACAGAACAAGGCAGAAAACAACCTTAGAGAGGCCTAATGCATGGCTGAGTTGTATGACCAGGGAGTTCTGTGGGTTTCAGAGAAGAGAGCCAATCCTGCCAGGGACGGTGCAGGACGTTCTATGCAGGTGCTGAGAACTGGAAGGGAGAGAGGAACAAACTGTTGGGGGAAGAGGAGGTGGTTATGTGTAGTAGGAGGCAACGTAATGAGGAATTCAGATGAACAGATTTAAAATATTTATAAGCTCAAGGTAAAAACATCAATGAGTTAAAAGGTATGGAGGGAACAGAAAGTCTTTTGGTCCCCCTTCCCAATATTCAGAGGTAAAATTTGTGTGTACACAGACCTAGCGTGTGTATATGTATATGTGTTTCTTGTAGCACAAATGACATCACACATATGATTCCAACTTACTTTATTAACCATTTATTTTGAAAATACTTCCCCATTAATATACACAATCAGCCTAAAAATTTGTAATGGTTGCTTACTATTCCATTATAGGAAGATACAAAATGCTCCTTAGCTGCAGACATTTGCCTTGTTTTCCAACATTTCTCTGTTCCAGATTTGCTGATTTGTCTCTACATTACCTGAGCAGGTTTGCCAAGGGGATAAACCTGCAACTGGATTTCTGGGTCAAGGGAAATCCTAATTACATTCCTATCAACAGTTTAAGCGGCACTTACTGAATACCTACCATATGCAATAAAAAAGGAATAAAGGAGCTCTTATTTTAATGACACAGAAGGTAAACTGACCTTGAGTAGGAAGAGGCCATTTACTGAGGGATGGGTTTGAGGGCATTTCTACTCTTCCTATATTTTTTTCTGTTGTGTGTACATGTATTTTTTTATGATAAATATTAAGTGTGCAACCTAACACATGGGTTATAAAACATTACTGCAGAACAGGTAATTACATGGCATATTTACCCCAATCTATTATATATCAAAAATTCTTTTCACTGTCTTTGCCACAACCCAGTAAGTGATAAATTATATACATATTAATTTTAAAAAATCACCCTGTGCTTTTTCAGAATTACCATCCAAGGTTGCAAGGATTGCCTTCGGGAGTCAGAACCAAATCAGTCTCTTGCCTCAAGCCCACATCCACCCTAATATCAGCCCTATTACGAAGGAGCATTCAGTTCAATTCAGTTCAGCTGCTCAGTCATGTCTGACTCTTTGCGACCCCATGCCAGTCTTCCCTGTCCATCACCAACTCCCACAGCTTACTCAAACTCGTGGCCATTGAGTCAGTGATGCCATCCAACCATCTCATCCTCTGTCGTCCCCTTCTCTATCTGCCTTCAATCATTCCCAGCATTAACATTAGGCAATGGCTCAGCTTGCTGCTTTCTCAACCAGAAAACCAGTGAGCAGGAAGCAAGGCTCTGATTTCCTGAAAAGCCAAATCCTCATTGCTTTCCCTACCCAGACCCTTGCTCTGCTCCCACTCTTTTAGCAGAAATGAAAGTCTTTCTGTGACAGCCCACAGGACTTGGCATCAAAGACCTGCATTACTCACTGGTTCCTGACCACCCCCCTTCAAAAAAAAAAAAAAAAAAAACGCTTGTCCAGGACATGGGTTAAGGAGCAGCCAAGAAGAGGTCATTGATCTCTGTCTCCAGGGCTCAGCGGCTTTGGCACAGGGAGGGGCCAAGGCTTTCCAGATGTTCCACTGAAGGGCTGGACTGGAGCCCAGGGAGCCCTGCAGATCTACAAAGAGACGCCTGTTCCCCAAGTGTGCACCATGCAAAATCCAAAGCTCTCTGAAGAGAGTCACTGCCCAAGTGGGCAGGGCCTTCCCAGAGCTTTCTGACTGTTCCTGCTGTCCTCACTCACTCCATGTCCGTGGCCACCACCCAGCTCTGGTTCTCCACCACTTCCACGACACACCCTCCCCCAGCCCTCTCAAGCACACACATTCCCCCCGAACTACCAGCTCTGGTTTCCATAGCAACCAAGCACAAGCCAGTTGGGTTTGTAAAAGCAGCAAATTTGACAGTGACCATGCAGAAGGAGGGGAAAAAAAAAATAGCCTGGGAAATTCTGGTCTCACCCTAGAAATCTGCCCTCACAGAAGTGCCAGCCCATCAGGGGGCCCCAGTTACAAGTCTAAAAACTGAGCTCTCAGATCCCCAGGGCACAATTCTTTTTCTCAGGCTCCACCCACCCTCTCTGGAAAGGAAAAGGCCAGGGATACACTGAACAATACACTGCATCAGTTTGAAAGTTATTTGAATAGGAAGCAAATCTTGATTTTGGATGATTACATAGCAATGATATCATGACTACTACTAACACCACTGGCTTAGTCATTCACTGAACAAATATTTTCTGAGCACCTACTATGTGCCAGGTACTATTCCAAGTTGTTAGACATGCAATGATGAACAAGATAAAATTCTTGCCCCCTGGAGTGTACATTCTAGAGGGACAAACATAACAAGTGAACAAACAAATTATAATTTCAAAAGGCAACAAGTGCAATTTAAAAAACAACTCAAAACCAAAATATATATATATATATATATATATATATATATATATATATATATATTCCCAGAGAGTATGTTTTCATATAAAAATGGAGGCGCTAGGATAATGTAAAAAGAAAACTAGACTTTCTGTAAGCATGTATGGTGTTTTACTTTCAAAATGTGCTTTCACAAATGTCAATGCATTTTGCCATCACTCACTGTAAGGATGCATCAGTGTGCTCATTCACCCAAGCAGAAACAGAAGCACAGATGTGAAAAATGAGTTGTTTCAAGGTCCAGTAAGTTTCATTCTTTGGATTTCCATTTATCAGCTGGCCACAGAGAAACTGAAAAGATTAGCCACAAGATGGGAATACCAGACCACCTAACCTGCCTCTTGAGAAATCTGTATGCAGGTCAGGAAGCAACAGTTAGAACTGGACATGGAACAACAGACTGGTTCCAAATAGGAAAAGGAGTACGTCAAGGCTGTATATTGTCACCCTGCTTATTTAACTTCTATGCAGAGTACATCATGAGAAATGCTGGACTGGAAGAAACACAAGCTGGAATCAAGATTGCCAGGAGAAATATCAATAACCTCAGATATGCAGATGACACCACCCTTATGGAAGAAAGTGAAGAGGAGCTAAAAAGCCTCTTGATGAAAGTGAAAATGGAGAGTGAAAAAGTTAGCTTAAAGCTCAACATTCAGAAAACGAAGATCATGGCATCTGGTCCCATCACTTCATGGCAAATAGATGGGGAAACAGTAGAAACAGTGTGAGACTTTATTTTTTTCGGCTCCAAAATCACTGCAGATGGTGACTGCAGCCATGAAATTAAAAGACGCTTACTCCTTGGAAGAAAAGTTATGACCAACCTAGATAGCATATTCAGAAGTAGAGACATACTTTGCTGACTAAGGTCCGTCTAGTCAAGGCTATGGTTTTTCCAGTGGTCATGTATGGATGTGAGAGTTGGACTGTGAAGAAGGCTGAGCGCCGAAGAATTGATGCGTTTGAACTGTGGTGTTGGAGAAGACTCTTGAGAGTCCGTTGGACTGCAAGGAGATCCAACCAGTCCATTCTGAAGGAGATCAACCCTGGGATCTCTTTGGAAGGAATGATGCTAAAGCTGAAGCTCCAGTACTTTGGCCACCTCATGCGAACAGTTGAGTCATTGGAAAAGACTCTGATGCTGGGAGGGATTGGGGGCAGGAGGAGAAGGGGACGACAGAGGATGAGATGGCTGGATGGCATCACGGACTCGATGGACGTGAGTCTGAGTGAACTCTGGGAGATGGTGATGAACAGGGAGGCCTGGCGTGCTGCAATTCATGGGGTCGCAAAGAGTCAGACACGACTGAGCGACTGAACTGAACTGATTTGCTTCCCAGGTGGTGCAATGGTAAAGAATCCACCTGCCAATGCAGGAGATGCAAGAGTCAGGTTTGACCCCTAGGTCAGGAAGATCCTCTGGAGAAGGAAATGGAACCCACTCCGGTATTCTTGCCTAGAGAATCCTGTGGACAGAGGAGCCTGGCAGGATACAGTCCATTACGTTGCAAAGAGTCAGACACAACTAAGTGGAGCACACACACATTTGCAACAAACATAACTGCCTCTGAAACAATAAGAAACAGACCAAAAGCATAAGAGAAAAATGCACCAAAGGAATGAACAGATATTTCTCAGGAAAGATCAAAAACCTGTAGGTACATGAAAAGGTTCTCAATTTCATTAACCATCAGAGAAATACAAATTTAAAGTATAACGACATACCACCTCCCACACTAGCAGAAATTTAGAAGTTTGATAACACCAAGTATTTGTGAAGATATAATGTAACTGGAAATTGCAAACAAGTATATTTACGTCTGGTGGTAGCATCCATTGCTACAGTCACTTTGGAAAACAATTCATCATTACCTAGTAAATAACTTATCATTACCTTTGTATTGGACATACAAAGACCTTTTGAACTATCAGCTCCACACCTAAGCATATAATCAAAAGAAATTATAGGTGCAATGTGCTCCAGAACAGCAAAAATTTGAAAATAACCCAGATGTCCATGAATAGGAGAATGGATAAAGGAATTTTGCTATTAATAAATGGGATAACATGAACTATAGTCACAGTCACATCAATATGGATAAATCATAAAGAATATATAGGATGGTACTATTTAAATAAAACTAAAAAGTAGAGAAGACAGAACAATATATTATTTAACGAAATAAGCATATAGGTGGTAAAAATCTAAAAATGCAAAAAAAAAAAATTTAGCACAAAATTCAGAATAGTATTGGGTTGGCCAAAAAGATGTTACAGAAAAACCCAAAAGAACTTTTTGGCCAAAACCAAATAGTTACCTTTGGGGAAAAAAAGGCAAAGACAAGGTCAGTGAAGGGCCCCGGAGGCTGCAAAGGTACTGGAAATATTCTTCTTTTTTAAATTTGGCTCATAGGTACATATAACCATAGAGGAAAGGAGGGAGGGTAAGACTGATTTAAATTAATCCCAAAAGACAGATTGATTCGAGGGAAACAATGACAGAGGATATTTTTTTCTTATGTCCAAAAAAACATTATCATTTGTTGGTTTTCTAAGGCAAGGAAGCCTGGTAAAGGCCTCACGCAGTACAGGAAATGAGTGTTAAATCCAAAGGACACTGGTTTGATTTCTGCTTTAAAAAATTAAAAATAAAAGTAAAATAGGTCCCTCTTTAGGCAGAGCTAGGTGATTCTAGTTGGCCTGGCAGTAGAGTGGCTACAAGGGCCATAATTACAGCCAGGGAGAGGTCGGGCAGCTAGATGGCCATCTATAATTAAGCAGGTGAAGTCTGTTTTCCATGCTCAGGCACACTGCCGATGGTCCCAATGACCCCACACCCCCCCATTACAGGCAGTTCTTAACTTTCACATGTTTCGCCTTCAAACAACACACTGGCCAAACAGAGACAGTTGCCGTCAGACAGCAATGACATTTCACAACAGTGCTCTCTGCCTGCAGAGACCCGGAGCCACCTCCACACAATTGCCACATACACCTGGACAGCAGTCACTCACTAATTCCAGGAGCAAGTATTTCCTAAGCACCCCTGTTCACTGGCACTGAGGCCATAAAAGAACAACAGAGACCAAAATAGACACAGTCCTGGCCTGCTTAGAGTCTAAAGAAAGCATTTGTGCATTTATTGAATATTTTATTGCTCTGGCCCCTTTTTCTTAAGTAAGAATGATGAATAAGGGAAAAAGGGAAAAGACTGGCTGTTGTGATAAGATGCATCTTTTCTCCTTTAGAGAGTACAGAAAATCAGCCAAGGGTCCTCGGGGGCAGAAAAAGGTCCTATTTAGCCTCAGCTGTACCCTTCTAGCATTTAAGGAGGTTGACAGGCTGCCCAGGTGACCAAAGGAGAAAAGAAAAAATAATAAGATGCTGGAATTATTACTAAAAAATTATGCCTACACAATGGGACATGAGGAGAGGATTTTATAATATACTTTTGTTTTCCGGGAATGGAATCTCCTATTATAAGATTTAACTCAGTTATTCAGACTTTCTTTGCCCTTCAGACATGTGCGTTTTTTGTTTTTTTTTTTTTTAAGAAAGGTATCATGCACAAAATTAGGGGACTGCAAACCTGGCTATTGGTCCTTCATGCATGAGAAGATTAATAACATTTATGACTTCATCTTTCTAAAAGGGTTGATCTTTTCTTTTCTTTGGGGGGAGGAACGAACTAGCTATGGGATGGCATCAAAACCACCACCCATGTGAAAGCTCTGAAGGTAATTTCAAGCATTAGACAAAACATAGGTCAATGGTGGGGGAAGGCAGTCAACCACCTTCCTAGTGCCCTCACCTCACATAGGCAGTAAATGGTTCAACCTGTTCACGGCAATCATCAACCACCATAGGGAGAAGCTATCTACCCAAAATCAAACCCTTTCTTGGGGCAAGAGGCTAAGAGGCAAAGAAACCTCCATTTCTTTCCACTTCTGTAGCTTGCATGTAATACCTTCATAAGTCTGAGGAGTAAACCATTACTTCTCAGCAGACATGACAAGCATGATGAAATGATGTTTTCCTTTGAGTCAGGGATCTCTGTTGCTCTTTCTCCTTCTCCCAGATGGGGCTGCTCACAGACACACACACCAGTGGACCACTTTTTAAGTGAACTCCATGTTCATCTCCATATAAGAGAGAATTAAGGAGCAAAATAGGTGTTACAAGAGGTTATTCCTCTTAAAAGCAAGGCTTCCAGGATAGGTTCACACAATTTGGGGTCCAATCAAATAGAATCCTTCCTTAGATGTTTGGAAATAAGATTCAAATCTCAACATTTCCATTTTTGACTAAACTTTCCAGAAATAGAACTATTCTGTATATCGATGTTGAGGTCCAGCTTATTCTCTTTTCCCATTATTTCACTTTTATTCTCTACCTCTTTTTCCATGTAGACCTTGGATTTTTTTTTCAAATAAAATAAACAGTTGTTTTATTATCCTTCATTTGTAGATATTTAATGGAAGTTATGTTACAGATAGTCTGATCTTCAAACTGGGGCTCTGTAATAACCTAGAGGGGTGGGAATGGGCAGGAGGTAGGAGAGAGGTTCAAGAGGGAGGGGACATAAGTACACCTATGGTTAATTCATATTGATGTAGGACAGAAATCAAACCAAGACAGTAAACCAATCATCAAGCAATTAAAACTAAATAGATATTTTTTAAAAGAGAGAAATCTTTTCTACAATTTTTTAAAAAATGCTCACTCAGTTTCTATGTGAATACCTACAGAGATGGAGAGCTCCCTCTTTACTGCTGAAATGTACTTAACTGCTAATGAGTAGTTACTAAACTAAGCTTAAAGTTCCTCCCTGTAACTGCTATCCCTCTGGTCCCTGGGCTGCCCAAGAGCCACAGGATAAGTCTTTCCCCTATTCCTCTTTGCTACACTGTAACTTCTTAAGAAACCCAATCATGTCTCACTGACTACTCAGGATCCCATGCTTCACTGAGGAATGATTTGAGTCTTGCTCCTTGGTGTCAAGTATAGAGAGAGATGAGGAAACACTGTCAATGACTCACACCTGGATTCAGAAAGTCTTCAATCTGGGAATCCAAAATCCCAAGCATTCACTGAATCACAGCATCTTAACGCCTCTTATGCAATCCAGTTGAGGGCCAGAAACATGTAATAATTTGTTCACCTTCAACTGACTGGTTAGAAGCAGGGCCAGGAACAGAATCCAAGCTTCTGATTTCAGTAAAGGGGTTGCTCACACTACACTTCATCATAAAGCTGTTTATGCTGAATGCAGTATAACTAACCACGGGCCATGTGCCCAGCATGAAGAGGCCTTGTGATGATGAAGACTCCTGCGGACTTGCTTGGAGCCGCCACGATAGCTAGTCTCACAACGGCTTTGGGTGATCTGAGTCCCCAGCAGACAAAAAGGTCCAACTACAGAGATAGCCCTTGTTCCCAGTCTGGCTTTGTGTAGTCCAGATGGCAGGACAGCGCCCTGGGCTCAGCACTGCTGTATCACAGGGCCAGCCAGGAGCCTCATGTGCTCTGGGCCAGCTCTCAGCTCAAAGCCCGTGTTCCAGAAGTCTCTGCCCTTGGATAATTTGTGGCTCACTGGGGTAGGCAGGGTACAACCAGGACTCTAGTTATAGATACAATATAAATATCTGAGTACATGCTTGTATGGAAAGACACAGAAGAGTGTGGGAGCAAAAACTGTGTGAACCGGTAGGTTGAAGTGGGCCAGCTGGTGTGGGAAGGTCCCCAGGAGGAGGCAAACTTGAAATCAAATTTTGAAAGAACAGAGAAGTAGTTGAATTAAAAGGGAGGGGACAGGATATTATAATTGGGGACTTGTTGTGCGTGGAGGCCCTGAGGTGGCCTCAGAGCACCCCTAATCAGTACCAGGCATAGTTTAACCACGCAGGTTCACTCCCACCCGTGAAACTGATTGTATACTGGAATGCAAAACAGCCGATTATCCAAAGCAAGGTCAGACCAAACACCTTGTTTATCGCCATGGTTTCCTTTTAAAGTGACACTTTCTCCTGTTATTTCATTTAGGCACACATTCATTTGTGTGACGTTAAAAATTATGCCCCTACTGTGTACCCAGCACCTAACAGAACTCCCCCTGCATTTCCACCTCCATTAAAGGCAGGTGCAACTTGCCTACCTCAGAGGAGGATCACGGAGAGGTAAGTTCTAGCAAGGTCCCTGGGTGAGTTACTTTAATTAAAGCCTCAGGAACTGGGAGAAAATTAGCACAGTGGGGTCAAATTCAAGCACCACTCAATACTTGAGGGTATTTATAGACAAGCAAACACAAAACCAAAAAATCCAATATCCTGACTGGTTGCTTTTTGTTTTCGGGGTATAAATTGGTGCCTGTTCTCCTACCTAAAGAACACCGATGCTATCCATTTTGACCTTCTGCAGGTTATTAAAGCTGGGACTTGAATACCAGGGCCCAGGGAATTGCCTACCTCCCTAAGAATATGCCAAGTGCCCTTCCAGCCCTTTTCCAGAAGAAAGGACAAGGTGGGGGAAAAGATACTAAACAAAAAAGGATTAAAAGATCTTGATTTTGAAGACAAAATGATTGGAAGTTGGGGAAGAAAAAAGCAGATTTCTCTCTTAATTTTCAATCCTGTAGAAACTGGTTCAGAGAGGAAATCACAGGTCTTAAGAGTCTCTCACTACGCAAAGTGTTGTCCAAGGACGCGTGGCAAGGGCATCTCCTAGGACCTAATGAGAAATGCAGCAACTCAGGCCCCACCCCAGGCCCACTGAATCAAATCTGCATCTTCACAGGATCCAAGGGATTCACAGTATTAAAACTCCTTAAGCCTCAATTTTTCCATCTGTAAAATAGGGATAATGAAATGGCAGATCCATTTAGGCTTTAAAATAATCTCTGTACAGAGATTTGGCTTAAAAATTTTTGTCCTCTCTCCCTTCCTCCTTCTAGGTGCCCAGCTCTGAGCAAACTTATCTTGGTTTTAATTCAGCCCTGCAGAGGGCCATAGGGTCAATAGTCCCATTTCTCTCTTTCTTTGTATACCAAGGAGGCCATGGAGGCCCAAGTGAAGCAGCTGCCTTGTTGCCAGACACACCCTAGCTTGGGAGCTCCTCGAGGGCAAGACCTACGTCTTTTACATCTTGTTCTCTCTAGCTCTTGGCAAGGTGCCAGGCAGGCAACAGACTCTGCATGTACATCTGTTGAATCAGCAGTATATCCAGTAATTAACCAATTGTGGAACAAAAGCTAAAGTGCAGGTGTCTATGAAATCCTAGTCCTAGTAACACACAGATACACCTGAAAGTGGACTTAACTTCCCCTAACTTCATTCTTTCTGACAGTTGCCAAAGAACTTACACCTGGCTATTCGTCGAAGCCATGAGTTCCTGCTGCAGAAAACAGTTCCTGAACTAAACATCACTATTAATTTTCAGGAAACAGGCAAACTTGAGTGTCTATAGAGTATGAATAACCCCCTGGCAGCCAGTGTGCTCTACTTAGCCAGGCAGAAGGGACCTCAGCTAGTGAAGTCTCTCAGTCCGTGGAGATGACTAAACTTGGAACAAGAAGCAGCTGGCCCTGAACTCTGGAGAGCGCTGCCTAGTGCTAATGAAAAATACCTGCATGGGACTGTCCATTCAGAGGTGTGCAGCCTCTCAGCAGCAGGAGTGGGCATGCAGAGGCCAGCAGCTTCCTGCAATGAACGCTCTGTGAGCATCATTCATCCATCACTTGTTCCACGGAGTCTGGCTACCTGGCCCACCAGCCTCTACGTGTCAGAAGCACATGGTCCTTGGAGACAGGCACACGCTGACAGCATCCTCAATTTCAGCACATCCCACTTCAGATCAGAGATGTCTTGAGTGACATGAAGTGGGTGTCATGCATTATTTCTGAGCTCGCTGCCCTTAGACATTCACGCTGTGGATTAAGCAGGTCATTCCTCTCTACCTAGGTCTTCTGAAACCTGCTGCAGCCTGTGTTCATGGGCAAGCCACAGTCTCTGTGTATATGGGAATGGTAACATTTCTGCCTAATTCTTTTTTTTTTTTTTTTCAAATTTTCTAATTGCTTTAACAGCTCATGTACATCACATGGGAAAGAAAACCAAGATTCCAGACATTGACAAAAATGGTTCCCCCTTTTCTAAATTCACCCTTTCCCTTCCCCAGAGACAACTCTGGTTCCCAGTATGTGATATATCATACAGAGACAGCCCACACACCCCCAAGCATGTCTATGAGAAGGGGCCTGGGGGCAAGGATTTCTGTTTTCACTGTTCACTTCTCGGTCCCTGGTGTAGGGCTTCCCTGGTGGCTCAGAGGGTAAAAAATCGGCCTGAACTGTGGGAGACCAGGGCTCGATCCCTGAATCGGTAAGATCCCCTGGAGAAGGGAATAGCAACCCACTCTCATATTCTGGCCTGGAGAATTCCATGGACAGAGGAGCCTGAAGAGCTGAGTCCATGGGGTCAGAAAGAGCTAGACACAACTGAGCGACTAACACACTTTCTGCGTCCCTGGTACTGAGAAGGTGAAGGAAGGTGAAGTCGCTCAGGCGTGTCCGACTCTTTGCGACCCCATGGACTGTAGCCTACCAGGCTCCTCCGTCCATGGGACTCTCCAGGCAAGAATACTGGAGTGGGTTGCCATTTCCTTCTCCAGGGGATATTCCTGACCCAGGGATCGAACCCGGGTCTCCCACATTGGAGGCAGCCGCTTTAACCTCTGAGCCACGAGGGAAGCCCTTGGTACTGAGAAGAGTAACTGCTAAAGGTGCCCACGGAGAAGGCGATGGCACCCCACTCCAGTACTCTTGCCTGGAAAATCCCATGGGCGGAGGAGTCTGGCAGGCTGCAGCCCATGAGGTCGTGAAGAGTTGGACACGACTGAGCGACTTCACTTTTACTTTTCACTTTCATGCATTGGAGAACGAAATGGCAACCCACTCCAGCGTTCTTGCCTGGAGAGTCCCATTGACAGCGGAGCCTGGTGGGCTGCCGTCTATGGGGTCGCACAGAGTCGGACACGACTGAAGCGACTTAGCAGCAGCGGCAGCAAAGGTGCCCAAATAGTTCTATGTTGAATGAATTAATGTGTAGGTCATAGGTATGCCCGAAAGCTCCACATTTTGGTAAAGCAATTCATGCATGCATGTGTGCTAAGTTGCTTCAGTCGTGTCTGACTCTTTGCAACCCTACAGATGGTAGCCCACCAGGCTCCTCTGTCCATGGGATTCTCCAAGCAAGAACACTGGAGTGGGTTGCCATGCCCTCCTCCAGGGGATCTTGCCAACCCAGGGACTGAACCCGCATCTCTTATGTCTCCTGCACTGGCAGGCAGGTTCTTACCACTAGCGCCACCTGGGAAGCCCTAAATCAAGTACTGCTGCTGCTAAGTCGCTTCAGTCGTGTCCGACTCCTAGCGACCCCACGGACTGCAGCCTACCAGGCTCCTCCATCCATGGGATTTTCCAGGCAAGAGTACTACTCTGCACTTGTTATATCTTCTGATTGGATGTGCCTTCAGTGGACAGTGGCTCTGTCTCCTCAACCAAGAAAAGAGGATAACTGTTATTACCTGCCTTTTAGGGTTGCCATGGAGCGGACGAGAGCATGTGGAAGTACTGGAGGTTATCATTCATTGACTGCATACTCCAGAAAGGGCAGTCCCACTATACTCTGTTCTCCCAGTAGCTACCCAAATGATCAAACACATCACGGTGCTTACTGGTGTAGTGTTTGCCTTATTGCTTAAGAGCACAGATGCCCTAGAGCAGGGACCATCTTCGTTAACTCTATCCTCCTAGGGTTTAGCACTTCTTAGATAAGTAAATAAGAGACGCTTCAAATGAGGGCCACTGAGGAAGAAGGAGAGAGAGGAGATTCACAGACATTCGTTCTTAGCTATAGGCATGTGCACAAAAAAACACACCTTCCCAGGCCCCCAAAAGCTCACACCAAAGGTTTATAATACAGGAGGAAGATAAAAGGCCCAGTGTGAGCAGCTTGAATAAGATGGTAAATGCATTTGATTGTGAGAATGTGAATGTTTCAATGAAGCTAGGTAATAAGAAAAATCAATAAAACTGTCAGCACTGGCCAATTTCAACTGGATAAAAGAATAAAGTAATTGGTCTTGAAAGACAACTCTCTAAATTAAGTTAGATGAATGGAAATACCCTTTTGTTTTAAGCCAAATCACAAGGACATCAACAGCAGTAAATGATTAAATTATAAGCCACTTTGACCCAGTATGATCTGAGCTGCAAACATGAATTTCCCGAAACGATCTTCTTTGTAAGACACAGAACTGATGTCTAGCAAGACAACAAAGACAGAATAGGAGGCCACACCAGGATACCCGGCGCTTGCTTCTTGACTAAGGATCTATTATAAACCGATTCTTTCTATTAAACTTATTTATTCAACATGACTATTCCTCCTTCAATTACTTCATTAGTGAAACAGGCACACAAGTCAGTAGAAAATGCACATCTACGCTCCCATAAAGGCAGAGAGGAAGGAGGCTTTGGTAGTGATCCTAAAGAGCTCTGCTCTCCACACACTCAGGATTCAATTCTGTTTTTCATCTGCTAATGGTTGGCATTTGGTGTTGTTAACTGTGGATGGATGATTCATTTCAGAGGAACTGCTGCGCATCTCGAGCCTGTTTGGAAGGAAATGAGGGTTTCTTGGCTTATTTCTCATCAAGCATTTTAGCATTGTCTCTCTTTGTGACATTATAAACCCCTTAATGGGAGTTTGGTCCTCACTGCTTTCAAGCTGACTCTCCCTGTCTCATCTGGTGCATATGGCCACTGCCAGGAACAAGCATTTATTCCATCAGGACAAAGGAGGGAGCCAAAAATCTGGAAATTAATAGGCCCATTCCCTGAGTCTTGAGCTGCAATAGCGAGTGAATATGTGGGAGTGGGGGTGGGGTGGGGTGCACATTGCAAGAATGATGGTTTTGAACATCTGGCTTTGGTTAATATTCACTCTTATCAGATACTGAGGCTGCTTTCTGTTCTCCATACGCTACTGGAGAATCCAGCTTGTCCACGAATGTCTGGGGACCCTGTGGGGTGAGCAGAATCACAACCTTATTGCCAGAGACACCTCACAGGAGGGAGACCCATCAGCTCCTTGGAGCAGTGCCTGACTTTGAAGTCCCTTTTTTGGGTGGGTAGGTCCCTTTAACATACAAAGTAATGTTTCTCATTAGAGACTGAACAGAACTTGAAAAGGGTGAGAGTGTCAGGCTTGATGCAGGGACACCCGCTAGACAGGCTGGAGAGAAGGAGAAGTTTTAGGGTGATAGCAGGCTTTCCGTGGGACTCCATGAAATTGCTGAAAAGACCACAGCAGGCCACAGAGAGATGCCTGTACTGGTCTTGTCCTTCAAATCACCTAAGTCCCGGGCTTAAAAATGTGCTCTCTGCCATAACCCAGACTTGACCATACTTGGCCTAGAACATCCCTCCTCCTTAGTGGCCAAGGTGAGTGATAGGCCTTGACCATGAAGACACATCCAGAAAGAACTGCCCTCAATCTTCAAACACAGCTTAATCATTTATTTCATTTCCTTGTTTGAAAATTTCTGTCTGCCACATTGATGACTATCTTTGTTTGGAAGCTCCTTGAGAATACAAATGGCATCTATTTAATTTATAGTGTCTGTCCTGCCTTACCAAAAAAAAAAAAAAAGAGCTTCAAAGCTGTCTTTGATAATGATGATATGATGCTCTCTACACAGAATGGCCTTCCCACTTCTTCCTTGTCAATCTGGTATACCTAACTTTTCCTTTTCAGCCTTCAAGCTTTGCCTCTTTCTTGAGTTTCTCTGTGGAGAAGGCAATGACAACCCACTCCAGTACTCTTGCCTGGAAAATCCCATGGACAGAGGAGCCTGGTAGGCTGCAGTCCATGGGGTCGCAAAGAGTCGGACACGACTGCTGCAAATTATTCCCGTCTGGAGAACTCCTGGTAACACCAGTTAAGCACTCAGTGTGATCTTATCTTGCATTTATTCTCTAATGCTTTTGTCCTGCAGGTGTCTCGGATTCCTGATGGAATTGCAAGCCCCTTGACGGCAAGGGCATGTGCTCTTACAAATGCCGTGTCTCATTTTCCACTTCCCAGTCCCCAAATTCAGCATGGACACCAAACTTGACATATTTACTAAGATGCATTAGTGAACACTCTACATCTGAATGAATGGTTCTGCTTAATGATCTGATCCTCAGAAGGCAATGGATTAAAAAATAAAGAAATTTTAAGAGAAACAGTAGAATTCTTATAAGCTAAAGATTCAGTGGGACTCTGGAATCAGAAAGATGTTATCTAGATAAAAACCACCAGTGGCAGAGTGTCAAGAGGAAAGCCTGCCTCTCTATTTCAACTCTGAAGGCAGTGTTCTAATGCCTGCCATGGACACAAGGTAAGAAAGATTATTAATCTGCTGGGATTTGAGTCCAGCCAAGACTTAGTTATGGATGCACCTTACAGACAGCCTGAAAAGGAGCTGACCATTTCTAAACTGGGACCATGTAAGTTTTCATTTCATTTCAGTGGGGCAAAGATCTGCTTATTAATAAAATGGATTCTTTGGGTCATCTTTGGATTCAAAACTAAAAACTTTACCTTCCTATTTCTATAAAAAGCTTCCTGAAGAAAAGAACTAAACTGTTAAAAGCAGTGAGGAGGTGTCTGCCACAGAGGCATGGGGGGACTCATTACTGGGGCCCTAATCCAGGCAGGGCCCTGAATCATAGCCGGGAATAGGAACCAACAGGGCCTGGTGATCAACTGTTTGGCCTAAGGCACATCACTTGACCTCTCAAAGTCACCATCTCCCGCCAGAAGATGTCTGTACTTGCTCTACACACATTATCATCTTATAAAGAAGCGAAGCATGTTTGATCATGTCCACCAGTCTGTGCAACTTGAAAAAAAATCTAGAAGAGAGCTGCAAAGATGAGATAAGATTTCTAAACTCTCTCTTCAGAAAGGTTGAGGAATTTGATTGATTCAACCTGAAGAAGAGAGATTTAATAACCGTCTTCGAATATATGCAGGGCTTTTTACCCAGGGCTGATGAGTGTGGGGACCACATGTTCTGTCTGCACTGAGCAGAGAAGGTACAAGCCCAGGCTTAGGAAAACAGACATTCGTAGCATTAAGGGAAACAAGACACAGACAAGCTAATGAATGTCCTTCTGGGGAATACTTCAGTGGGAAAAGGGTGCTGACGAAAGAGAAAGAAAATGGGACAAAACTATGGGAAAGTCCAAACTCTGCAAAAAGCAATCTCATAGCCCCTGAAAGATACAGATATTATTCTATGAATTTCCTCTTTGGCACCTTGCTCTATTCTTGGACCTTTTGCCATGCCCCAAAGTCAGAAACTTGCCCTCAAACTGTTTCCCTAGATATCCAGCCTGCTGCTCCTTCCTGAACACTGGACTAGAGTGTTGCTCACCTCTCTGCCTTCAGGTCTCCAGGGCCCTGAAGATATTATCGAGCAGCCCCTTCATGTGAGTACTCTGTCCTCAAAGCAGTTCTATCACAGTATCAAAACCTACTATACATCCTATTAGCCCCATTGATGGCTGAGAAATCTGAAGCTCTAAGCTAGTAAACACTGGAGCTAGGATTTAGGAGTCCATCAGTCAGTGCAGTCCACCGGTCCACTGACTGATGTATTTCTAAGGCTCTGTTTACTCTCTCCTCTCCTTTCCCAGAGAGGAGACTGAATGCTTTCTGAAGCCTGTGGCAACAGAAAAAAGAAGACAGGGCTTGCTTTTTCACCCACCTCTTCATCTTCTACTTCCACAATATGTATTAATTTCCCAACCTGATCTACCTGCAGTATTTATGATGGATGTGCTGCAAAAATCTTTCCAATTGCTTTTATCTTCAGCATTTTATTGGAGAAACAGTTTGGGGACCCAAACATACCACTGAGATCCACTTCCTGTCCTTTATATTATTGTCTAAACTCTGAAAAACTCTCCTGGGTGAACATGACACCTGGATGGAAGATGGGAGAAGAAGAGCCTAAAAATCTCTAGGTCAGACCCTGATTGCCCCTCCTCTGGGAGTCTGCAAATGATGGCTCATTATCATATTACTATAAAGAATAGAAATAATATACAAATCACATCACAACAAAGGGAAAAATATTAACAAATGTCCACAGCAGGAAATAATTATTTGCACAACTGAGAACTACATACATTGTTTTTTATGCTTCTGTTGCCTAGGCTAATTACGCTCTGATTTAAGTATCTGATGAGTCTGTAGTGCTGTGCTTACCAGGAAGCCCCATGGTCATTGCTGCTGCTGCTGCTGCTAAGCCGCTTCAGTCGTGTCCGACTCTGTGTGACCCCAGAGACGGCAGCCCACCAGGCTCCCCCATCCCTGGGATTCTCCAGGCAAGAAGACTGGAATGGGTTGCCATTTCCTTCTCCAATGCATGAAAGTGAAAAGTGAAAGTGAAGTCTCTCCGTCATGTCTGACTCTTAGCGACCCCATGGACTGCAGCCTACCAGGGTCCTCCATCCATGGGATTCTCCAGGCAAGAGGACTGGAGTGGGGTGCCATTGCCTTCAAACACTAAGAGGCACCTGGTGCTTCTCCAATGATCCAGTGGGTAAAGAATCTGCCTGCAATACAGGAGACGCAGAAGACGTGGGTTGGATCCCTGGGTTGGGAAGATCTCCTAGAGGAAGTAATGACAACCCACTCCAGTATTCCCGCCTGGAGAATCCCATGGACAGAGGAGCCTGATGGGCTACAGTACATGAGGTTGCAAAGAGTTGGACACGACTGAGCAACTAATGCACAAGAGGCACCCAAGTCTAGAGCGACACATAAAACATTCTGAGAAGGTTTACTGCATGGGATAATGTAGGTAATGTCCTTGGCACAGTACCTGTCAACCCCTTCTACTGGTTACAGATATTAGCCAGTTTTCAGCTTGAGCTTTGACAGATGTCTATTCAAATTATACCAAAGATCAAAACTGCATGACCAGAAATGACCTTAACTGTTATCCAGCCTGACCCCATACGTCTGAGGTTAGGTCGCCTGGTTTAGCTAAAGCTCATATCAGTCAAATCCCATTATGATGAACTACACAGGACATGCAAGCAATGGAATTTTATTAGACAGTTAGAAATCACATTAACTCCAGCTCTAGCAGACGTAAATGTCCAGGCTTTCCACAGTGTGTTAGCAAGAAAAAAGAATTCTTTGGCACATCCCAGAAGAAGGGGGTGTATTCACACAGCCTCACCCCCACATCTTTCCCTGAGCTCTTTGCTATTTGCATGTGGTGTAAAGTTTGTGCAATTGCTATGAATATCTTTTTTTTCCATTGATGGGACTGACTGGAGCACTTGAAATAGGCAAGCTGAAGGGATGCTTGATGGCAGAATAATAGAGCAGTGAAAATGTCAGCTGTGCCTCATTGCAGCTCTCTTTTTCACCTTTTCTCAGAATACAGATCAGGAATTTTCACTAAAGAGAAGGACTTAAATAAGAATCAATGAATGTCCACAGTCTGGGTGTGACTAACCTGTTTTTCCCCGGACCCTTACCATGCAATCAAGGTAGCAAACGTTTTGACTGCTTATTCTCCATTCCTCTTTTCACCCTCCCAACCTTTCCAAAAACAAAACCACCTTTGGACCATGAGTCCTCAACATCCCAGAGCAGGACTGGGAGAACAGAAGCATAGAACACAAACAGAATGCACCAAGATCAGCTTCTAGGAAGAGATTGCTGGAAGTCTCTCCCACTATCCAGAGAAATAATTCCAAATCCAGGAACAGCAAGAAAAAAGAGGAGAAAACTTCTCCTTTTCTTCAGAGCAACACATGCTAGCACTTTACTGAGTCTGGCATGTGTCAGCATTTCCAAAGTAAACCCTGTTTTCTTTAGATGAAAGAGATTTAAAAAAAAATAGACTAAGAATTCAGTCCAATGAAAACTGCTTTGGTCATTCACATGCAATAAGCTGTAGAAGCAAGAAGGAAAAAACCAATTGCCTCTGATTTATTTATTCATTCATTTGTCCATATCCTTTCCCGCTAATGTAAAAAAAGGACATCTTCTATAATTTGCAAGTCATTAATTTTTTCAAAGGAAAAAATAACCAAGCCTCCCAATGATTGTCCAGCATATTGGCACAGGAAGTACATATTTAATTAATTATCCTGCTGCATGCAGAATTATGTAAGGGAAAAGGGGGATTGATTTTTCCCATCAAATGTTTCACCCATATTTCCAACCAGGAGACCACTGTAATACTGTGAAGTATGGTAAATTTGGGATCAGTCATTATGTTAAAAGTAACACAAGGCTTTACCTTACTGAGTGCTTTATTTCTTAATCCCATTTTATTATTTTTTTGCACATCTTGAATATTTCATACTAAATATTGTTAAATCTTCAAATCTTCTACAATAGTTTTCTATTCTGGGCTGTTCAGAGCTGAGAGTAGAGAAGGAAAGTTGGAAATGCCAAAATGTAATTGCAATAAAGAGCAGAAAATGTAAGAGACCAGTTTTGGAAGAATGTTTAAAGTTTTAAACCTATGCCAAATAATTGAGATCTATTATAAGAGGACTGACTTCTATTATGAGCTCCATATACACACAATTACTGAATTATTCTGAACACCTGTTAAAATCAGGTGTTAACAGTCAAATAAAAATCACCAGGCACACCTGTCAAGTGCATCTTTTGACCAGCTCCTTTGAATTTGCTTGCATAATCCCCCCTCCATTACAGAACCTTAAACTAGAGCTTTATCCCTAAAATTTTGGGGTTGTGGCTTTGGCTTATAATCCCCAGTATTCCAGGGAGATGCTGTAAAAGGCCCAATTCTTCCAGCCAGGAGCTGTGCCTTTCCCTTTGAACCACGACCTCTAATCCCCATCTTTTCTCACTGCCAAGAGGAACCTGCCTTGCTCATCCCATCTTTCTGCAGTGACATTCAAGCCAACCGTTCTGTCCCCTGCCCTCATAGAGAAGAGGAGAGGAAAGATGGTCCCTATAACTAAGTTTCAGTCCTAATTCCCAACCTCCTTAGAGCCCAAGTCTGCCACCACCTCCCTGTTTTCAAGTGCATATGTTTATCCCAAACTCCTAATTTATCCCTCTTTATAAGAAGTAACATTTCTATTAAAGCTCTAAAGAAATAGGACTCTGAAATTTGACACCTCATTTATTTCATTTCTGACTACCCTTACACCAACTGGTTTTACTTCCGTCCCACTGCACACACACAAACCCCATGCGACCTTCCCAGGAGAGGCAGTCACCCCTCCAAAGCCTGCCTGGGCATCTGTGCCCGGGAATGCCTGCTTTACTGGTCTGACTCTGTAAGACGAAAATCTTCCCTCTGCTCCACCAGAGCTAACAGATGGCATGGCTGGTCTCTTTTGGTACATAGGCGTAAACATCTTCAAAATAACCTTTTCCTTTATACCGTGCCAATTAATTACATGTCACTGTAATATGTCCCAGCCAAAGATGGAAGGGAGAGACTAAAAGACAAAAGGGTCAATGGACGAGAACAAGGACGAGAGGTCACACTCTCCTACCTTCACCCGACGACCCCGAGAGATCAATGATCACATACACTCTTCCTTCTGGCTCCAGATCAATCTGCAATTAAGAAAATGATAGTAACTCTGTTAGTGCATCGTGGGGGAAACCTGAGAGTTCATGACATTTCCAACCCAAACTGCTAAAACCTAGAGTCACAGCTCCATTCAATCCATCAACCTGCAACATGGAGAGTGCTGGGTGAATTAGGGATGAGGGAGAATCAGCATTTATGGAATGTCTACTATGTTCCAGATGCACTAACGATGAGGTTTGATACATCCCCAACAGGCAGTGCCATCCCACGGGTTCCCAACTGGAAGCAGTTTTGCTGCACAAGCAAAACGTGACAACACACGCAACTGAACAGGGACACGTGGCACAAGGAACACTTATGGGGGGACACAGAAATATCTGGAGACATTTTTGATTGTCATGACTGAAGAGGGAGTGGTGCTATTGGCATCTAGTAGGTGGAGGCCAGGGAGGCTACTTACTAAACCTCCTGCAGCAGACAGGACAGCCCCCACGACAAAGGATTATCCAGCCCTTTGCTGACAAAGTCAAGGTTAACAAACTGTGTTATCTCGTTTCACAGGTAAGGAAACTGACCTCACCATTCCAGGGTAAATGGCAATGCTGAGATTCAATGCCAAGACTGTCTCCAGAAACCCCTATCCTTTATATGACACAAATTGCTCATGGGAGATTAAAAAAAAGAAAAAAAAGAAAAAGACACTATTCCCACTCTCAAGGTGCTTATAATCTTACTGGGGAGTTAAAAACAACAACAGAGAACAATGCCAAACCCAGCTTAATGATGAGGAACAGAAATTAACTGATATAAAATATTCTGGTGAACCTGAAATCAGTATAAAAGAGCAGCCTGGGCAAGAAAGGGAAGGCATTCCAGATGAAAGCAACATCATAGGCAAAGGCTGGGCATGTGAGTGGTGCTCGTGCAGGACTGAAGGACCCCATGCTCAAGGGTATGCTGGCACCTGTGTTTGACAAACCCAATCCTACTAAATTCTCACCACCAACCTTGTCCACCCACCCTCATACCCTCCCTCCCCACCTCCCAATCCAGCAAGCTACTTCTATACAGAAGCAGGCTGATGAGCAAGGTCAGAGGAGCTGGGCCTCTTGTAGTCAATATCCTTCTGAGGTCTGAGCTGTCCTTACAGAGTGTGTTCTCCATGAGTAGCGACTCCGGAAACCCTGGATCACCAAGTAACCCTGGTACCCACCCCCGCCTTCCATCTGCCTGTGCAGAGTTTCAGTTGGCTTAGTCGTGCCAGGCTGGACTCCTCAACAAGCTGTGAGTCTCTTGAGGGAAGGAACTACTAGCCCCTCCCTTTTTTGTCCATGGTCCAGCAAAGAGCAGGCACATATTTAGCGAGTACTACTTAGGAAGGGTCAGCCTGGTGAACACCTCCTCCTCCTCCAAGGTCAAGATCAGTTATTGCCTCCTTTCTGAAGCTTTTCCAGATATTCCCAAGTCAGAATGAATTACTCTTCACTTGTGTTCTCATAGTAGACACACATATCTCAATCACGGCTCCTATCAAGCTATAATACATTGTCAGTATGTCTCTATTGTCAGCCTGGCAGAGACTCTGACAATCCTATTTGCACCCCCAGTGTTTAGCTTACTGTCTGCTGGTCAGGAGACACAGCCAATAAACCTATGCAGAAGTGGGGAAAGTCTCCACTTCTGGAGGTGTCCCAGAGCCTATTCTGGAATTATTCACTCCTTCAAGCCCCTTCCCTAGGCAGGAAGGAAGGTAGGTAATTTGTACTAAAATGATATTCCAAAGAGGCACGAGGGGAAGAAGAGGTAGCTATACCTGGAGCACCGGAGACTCTCTATGAGGTAAAAACTCACGGTGAACTAATGCTGTTTGGGTCCCTGCCCCCAATATCTCGCTCCACTCCTGATCCACACTCCCTGAGCCACGTGTGAGCCCCACTTTCTTTCCTGACTCCGCCTTTCAGTGGTTGAGAGGGCTGACAGTTTCCCTCAGAATTTCAGTTCCACCCACAGGTGTCTTTGATGCCCCTCCCCGCCCCAGATGAGGCCCCTGTGATCTTTTAGGCACACTCTGAGGGCAGGGAGGGAGGGAGGGCAGAAAGCTCTCAGGTAGCTCCACAGGGGCCACTCACCTGAGCTTGAGATTTTGAGTTTGGGGTCCAAATGGGAGCCAAATAACACACTGATGATGCCAGGAGATGACTCTCTGCACCCCTTCTGCCCCAAAAGCCCATGATTTTAGGTTTTTGGATAAAGAAAATGTTCTCCAGCATTCTTACCACTAGTACTGTCCCCTGCCACAAGCATAACCTGGCCCCTGCACCGAATTACAAACAGGAAAACCATCCGTCGACTCTACTGAACAGAATCCAACCAAAATCCTGTCCCTGCTACAGTTCAAAAGTCTCAGGGGCCCCCTTGTCCAAAAGCATGGAATTTAAATAATGTATGCCTCTTAGAGATTAGATCATTCCTATTAAACCCTGCCGGCAAAATGAAACACTTTCTCATATCCTCCAAGTCAAAGATTTCCCACGACTGTGGATTTCATTGGCAAAGTACAATGGTATCTGAGAAAAGCAGGGAGGGAGACAGCAAAGGAATGAGATGGGCTGCGTGGCCTATCGGAAGGCAGGCTGCATGCCTATCTTTGCAAAAAGGGAGTGAGAGCTTGTGTCAAGGGGGAACAGGTCATTGATGATAAAATGTATTAGGATATTAACATTCAAGATAGCAATCAGAAACCATTTTAGCACCCACTGCTGCTTCAATGCCGATGAACTGCATTTCCAAACAGAAAAATAGAAATTAAGCTATTAAACATGCCAAGAGCAACAAAGAACTTTGCAGCAGCCTGGGCAGATGGCCGCGGAGTGCTGGCTGAGCCCCAAGCAAGCTGAGTGAGGAGGCTCTGAGAATCCATCCAGACTGGTGTGACTTCGACGTGGATGACTGGAAGGGTTATCTGGTACAAAAAGGGGTGGAATGCGTTGCAACTTCATGGCCAAATTAGCTTAATCACAAATTCTGCTCACAATTACGTGGTGTGGATAATGAAGCAATGTAGGTGCCCAGCCCTGCAAAACCCCTGCAACCTGAAAGCCAGCATCACCACCAGGCAACTGGCACCACATAAAAGCAGGCCTTTTCCCTCCTCCCAACCATTCCCAGAGTTTCTTCTCAGTTCCTTCTCCCAGGCTTCAGGTTGCTCCCAATTCTCCCAGAGGCAACCCCATTTGTCAAATCGCCTTGAATCTCATGCCCTTATTTGATACACTTTCCCTGATACTATCTCCGTTTCTGACTATGACTCTCTTTCAACCTTCAGCTGAGGCCAGAAGCAAAGCAGTAGAACCGTGGGGGAGATAAACACAACCTTTAGAGTCAGATCAGGACTGAATCCCAGTTTTGCCACTTACAGGTCAGTCAATTATGTATTCTCTTTGAACCTCAACCTCTATCTCTTCATCTGTGAAACAGGTTGCTGCGAAAATTCCACAAGACACACATACAAAGCACTTGGCACTTGGGAGCTACTCAGTATATAGTGGTTAAGAGTGAATTTGCTGGCTCTCCAGCCTGAAGCAAGAAACTATCTCCTCTAAGCTTCAGAGTGCTCCTCAGTGAAATGGAACCAATAACAGGTCCTGTGACACTGGGGCTGTCCTGATGTAAAATGCAAAATCTATGTACAGTGCATAGCATGGTGCCTGGCACAGAACACTCAGTAATTGTTGCTGCTATTGTTATTAAAGGCTTCCCAGGTGGCTCAGTGGTAAAGAATCTAGCTACCAATGCAAGAGATGCAGGAGACGCGGGTTTCATCCCTGGGTCAGGAAGATCCCCTGGAGGAGGAAATGGCAACCCACTCCACTATTCTTGCCTTGGAAATTCCATGGACAGAGGAACCTGGTGGGCTAGAGTCCATGGGGTCACAAAACAGTCAGACACAGCTTAGCGACTGAGCCCAGTGACAGTTGTTTTTCAAAAGTCAAGCATTTAAATTTGCTACTTAATCCGATGTGATGTTCTTTCCACTGTATCAAACTCTCCCCCAACCCTGCCCGCCACAAAGCATTTTCTTGCCCAAAGTTGATGTTATTTTATATATTCCAGTACATCTGATGATTTTACACTGCTTTGAGTATCAGATGTAGAACCAAGGTGAGAATGTTGCACCCTCCCCTGGCAGGAAACCCAGGGGCAAAAAATGGCTATAGCCCCTGTTCATCAGAGGGTCATGAAGTGATTATGAGACAAGAAGCAGAAGATGACCACGTGCTGTCTCTACTAGGCCTGGGACACTGTATTGAGTTTTTTTACCTGAATTAGTTCACCCAATCTCTTCTGAGGGCTTCCCTAGTGGCTCAGATGGTAAAGAATCTGCCTGCAGTGCAGGAGGCCCACGCTTGAGCCCTGGGTCAGGAAGATCCCCTGGAGGAGGGAAGGACAACCCACTCCAGTATTCTTGCCTGAATAATCCCATAGATAGAGGAGCCTGGCAGGCTTACAGTCCATGGGGTTGCAAAGAGTCAGACATAGTTGAGCAACTAAACAACAACAACAATCTCCCATACATATTCCCCACTTTTCAGATTGAAAAGCTTGGGTTCAGAAAACTTTCAGTGGGATTCCCACACAGTGCTGCTGCCTCGAGCACACAGGAGAGATGACTTTCTTTGACAGGGTTCCCATCTCAAGCACCATCCAGCCCAGAATGGGCAGCCCCTGGCTGTGTCCTCTGTGGGTTCACTGTCCTTCTCAGGTGCAACTGACCGACTCCCTAGCCAGGTCAGTTTAAGGCAGAGCAACGCCCTGAATACCTCACCTATCCTCCCCTTCCCCCACTTGGGGAAGGTCTGGGCATCAACAAGATCTCCATTCCTGCAAATTCAGTACAAAGCAACAAGGAAAGAGCTCAAACCATGAAACCAGCAAAAAGCCACCTCTGAAAAGCAAAAAGACCTACAGGCACTTTTTTGGATGTTGCCTGACCCTTCACAAAGTTCTTCACAAGCATTATTCATTGATTCCTCACAATTAACCTGTAAGGTAAGAAGTATTATTAGCAACATTAAGGATGAGAAAACTGAAGTTAAGGAAGGTAAACAGGCTAGTGAGAGCACACACAACTGCAGGGGCAGCGTTCACCTGGTCGTCTATGGGGACCAGTCCCCCGGACCTGGGGATGAGCTCAGAGTCAGGGATGAGCAGCAGAGTCAGAACCTGCCCCCTCAGCGCCCGACTCTCAGCAACCTCTATTCCTCCCACCACACCACACCTGCCCAGCAAGAACTCTGACCGCTGGACTAGCACCCCACCCATGCAGCCGGTTTAGCTGTCACTGCTGTGTGTCACTGTGCATGCCTGTGTTTGGGGGTAATGGGGTTTGAGACAAAGGAGGTAAAAAATTCATAGTCAAGCTTCCTACTAACTATAGGCTCCACTTTCACTGAGGACCTCAAGGCAAACCTCTCCTCAGAACAGCCCACAAAGGGCACAGAGGCCCCATCTGAGTTTCACTTCCTTTTCCATCTGTTGTCAGGCACTAGGGCCTGGAAAGAAGCAAAAGGGAGAGAGTGGGTCAGAAAAAGATGACTCCAGAAAGGAGAAGGAGGCTGCACCGCCCCTGTTACACCAATTAAGTCCTAGATAATAGACTGTTTCTTTTATTTCCTGGAGGAGGGTGGGGAGGGAGGAGGAGGAAGTGGGAAGGAGAAGGAGGGAGAAGACTCGGGGCTTCTTTCCGAGGCAGAGGACCCACTTCCCAAGGCCTGCATTCTCTTTATCACTGGCTCGTCTCCCCTGGAGACCCCCTGGGCACACTACCATCCCCAGAGGCGCTGGGCATGGAAGAGGCAAGCCAGACCTAGCAGGAGATCTCCATGCAGCAGGTGGCCTGCCTCCCAGACACTGCTTCTGGAAGGCAGTAAATGTGGAGACCGCAATGGCTGCTCTTAAGCAGCTGCTGGGTGCTGATTTTGGAGTTAGCAGCCAATTAAACTAAAGACTCTTCATTAGAGGAGTTTGCTGCTAGCTTGATGGGTAGAGAGCACTGGCTGGTTAAAAAGCAGAGGGTACACATGTAATTAAATATTTTAAGAGTTCCACTTGGTTCACAGGCTTCCAACAGTACTTACTTTCATGAAATAAGGGGAGAAGAGGATGGCTTCTATCTCAAACACCTTCCGTGGTAGTGCAAAGATATTATGCAGACTTTCGGGTATATCCTGCAGGGCAAAACTCTGCCTGTCCAGCACACTGGAGGGATTTAATAATATCTATAAATGTTGGTGCCGTGGATGAAAAGAGGATCTGTACAACTGAATTATGGAGAGTATTTACTTGGGAAGCCATCACATAACCATGTACATGAGTGCTCTGTCATGTCTGACCCTTTGCGACCCCATGTAGCCTGCCAGACTCTGCTGCCCATGGAATTTTCCAGGCAAGAATTTGGAGTAGGTGGCCATTTCCCACTCCAATATTCCCCACTCCAGGGAAACTTCGCAACCCATGGATCGAACTGATGTCTTCTGCATTGGGAAACCAACCTGTACACGAATGTTCCTAGTGGCTTCATTCATAACAATCAAATGCTGGAAACAACCCAAATATCCAAGAACAGATCAATGAATAAGTAAACCAGGCTGTGTCCATATGATAGACTTTTACTCAGCAGTAAAGAATGAACTCCTGGTACACACCACAAACTGAATGCTATGGGAAAGAAGCCACATACAAAAGAGTACATACTATACGATTCAATTTACATAATGTCCTAGAATAGGCAAAACGAATCTATCATGACAAAAAGACTATCAGCGACCTCCTGGAGGTGGAAATGAGAACTGGATTCAACGAGGCGTAGAGGATGACCGAATGATTTTGAGTTTTGTATTTTACAATGGTAAAGTAAATATTCAGTTTTTTTTTTAAAAAAAAAGAGGCACAGAAGAACTTTTGGGGAAGATGAAACTTTTCTATAATGTTGATCAGGTGGTGGTGACATGAACGCATACATTTGTTAAACCACATCAAGTCGCACACTTAAAATGGATGCGTTTTCTTGCATGTAAATTATACCTCAATAAAGTCGTTTTCAAAAAAGGAAAAAATGAAGACATCATTTCACACAAGGATTGCTCTACAATTTTTCTTTAAATAATAAATCATCTTCCCACCCTCAGGGCATTTAAAATTTCATATTCCATTTTTTAAAATAAAAGGGTTCATTCAGAGTTTTTCAAGAACACATCTGTCACCCAACATAATGTACACCTACCTGTGTAGGCATATATTCACACACCCACCCACATGTGCAAAACACTCACAGCCACCTTCTCTTGTCTTTCTGTGATCAAAATACAGCAATAGCAAGAAAAACATCCAAAATGTAGGTTCTTTGCTGAATTATTTAAACCTGTCTTTCTGTGTGCGGATCTCAATTTCCTCATACGCAAAACAAAACAAAACAAAAAAATAGGCCAAATGTTCTAGAATGGCTTTTAATGACCTCAAGGACCTAAATATCCATGATTAGGAGATACTTGGATAAATCATGGGAAATCATTCCGTAGGTCACTATGCAAGCTCTATAAAAAGAAGGAAAAGATCTAAATGTATTGACCTATATGAAACTATCTCTGGGTTATAGTAAGTGGGAAAAAAGGATAGTATAATGGGTATATTATACCAGGCTATCATGTGAATAAAATGGGTGCACATATGGGTATACAAACATATACACACTCATACTCGTGAGGCAGAGATTCTCTCTAGAAAGAGGCTTAATCAACAGGAATAGAAACTATAGTATTGAGGGGCCAGAAATCACAAAAGGAGCATTATTCCTTACTCTATGCTCTTTTGAACCACTTGACTTTTAAAATCATGTTCCTAACCTGTTTGCAGGGCAGGAATAGAGATGCAGACCTAGAGTACGGACTTGTGGACACAGTGGGGGAAGCAGAGGGTGGGACCAATTGAGAGAGTAGCATTGATATATATACACTGCTGCTGCTGCTAAGCCGCTTCAGTCGTGTCCGACTCTGTGCGACCCTGTAGACGGCAGCCCAGCAGGCTCCCCCGTCCCTGGGATTCTCCAGGCAAGAGTACTGGAGTGGGGTGCCATTGCCTTCTCCGATACTACCATGTGTGAAATGGCTAGCTAGCAGGGAGCGACTACATAGCACCGGAGTGCAGCTCAGGGCTCTGTGATGATTTAGAGGGGTGAGATGGGGAGAGGAGGGGGGCTTAAGGAGGACAGGATATACGTATACACATGGCTGATTCACAATTTGTACAGCAGAAACTTTGTAAAGCAATTTTACTCCAACTGAAAAAAAATCGTGTCCTTGTGTGAACTTGTCACAATATTTAAGTCAACACCTTTTTTCACTACCTATTTCTAACCTCCAGTCCCCCAGAGAGTAGCTTGCTTCCGTTCCCAGACACATCTTAAATAAACGCCCCTCAAAACTGGCTGACACGTTGCTTGCCCATCCCCCGTCACCAGGTCCTAGATGGAGCAGCAGCCAACATCTCCGTGTGGAAGCCCTGTTGGCTGAACTGGAGGCCTGTTACAGATTCCAGCTCCCCACAGGCCGCAAATGGAGTCAGCTCAGCTAGCACCTGCTTCCTCTTTTCAACAGGCTCAGAAATAGACCCAGAGAGCTGGCTCCCTCTGATGACAGAGGTGGCTAAAAACAAATAAGTCTGTGTATATAGATGCTTTCCTGAGCTGAGAAAACATCCCAAAGTGCCAAATCTAATGCCAAGGGTGTGCAGTGGCTTACAAAGTATCGCCAGGTCAGGGTGTCATTTTCCTCTCTTCTGTCAGGGATGACAGTATAAGTGTAAACCATGAGGAGATGCTGAGTGCAAACAGTAGGAAATGCAACCACTTACCCTCAGTATTTTGAAGTGAAAAATACTCACCACCCATCTGCACTTCTTTGCATTTTGCTTTACAATGCTCTCTCTCACTGCACATACTCGTATCCATGTGTTTGTTTCCATGTTTCCTAAGTTTTACCCTAAGCCAATCGCAGTGAACGAGTGTCAAGGCTCTGAAGCTAGCCTAACCCCAGCTCTGCCTGTCACAAGCTGTGTGGCCCCTGCTTCAATTTCTTCACCTACACATTTAGAATGTCAGTGCGACCTGTTTCAGAGTGTTGTAGGATCAAATGCGAGGGTAAAGCACTTGGAGCTGGGCCTGACACACTGCTAGAATCCTCTCAATGTCAGCTGTCAAGTCGTTAGCGTTATTGCCTGCCTAGACTTTGAGACCCTCTGGGGGAAAGTCACATGTCCCTTTTAGGGGGAGAAAGGGTCCACAGTTCTTGATCCAGGACTGGGCACATGGCAGGGAATCAGTAGAGACTCCACGTGGAATTCAATGGATCCACGTAGAACAGAGCTAAGCCCCAGTAAGGAGCTCAAGATTGTGCAACCAGAAAATTTATCTCCAGACCAGGAACTTTTCTGTCTCTATAATATCATGACTTAGCAGGACCTTCACCAATGGCTCACAAAGGTGTTCAGTTCATGACTCCCTTCAACCTAAGACATTGTAACTGTTATTTAACACTCTGAGAGTCTCAAAAGAGAGACTCTTTTGTTCATGCTAATAATCGCAAGTCTAATAGACACCCTTTACTGAGCACTTCGCACATCTTACCTGGATGAGAGTTTTATCTTAACCATTTCAGGAATGAGAAAACAGGTTCAGGGATTTCAGTGGCTTGCCCACATCCTCACAGCTTGAAGAGGGGAAGCCTGCATTAAGGCAGGGCTCTCCAACTCCCTATCCAATGCACCTGTTACCTTGGGCCCAATCAAAGGTAAGGACTCAAGGAGATCTTGGAGAAAGAACACATTGTGAGCTGTTCATGGAGCCCATGCTGTGTGCATGAAGGCAGAGTTGCTTCTCGGGAACAAGAATAATGAAAGTAAAGCTTTTCCATTGTCCTCTTGGAGTTCATAGTTGAAGGAACACCAATCCCACAGCAAAACCACTAGGAGGTTTGGATTATAAGACACAAACACAGGGCACGATGCCCAGTTTCAGGGAGTAAATGCCCTCCTAGAAATATTGCTGTATTGAGATTTTCTGTATAACAAGTCCTATTTGCCTCTGCTTTGCATCATATCATCATTAAGTGACTTCCCTGGTGGCTTAGAGGGTAAAGTGTGTGCCTGCCTACAATGTGGGAGACCTGGACTGGATCACTGGGTCAGGAAGATCCCCTGGAGAAAGTGAAAGTGAAAGAAAGTGAAGTCGTTCAGCCATGTCCAATTCTTTGCGACCCCATGGACTGTATAGCCTATCAGGCTCCTCTGTCCATGGGATCTTCCAGGCAAGAGTACTGGAGTGGATTGCCATTTCCTTCTCCAGAGGATCTTCCCGACCCAGGAATCGAACCCGGGTCTCCTGCTTTGCAGGTAGACGCTTTACCGTCTGAGCCACCAGGGAAGGAAAGGGCAACCTGCTCCAGTACTCTTGCCTGGAAAATCCCATTGATGGAGAAGCCTGGTAGGCTAAAGTCCATGGGGTCACAAAGAGTTGGACACGACTGAGTGACTTCACTTGCATTATATAGTTGGAACCATGCCTGATGAGGAAAAGAAGGGTTTTATAAAAATCATAGAGGCATGAAAGCTAAGATTCATAAGCTACTTTGAAAACACTTGGTTCAAATAAGCAAAGTAAGGCAAATTTAACTAAGGGTAAGACTTTTTTCTTTTGCCTATCAAATTAGGCAAAGTTTCTTTTGGGGCTATGTATTCTTGAGTTATTTGTTTATTAAAATATAAACAAAATTAAGTACCATGATGTGTTCAGTTTTTAAAAATCAAAGCTACATGTGAACTTACAATGAGAGGCAGCAGTCTCTTGCCCCATACTCCCCAGAGGGAGCCAATTTTAATAATTTCTATTTGGGTTTTTCTAGTGTCCTGAAATAATATGTTTATGCCTCAATTTCCGGATTTCTTATTTTAGATATTCGCTCTTGCCTTGCTGCTGTGATAGATGAGGATTTAGTTCACTCACCACCTCACTTTACTTTCCTCCCTCTACAAAATAATTACATACTGCAGTTCTCAATTCCTTCTCTATTCTTCTCTACAACTGCTAAAAAGCAATCTAAATGTCAATTTCTTGTTTCATCAACTATAGACCATATCCCTTGACCTTCCACATTCTAACTGGAGACCATGAATACTTCCAGCTCCACCCCTATCCTTCACATGTTTACTGTTCGACTATCAGTGTTGACAGGCATCCCAGGTGGCTCAGTAGTAAAGAAGCCAACACAAGAGACATGGGTTCGATCCCTGGAGGAGCAAATGGCAATCTACTCCAGTATTCTTGCCTGGAAAATCCCACGGACAGAGAAGCCAAGCGGGCTGCAGTCCACAGAGTCACAGAGAGTTGGACATGACTGAGTCACTAAGTAAGCATACACCAATGTTAACAATACTGACATGCTTTCCTAACTGTAGCTGAGTCCCGTGTTTTATGTATATGTTGCTTTCAACATTTGAAAATGAATTAATAGCATTTATGTAAAATTACAACTTTGTAAATGATATCACATATACTTTCTTTTCCTTGAGTCCAATGTGACAACCCATATGCCACTCAATGAAGAATATACCTGGCATCAAATTCAAATAGATTGCTTTTTTTTTTTTTCACTCTACCAATTGCCTGTCTCAGATCCTTAAGTTTCCCCCAGGTTCACTTTTTTAAGGGTCTGCCCCTCCGGTGACCTTCACTGTCCATTTCTCCCTGATCTGGGCTGGCTGCTCTCTGGTCTCCAACACAGTTTTGATACCTGCTCTACTGCATGCAGCCACCGTTGCTGGAATCCATCATCTTCCTTGTTCCGAGTCATTCCCTTGTTTTTGCCAGTAAAGTACATTCTGATTGATATATTGATTAAGAATGTATAGAAAGCCAGCTTTCTAAGACCTTGCATGCCTGTCTTCACACATGATTGATAGTTTAGAGGTTGGCTACAGACAGAGTTCTAGGTAAAAAAAAAAATCATTATCAGAACTTATTCTAACATTAATATTGCCAGTGGACTCTAATATCAGCCTGGTTGCTTTTGTTTAGTAGGTGACATTATTTTGTCTTCATTCTCTGGAAGTTTTAGGATCTTATGCCATGATTAGTAACATGCGGTTAGTAGTCTACACTGTGGAAGTTTTAGGATCTCTTTTTTATCCTCAGAGTTCTGAAATTCCATGATATGCCGCAGGGTATCTTTTTTTTTTTTTTTTTTTTTGATTCATTGTATTTGTTCTTTGGACTTATTGAATTTGTGGGATAGGTTCTTCTATGTGTCCTCTGCTACTGACTTCTTCTTTTTCTCTATGAAATTCCTATTATTTGGCATGTTCTACATATAGACCTTCAAACAGTCACTTGCTTTCAGCTGCACATCTCACTCCTGCCTCCGGGGTGACTGAGTCTCCATGCCTGAGCTCCTTGAGGGTTCTGCAGAACAGCTAGCTCTAGGCGGGGCTCTGGCACCCTTCCACACACGTTCTGGGCTGTGGCTCCTTTGTATCTCTATTCCATCCCATGGTTGCCACCTGCCCTCTCCTTTCTTTTCCCCAAAATTCACTGAAATAGTTTGTTGATGGAATTTTTCTGCTCACCTATTGTTATAAAATTGTATCTCCCATCATTTTACTTTTCTATTACTTAATTGGGATCTTGAGAAGGCAAAGCAATCAACGTATTTGCTCCAAGGCCATCTTGAATGAAAATTCCAAAGACATATCATCTTAAATGATATTATCCAAGAGCAGAGGAGAAATAGACCCCCTTATACACTGCTAATGAAGTGCAAATTGGCACAAAATTTGTAGGGCGGTTTGCCATTATATCCTTTGACGTAGCAATTCCATTTCTGGGAATTTATCCCAAATCACACATGTGCAAGAAGATTTAAATACAAGGATCATTATTACAACATTTTGAAGAGTATAAAATTAGAAACTAATTGTCCAATAATAGCAAACTATTTAAATAAATTGTAGCATATTCAAATCATTAGATACCATGCCATTGCAAAAAAAAAAAAAAACTTGTAGAATTATACTTAATGACGTGGAAAGATGTGCAAAATGTGGTATTAAAAATGGAAAGAAAATGAAATAAAAAAAAAAGAAAAGAAAATGAAATAACAAAGGAATATGTATACTACGGCCCAATTTTTAAAAAATAAAATGTTATCCACAGAGAATGAAATAATGTGTGATTTTTCTTCGGGCATATTCATAGCTTTCTAAACTTCGTCTTTTCTTCTACTTTCTACTGTAACTTTTGTGATTTAAAAAGTCAAACAATAAACTTGTTGCTTGAATGACATTGTGTGGCTCAGTCCCCTCACTTACAGGTAAGGAAACTGAGGCACAGAAAGGTCAAGCAATCCAGTCAGACATATCAATAAATTATGTATAGCTGAAAATAAAGACACTCAGTTATCCCGATTTTCACTGCAGAATTCCTTAAGGTGCAAGCTAAAAATGGGACAAATTATGTTCACTCTACATGCTTCTATAAAAGTATAATTTTCTGGTCAATGTTTCACAGCACTACTCAATCCTAATCACAAGGGATTAGTAGCTAGGCATATTCCTCATTTGGGGACAGTTAGAACATCTTAAGAGAAGCTTCAGTAGCTCAGCCAAATAGAATGTACTAGTTTCAAAATTGTTTGTTTTGATTAAATCTCCTTTGTATGATGACGATACCGTTCCTCCATTTTTGTGGGATGATGTGGCCCATATTTTTACACCTTATATACAGTTACCTTTTAAACTACCTTCCATGTAACAAACTTTCCAACCAGCATAGACTTTGTCAACCAGGTAATGACCAAACACTTCTATGATATAACCATACTGGGCTAACATCTAGCCACATGGTATCACTATCTTTGTTTTTACAGGCATTCTTAGGAGTATATTCTCTCATTTGTCCTCACTGTCCTATAATTTTTTGAAGAAAATTTATAAAAAATGTAAAATGCTGGTTCTAAAAAAACCAAGCATAGACCTCAAACACGTAATACAGAGGAAAATGGAATTTAATAGGCAGGTCAACATCAGTAAAATCTTATCTTCAATTAGATATTAATCAGTTGACTCTGTTTAATTTTGAAGGAAAACATTAAATTTTTAAAAATTTTAGATTTTGTGCCAAAACAGTAAAGAAGATAAAATAAGTTTGATACAATCTCTAGTTTTTTGGAATAAAGCCTACCTTAACATGTAACCTAACAAGCATGTGTGAATGTTCAACTGGGCTTTTTCTATAAATAAATGATTATGTTGGTTTTCAGATACAAAGAATACGTGAAAGCAGGGACTATTTATTCTCTGAAAATGAGCAACTCTCCTTAAAATTCTGCTTGTTTTCTACACACTTATGAAGTTGCAAGCCTTGTAAAATGAATAGGCAAATACAGTTGGACTCACAAATCAGACATGCACGTGCTGAAGTCCCACCAGCATCTGAACTAGAAGGAAAGATATTTCCTGAAATTCATAGCAAAGGGGATCAGAAAGTTGTCCAAACTTTGAATGCTGGAATAGTTCTGAACCTGTGACTTTCTCTTGTGGACATCAGATTTCCATATATTTTGGACAAGTACAGAAAAGACCTATATCACAAGTATATTGTATTAAAGACCATATGAGAGGGGCTCTCGATTCCATCCACTTTGTGAGGATAGTGTAGGGCTATCTTCAATCACTAATTAACAGATGCAGGGATTGAAATAAGTAGAAGAAAGCACACAAAAAGTGCTCAGAAAAGTCCTCAGATTTTCAAAGGCATCAAAGGAAAATAAACTTCAAAATTTTTAAGTCTGTCCTTAGAATAGTCAATGCTTTGTTCACTGCCCAGAGTAGATGTAACAGAAAACAAGTTTCAGTTAATAGATCTTTTCTAACCTGTTAAACCTTTTGTTGGTTTCCCTGCAGAGTATTTCATGTTTTATTTATCAAAAGTCGAGTAAAAGGTTTGGGTTTGGTGACTGAGTGTCCATTTATCTAAGGTCATCAAGAAAGGCCTTCTTGACATTCAAGGAGTCAGGCCTGCAGATTTCTGGGAGGAAAACAGGAGTGTAACAAGCAGAGGGAAGAGCAAGTGCAAAGGCTGGGAGGTGGGAGAGGACTTGGTCTTTGCCAGGGTGGGAGACGGGGAGAGTGAGGAAGGTCACCAGTGACAAGGTCTCAGAGGCCGGGGTGTGGTGAGGACTGGGCTTTGTGGCTGAGTGAGATGGGAAGCCAGAGGCAAGTCTGAGCAGAGCGGTGATGTGCTGTGACTGGCACTTTGACAGGATCACTCTGGCTGCTGTGTGGAGAATAAACCTTGGGGGTGAGAGAGGAAGCAGGAAGGCCAGCTCAGAGGATATCATGGTAATCCAGTGGAGAGGTGGAGGCTCTCATAATAATCCAGGGAAGATGACTAGGAAGGGGTGGGATAGTGGAGGTGAGGGGAAGTGGTCAGTTTCTGAACATATTTTGAAGGTGGAGCCAGAGGATTCCTAATGGATTAGATACAGTGCATAAGATAAAGAGAGGGCTTGAGGCTAGCATGGAGTTGTGGGGCCTGAGCAAAACATGAAGCTGTCCTTGACCAAGCAGGAGAGGACAAGGAAGGCGGCAGGGCAGGAGTGGACATCAGGAGCAGAGTTTGAACAGGTATGGCTGGAGACACCTCTGAGACAGCCAAGGGTGAGCGAAAGTCCAAGCTTAAGATCTGAATTCAGAAGTCCGTAGCAGAGAGGCAGTACAGAGCTAAAACCCCTGACCCACAATCCTGACATCCAAAATGCTCTAAAAATTAGACTTTTTTGAAATTTGAGTCAAAATCCTTTGGCCACAAACCTTGACCCAAGATGACATATGGCTATTTATTGTCTCTGCTTATTCCACTTAGTGTGAATATTTACACAATTGTGCTATAGAAATATTAATTTGTTCAGTCATAAAGGACTGCCCCAGAATCTGCTGGGGTTATTATGGAATATACAGAATAAATTCTAGAAAACACGAAATTTTGAATTTCTAAATAAATCTGGGCCTTGAGAGGGCTGGATACGGGATGAGGATCTATAGATTGGGCCATAAGAACAGAGAGATTGGGAAGATGAGAGGGACCAGCCCAGATGCCTGAAAGACCTCCAAAGACCCAGCCTTGCCTACCCCAGGTGGATTCTGCTTTGATTTCATTCCTTCCTTCCTCCAAACCACCACACCAAACATGCACATTCATTCCAGACTTGTGGCAGATTTTTAGGCCTTGATTTTTAGCTTTCTCTGTGTCTTCAGAAGAGAGGGCCAAAACTCTTTCTATTCACCATCCCTGCCCTACCCCCACACCCTATACACAGTAGTATTTTTAAAAGCCTGACGTGATGTTGACTTCATGTATCACTGAACTTGCTGTATCTGTTACGAGGTGGGGTTCATGTGGGGGCCCTCACAGGTGGCTCAGTGGTAAAGAACCTACCTGGCAATGCAGGAGACACAGGAGATAAGGGTCCAATCCCTGGGTCAGGAAGATCCCCTGTAGGAGGAAATGGCAACCCACTCCAGTATTCTTGCCAAGATAATCCCATGGACAGAGGAGACTGGAGGGCTACAGTCCATGGGGTCACAAAAGAGTCAGACGCAACTCAGTGACTGAGCAGGCACACAAGCATGGGGTTCATGCGGTGAGAAAAAATATGTGAAGAAATTGAAATAATGCTTGAAGTTAGCATAAAGGCATTTCCTGTTTCTGGGAAGCCTATCTGCCTGCTGCTGTTTCTCTAGCAGATTGAGTATCCCTGCCCCGACCATTAAACACCCTGACTCCAAATTCAGTCAGGGCACAGTGGAAGAGGAGTTGCAGCGGGGCACTGCAACTCCCAGGCCTGTTGCAAGAAAACAACGGAGCAAGATGCTGGGTGCCGGAATCCCCTGAGCAACGTGCTCTCACGTGCTCTCCTGGACTGCAGACAAGCAAGATCCCCACAGGGAAACTCTCGTGTGTTCTGAGGCAAGGCACAGGAAAAGGTTAAGAAGATTTAGAATCACAGCCAGGTAAAGCTGAGGCTGACATAGCTACTGTTATGGAAGCTATTATTCCCATGTTTATTCTTGTGTATAAATGGTCTAGAGTGGACAGCTCAGCTAGAGATAAGCTGACTTGTCAGCAATTAAAAATAGAAATGAAGAGGCATTTCCACTCACCACTGCATCTAGCCCACCAATGGACCCAGGTTCTGTTGCCTTTGCAGGCCCCATGACTCAACCTCCTTCACCTACTTTTCTTGCCCTGGATGCAGCTTCCTAGGAAAACCTCTATATCGACCTAAATTGTTGGCCCATTCAACTTCTAAGGAAGGAAAAAAAGAAAAAGAGACAAGAAATCTCTACCAGAAATTCCAGGAGCCCCATCATTCATAAACAGATGAGCAACATTCAATGAATAAGAAAAATCCCCCATAGAGCAGGGGTGCTGATAACTAAATATTAATTGGAAAATTGGTCATTGGTTATGGCCGTTGACACTGGATGGTGCATATAAGAGAATCCATTATTCTATGCTGTCTACTTCTATATGTGTTTGAGATGTTCCATAATAAGAGATAAAGAAGAGGAAAAGGAGAAGGAAGAAAAGAGGGAAAGAGGAAGGGAGGGAGGAAGTAGAGAACAATATACCACCTGGGCTTGTGGTCCACAGCTCATCCTAGCCTTTCTTAAAGACTTTATCTGGGGAGCAGGGTACCTCATTTAACCCAAGTCTTTCCCACTTCCTGTCCCAACCAATCTAACCCAATGCCCTACTGCAGACACAGGATAATTAAACCCAAGCCATAGCTGTCCATCTGGTCTTTGCCCCACCCCCTCCCCAAGCCCTTTCCCTGATCCCCTCATGCATACATGGTAGGCGGTGGGTGTTTTTAATGTTTTGGTCAGGATTCACATTGATAAGTGCTTTGAAGAAAAAAGAAGCTGATCACTTCATCCTTTCCTTACTTCACAGAGATATTTTCCCCGACTTCAAAGGCCATCTGTTTATCTTAGATGATTAGGGAGCATTAATGGAACTAATTGTGTTAACAATGTGACTGTCCTGCTGAAGCCTGCAAATTATCCCTCATTTACTTTGATTGCCTCAAGATTACCTCACCACCACCAAACCCAGTAAGCTTTCATATGACCACACTAGGCTGTGCCCCGGTAGTGAGCCAGAGTGCAAAGTCAGCCTTCTGCAGGGACTGAGGCTGTGGCAGCTTCCAGAGTATGAAGTAAGCCTGCTAACCCCTTGGCAGTGCCAGGAAAAGCCAGTGATCTGATGGGCATCTACCCTGGTAGTGCAAAGCTTATACCATGTCAGCCAGGCCAGATGCTCTACCCTCACGCATCCCTGGGGCTGTGACCCTTTGGCTGGCATCTTGTATAAACACTCCACCAGCATAAGAACAGAAACAGCTGCCCAGAACACACATATCTCAGATGCCTCTGTAACTGCCGACAGCAGAGCTGAGTGAGCCCTCAGAGGTAGAACTGGGCTCAGGGAACAAACTGGGAAATAAAGAGAATGCAGCCAGAAGAAGGGATAGAAAACCTGAAGTTCTCTGTCACAGATGGAAGATGCCCTCCTTGGAAGCCTGCAAAGCGCATCAAACCAAGTAGCATGGGTTGGCAGGGTGGGTGGGGCGGTGCTGCCAGGGCCCACTCACGGCTGCCTTTTTGTCACCTTCACCCCTATGACTTTATCACTGTGAATGAAACTCCTGGAGTGTAACACAAACCCTAGTACCCAATTACCTAAATATGAGAAAATTCACCACTTGTTTCTTGAAATCAAGTTACTCTGACTCTTTTGTTCACAAAGCTATGGATGAATCACAGGTTTCTCAACTCAAGGGGACCCAAAGCTTGCCAGAGCCTCCCTGAGAAAGTGATTTTTCAATAGCTCAGCCACTTGGAGTGAATCATTTTCCAACAAATTCCCACTTTTTTTCATCCAAAAAGCAGGTGACAAACCTGGCATCCCCAGGTGTGTTATCTGAGGCAGTGGGAAGGATGTGATTGTCGGGCCAACTTCTCAAGCCTTAAGAACTGAAGATTTGGGAATTCACTCCAGTGCTCAGAGACCTAATGGAGATCACTTCACTCTCTGCCATGCTACCTGGGGTACAGGGCTTGATGACTGGGAGCCATCACAGCAGGAACCTGGGCTCTTCCAGAACAGCTTCCCATTCATCTTTGTCTTCCCAGGCGACTCGGGTAGGGTGGCGGGAACAGGTGTCAGTTACAGGAAAGTGACTACCAGGATTCAATCAGAAGAGTAAAGAAAAACTTCACTTACCTGGTGTTATGCTTTGTTTGGGCCATTAAGTATCAATCATAGGACCTCACAGAGGACAGAGGTCCCCAACCTTTTTGGCACCAGGGACTACTTTTATGCAAGACAATTTTTCCATAGATGGGAGCAGTGGGGATGGTTTTGGGATGATTCAAGCACATTACATTTATTGTGCACTTTATTCCTATTATTATTGTATCAGCTCCACCTCAGATTATCAGGCATTAGATCCCAGAGGTTGGGAACCCCTGTCATAGGGGATAGTATAATTATTAACATGAGCTTATGTTCTGCATAAGGGAATCGCTGCCAAAATTAAAAGAAGCAACTCTCTTCACAAAGAGAGAACATTAAAAAACAAATGCTCTTAACCAAGCCAAAAAAAAAAAAAAAAAAAGTCTTATGAGAAAGATTTAGCCCCTGGTTATGCAACTCATTCAGTGACTGACATTGATTTGTAACTCTAAACCCACGGCATCCCCAACTGCACCCCTACCACCACCTCAATGGCCAAGCCACCTGAATTAACCAAGTTGAGGGTGCAAAGCCTGCCTTGGCACAAAGCTCTCTGCTGCCCAGAGTCCTTATAGGGTGTCCAACCCCAGGAAAAAGGAAGAAAGTAGCCATGCAAGTTGGGGATCCTTGGCAGTTACTGTCCATTTCCAACAACAAACTCACCCACAGACAACCCCACCATGCAGGCAGGAGGTGGGGAGCTCCAGCAATGCTTACATACAACCTTATCTACTGGGGCCACTTGTGGGTTCACGATTTTGGCTGCCTTCTCATTCTTCCCAAGAGCCACAGCATTTCTCTCCAGAGTTGGCTCAAGTTTCATCCTCTGGAAACCAGCTGCTCTAAAAATGCCATATGTGTGTGTGTGTGTGTGTGTGCGCGCGTGCTTGTGTGCACACGTGTGTATGTGCACGTGTGTGCACATGTGCATGTACACTTCAGTTGGGTCCAACTCTTTGTGACCCCATGGACCATAGACCGCCTGGCTCCTCTGTCCATGGGGATTCTCCAGGCAAGAATGCTGGGGATGGGTTGTAACACCCTCCTCCAGGGAATCTTCCTGACTCAGAAATCGAACCCACATCTCCTGCACTGCAGGTGGATTCTTTACTGGCTGAGCCATCGAGGAAGCCCCTAAAATGCCATCGGCCTTCCCCAAACTACAAATTACTCTTCTCCCTCTGGAGATGACAGGAACGTGTTCTTCCTGTCTCCCTGTGCCTTCGCATACACACATATTTCACATGCAGGAAACTGACATATACTGACTTAACACAACACCTTCTGAAAAGATATATACGAAGAACTTGGAAAGAGAGGGCCCTGGACAACCACCAGACTATTCTGCAGCCTGTTCTCCCAGGCCCTTCACTTGGAGCCATCCCAGATCCTCCCACACTCTGCCCCTCCAATCTCATCAGTCACTAAGCCCCTGAATCCTTCTTCATAATCTTCTGTGCCTACCCTTTGGTTCCATGCCTACGCTTGGTGCCAGTCCTCATAAAATATGCCTGATAACCTACATTTCCCTCATTCTCAGCACTAATCTACCCTACTGGAATCACGACCCATTTACAACACAGTTGTCATCATGATGCCACTTTCACCAAAATGCCCCTTGCCCACAGGGTGACATTCAACTCCTCAAGACGGCAGCCCACTTCTTCTAAACTGTCCCTGTGTTCCTCCTAGTCCTTCTTTCCCACTGCAGATGCCCAGTGCTGCAGCCAGGCTCACATAACCATCCTGCAAGATCCCGCAGGTATGCCTTACACTGGGGTCCAATGCTTCCCTTCCTGGGGTCTAGTCCGTCTCCTCCTGCCTCCTCCAGCATCTTCTATCTGAGTCACTCCTTTGGCATGAGCATTGTTTAAATGGCCAGGAACTATCTTCTCACTTGTATCACCAGTCCTCAAAAGTACTTTTTCAAGGTACTTCATCCTACATTCTTCCTTCCCCAACCCCACCCCCATCCCTCAACTTCTAGCATTTAGAAAACATCCCACAAAGAAGTTCTTCAATAAACATGTGTTTGCTGTTTGCTTCCACCCCATGCTGTGATGCTCCATCTTTTCCTTTAGCATCTGTAACTTAGAGATCTCTTCAAGAAAATCAGAGCTACCAAGGGAACATTTCATGCAAAGATGGGCTCAATAAAGGAAAGAAATGGTAGGGACCTACTAGAAGCAGAAGATATTAAGAAGAGGTGGCAAGAATACACAGAAGAACTGTACAAAAGAAATCTTCATGAGCCAGATAATCACAATGGTGTGATCACTCACCTAGAGCCAGACATCCTACAATGTGAAGCCAAGTGGGCCTTAGGAAGTATCACTATGAACAAAGCCAGTGAAGGTGATGGAATTCCAGTTGAGCTATTTCAAATCCTGAAAGATGATGCTGTGAAAGTGCTGCACTCAATATGTCAGCAAATTTGGAAAACTTAGCAGTGGCCACAGGACTGGAAAAGGTCAGTTTTCATTCCAATCCCAAAGAAAGGCAATGCCAAAGAATGCTCAAACTACCACACAATTGCACTCATCTCACATGCTAGTAAACTAATGCTTAAAAGTCTCCAAGCCAGGCTTCAGCAGTATATGAACCGTGAACTCCCTGATGTTCAGGCTGGTTTTAGAAAAGGCAGAGGAACCAGAGATCAAATTGCCAACGTCTGTTGGATCATGGAAAAAGCAAGAGAGTTCCATAAAAACATCTATTTCTGCTTTATCGACTATGCCAAAGCCTTTGACTGTATGGATCACAACAAACTGTGGAAAATTCTGAGAGAGATGGGAATACCAGACCACCTGACCTGCCTCTTGAGAAACCTGTACGCAGGTCAGGAAGCAAGAGTCAGAACTGGACATGGAACAACAGACTGGTTCTAAATAGGAAAAGGAGTACGTCAAGGCTGTATATTGTTACCCTGCTTATTCAACTTCTATGCAGAGTACATCATGAGAAACGCTGGGCTGGAGGAAGCACAAGCTGGAATCAAGACTGCTGGGAGGAATATGAATAACCTCAGATATGCAGATGACACCACCCTTATGGCAGAAAGTGAAGAAGAACTAAAGAGCCTCTTGATGAAAGTGAAAGAGGAGAGTGAAAAAGTTGGCTTAAAGCTCAACATTCAGAAAACAAAGATCATGGCATCTGGTCCCATCACTTCACGGGAACTAGATGGGGAAACAGTGGAAACAGTGTCTGACTTTATTTTTTTGGGCTCCAAAATCACTGCAGATGGTGATTGAAGCCATGAAATTAAAAGACTCTTACTCCTTGGAAGGAAAGTTATGACCAACCTAGATAGTATATTCAAAAGCAGAGACATTACTTTGCCAACAAAGGTCTGTCTAGTCAAGGCTATGGTTTCTCCAGTGGTCATGTATGGATGTGAGAGTTGGACTATAAAGAAAGCTGAGCACCAAAGAATTGATGCTTTTGAACTGTGGTATTGGAGAAGACTCTTGCAAGTCCCTTGGACTACAAGGAGATCCAACCAGTCCATCCTAAAGGAGATCAGTCCTGGGTGTTCATTGGAAGGACTGATGTTGAAGCTGAAACTCCAATACTTTGGCCAGCTGATGCGAAGAGCTGACTCGTTTGAAAAGACCCTGAAGCTGGGAAAGATTGAGGGTAGGAGGAAAAGGGGACAACAGAGGATGAGATGGTTGGATGGCATCACCGACTTGATGGACATGGGTTTGGGTGGACTCCGGGAGTTGGTGATGGACAGGGAGGCCAGGTGTGCTGCGGTTCATGGGATTGCAAAGAGTCGGACACGACTGAGCGACTGAACTGAACTGAACCTAACTTAGCAGAGATAATCACTTCAATTTCTAGGTATTCAATGTTGAGTAAAATAACTCTAGACACAAACAATAATTTTTAAATGATATACCTCCTGGAACTTCCCTGGTGGTCTAGTGGTTAAGACTCCAAACTATCAACACAGGGGGTCCAGGTTCAATCCCTGGCTTGGGAATTAGATCCTGCATGCAGCAACTAAGGCCCAGGGCAGCCAATAAATAAATAAATATGTTTTTAAAAAGCTATACCACCTTTCCATATATTAACAAGCTTCTTTTTAGATTTATTTTTAATTGAAGGATAATTGCTTTACCGTATTGCATTGTCAACCAGTCTCTAAATAATACAAAAAGGTTGTGTGCCTACAGCCTATGAGGTTACCATAGGGCATGGGTTGGTAGGGGGAAGCTTGAAGGGGGGAGTTAGCCCAGAAAGCCTTCTTAAATGAAAAATGAAAATAAATAGAGGAAAACAATAGAATGGGAGAGATTAGAGATTTCTTCAAGAAAATTGGATATACCAAGGGAACATTTCATGCAAAGATGGACAGAAAAAAGGGACAAGGATCTAACAGGAGCAGAAGATATTAAGAAGAGGTGGCAAGGATACACTGAAGAACTATACAAGGATGGTATTAATGACCCAGATAACCATGATGGTGTTGTCACTCACCTAGAGCCAGACATCCTGGAGTGTGAAGTCAAGTGGGCCTTAGGAAGCATTATTACAAACAAAATTAGTGGAGGTGAAGGAATTTCAGCTGAGTTACTTAAAATCCTAAAAGATGATGCTGTTAAAGTGCTGCAATAAATATTCCAGCAAATTTGGAAAACAGCAGTGGCCACAGGACTGGAAAAGGTCAGTTTTCACTCCAATCCTAAAGAAAGGCAATGCCAAAGAATGTTCAAACTACCATAAAATTGTGCTCATTTCACATGTTATCAAGGTAATACTCAAAATCCTTTAAGTTAGGCATCAACAATACATGAACCGAGAACTTCCAGATGTACAAGCTAGGTTTACAAAAGGCAGAGGAATCAGAGGTCAAATTGTCAACATTCATTGGATCATAGAGAAAGCAAGAGAATTCCAGAAAAACAACTACTTCTGTTTTGTTGACTATGTGAAAGTTTTTGTGTGGATCACAAAGTGTGGAAAACTTATTGAAGAGATAGGAATACCAGATCACCTCACCAGTCTCCTGAGAAACTTGTAACCAGGTCAAGAAGCAACAGTTAGAATCGTACATGGAACAACTGACTGTTTCAAAATTGGGAAAGGAGTACGTCAAGGCTATATATTGTTCCTCAGATTACTTAACTCATATGCAGAGTACATCATGCAAAATGCTGGACTGGATGAATCACAAGCTAGAATCAAGACTGTGGGCAGAAATATTAATAACCTCAGATATGAAGATGATACCACCCTTATGGTAGAAAGCAAAGAGGAACTAATAAAGACCCTCTTGATGACGGTTAAAGAGGAAAAAGCTGGCTTAAAACTCAACATTCAAAAAACAAAGATCATGGGATCTGGTCCTATCACTTCATGGAAAAAAGAATGGGAAAAAGTGGAAACAGTGACAGATTGTCTTTTCTTGGGCTCCATAATCACTGTGGATGGTGACTGCAGCCCCCAAATTAAAAGATGCTTACTCCTTGGAAGGAAATCTACGGCAAACCTAGATAGTTTGTTAAAAAGCAGAGACTTTGCTGACAAAGGTCCATGCTATGATTTTTCCAGTTGTCATGTATGGATGTGAGAGTTGGACCATAAAGAAGGCTGAGTGCCCAAAGAATGGATGAATTCAAATTGTGGTGCTGTAGAAGACTCTTGAGAGTCCCTTGGATAGCAAGGAGATCAAACCAGTCAGTCCCGAAGGAAATCAACTCTGAATACTCATTGGAAAGACTGATGATGAAGCTGAAGATACGGCTACCTGATGCGAAGAGCCGACTCATTGGAAAGACCCTGATGCTGGGAAAGACTAAAGGCAGGAGGAGAAGAGGATGACAGAGGATGATATGGTTGGATAGCATGACTGACTCAATGGCCACGAGTTTGAGCAAACTCCAGGAGATAGTGAAGGACAGGAAAGCCTGGCGTGCCTCAGTCCATGGGGTCGCAGAGAGTCAGATACACTTAGCAACTGAACTTGTTCAAAAAGCTTTAAAAGTCCTGAACACAGAGTCTCCCTGACTTCCCTACCCTAAGCTGGGCTCCCCCAACCCCTGAGGCTCAGAGATACTAGCTTTGTGCAGTCCTATGTAAGGTGATCTGTTACCAGATCTAAAGGAGCTCTCTGAAAGTGAGGGTGCTAGACCTCACAGGATTTCAGCTCTTTGTCATGGGGGAGAAGAGCCTAGGCCAAGTTTCTAACCCTGGCCTCTGCCACTAACATCCACATGACCCAGAACAATCTCTCAGAGCCTTAATTGTCTTAACCATGAACTCCCACAGGGGCATGGAAGAGACCTGCCACAGTCATGCATAAACCAGAATGTTTAGAATAATCAAGAACTCAACAAATAAAGAGACTGAAGCTCTCAGTTTGAAAACCCAAAATTTGGCCTTTAGATTCTGAAAAAAGACTTAAGGACAGGAGGACCCCTAGGTACCTCCCTTTCAAATAACAAAGTTAAAATCCTCAATTCTGTAATTCCTATTGCCACAAGTCACAACTTCTCTTGCTGGCATTTAATATTCTTTAAAACTCGGCCCCAACTGGAATTTCCAGCTCTTTCTCCCACCCCCTTATGCTTCAGCCATATTGTCCTCCTACTGTACCAGGTCTTTTGCATCCTACCCTCCCTTCTTCAGCACACTTTGTCCCTTCCAAACCACCCCCTGCCAAAAGCCCAAGTGAAATCTACCTAAACTTTCAGGCCTATCTCCACCCAAATCTGCTCTCCCTCTCAACATGGGTCCATCAAGCGCAGGTCCTCTCCTATATTCTGAGTCCCCTCTCCCCACTGGGAAAAAAGTGCTCAGTAAACCTGGATTTTAAATGATGTGATATCCAGAAAAACTGAGACTCCCTGATGCTTCCATTACTTTCAGCTGGAGGATCCCACTGAGGATTCAGCCTTGGGTCCAGCCCCCTGAAAACATCCTCCTTTATTTTGCTGGTGAGCTCATCTCAGTCCTATAAAAGTGCTACATCCAACTTCCATCTGCGCTTCCCAGGCCAGTGATCACTTCCAACTCCCATTAAACTCCCTATTACTTTTCAAAGCAGCAGCCACCCCAGATCCATACATTCTGAAGACAGTGGGCTGTGCAATGACATGGCCCACACCCATCTTGATGCAATTATGTCCTTGTGCTATCGCTTCCCTGCAGTCTTACTATTGTTCTCCATTTACCCAGAGATCTAGGTCTGACGTTTTATAGGAGAAACGAATTAGGACTTGCTTTATATGTCCCACTTTTCAGTTCACCAATATGGTTTTCAAAGCTTTTGCTGGTGACTCTCAAGGCCCTGAGGTGAACAATTTCACAAACCAGCTTGCTATACAGTGTCACCCAGAACTAATCTCCACCCTCCCCGCTCTCACATCCCATCCATACTATGTATATGCTGCCTTTCCATCACCTGGACTCTCATCCCTAGCCCAGGAACAGGGAAAACCACATGCTAACAACCAGCCAGATTGGCAGACAGTGAGCTGGAAGAGAAGAACCATCCCTGAAACCGCAGGCTTGGAAGGACAGAGCAGTCACTCTTCTCCAGGGCTGTAACTGACAGCATGTCCTCTGGAATTAACTTTTACCTGGACTCACATGAGTGGTGTTCTCCCTGACCACCCCAGAGGAAAGAATAGTGCTCTGGGCCAGGTGAGTTCTGAAGAGGAAAAGCCATACTACACAGTGCAGAAAGTGCATCCGGGAGCCAGACTTCCTGAGCACCACCTCCACTAAACAGCGGAGTGACCTTGGGTAATCAATTATTCCTCATTCTCAATCTGCAGACTAGGGATAACAGCAGTACCTACCTCATAGCATTGTTCTTAATTTATATAAAATGCATAGAAACTACATCTGACAGAGTAAACATTTACTATTATCATCAATAGCATAATTATGGTTATTTTATTACTTCCTCTCCTTTGCTTTATTTAGGCAGGAAAGCAAATGCCTCACCCTCAGCACAGATCTTCCTGTCACTGGACACTATACTCCAAATCCTTTCTCCCCACACCTCCTTTTTTCACCTCCTACATCTCAAACATTAAACATCCATTCAAGCATGGAAACCATCAAAGTGAACTGCTCTCACTTGCTTCCTTTCCTCAGCCAACACCCCAGATTTCTTACAAGCTACTGGATCCACTTGGTGGCAAATTCAAGAATGTTTATACAGGTTTTTATCATTACATGTATTTCAGAAACAGGCATGTGAGTGCTAAAGCAGGGAAGAGGAGAAAGCAAGGCATTAAAAAGATCAAAAACAAGTCTCCACCTCCTCGTCTTAAAATTTCAATGGTGGATCTCCACCAAAGCCAGAGGCCCGTTGAGACTTCTGTCCTGAATTCAAACTGTCGGCTCCAGGAGCTGGTCCAAGAAGGAGATAAGGCAGATGGGAAAAATTGAGGATGAAAGCAGGGTAAAAAGTTGAACCCCAAAGTGTGAGATGAACCCTTTAGATTCATTTCATAACATAGTTTCTGAGCCTACCAGAGTGCTGTCCTTTCTGACAAACATCTGTTACGGTGACTGAGACCCAGTGTAGTTTATTCATTCTTTGCTAAAACTTCCGTTGGGGTGTTGATCTCATAAATGTTATCCTTAAGGCTCAGATGAAAGTCAATGCTCAAATCCAAAAGAGGGTGTGGAGCAGCCAGACTATCTATCCATCTTCTGAAGCCAAAGAGATAGAAATCTACAAGTCACAGGATTGATTTTTGTTTACGCCTTTAATCCCAAACATTTGGAATGACCACTTTGATGTAACAAAAACATGTCCCATGAATGCCAAAAAATAAAAACAGAACCTAATTTCTATGTAGCAGACAATAAAGGTTACCTTATGGACCAACTGATTATACAAAGTGATTGTGAGATTCCTACTGCACCCAAAGGAGTAAAGGCACCAAATCAATGCCTGACTGACTTTTTTCCTTTCGTACTCAAAAGACCAAACTCATTTAAACTCTGTAGGACTTCACGGTTAACAAGGAAAAAGTCCAGGGAAACTGAGCCTCTCCTAATTCATACCACAGATAGATGAAACCCTGCCTCTTGTTTGCCCAGAACCCTGAGAGCAGGCAGGCATCAGGTGCCCCTCCTCCTGGCTCTCAGAGGGCAGGTAGAGCAAACACTGCCCTTTCCTTAAGACTCAAGGACCCCATTCCTGGCTTCTCCTTTGTTAACTGGGTGGTGTCAGACAAGCCACTAAACCAAGTTAAGCCTCAAGAGCAGCACAGTTTGAGGGTTATTTAAGGAATTTAAAAGATAAAGATATTTGAAATTTGGTGCTCTGCAAATGTATAGTCCTATTACATAAACTGCAACACCCAATAAGAAGTTAGCTACATACTGCTATTATTCAAAAGGGTAGGGTTGCAGCTGTTGGCATAGAGGAATGCCAAAGGGAGGCTTGTCCCTCTCCTGGGGCATATACCTACCCAAAACACACACCACAAATACACTCAAACACACACCCTGCAGAGATTCTGTCACTTGAATAATTTCCTTACAGAACAATCATTTTCCTGCACTCTGGATTTTTGGTAATAGTTATGACAAAAGTTCACAGTAATAACTATAAAAGAGAGAAATTTTTAAAAATTACCATAATCTCACAATCCATAAATAATTTGCAATATATTGCTTCCAGCCCTTCATAGCTGTTTGCATGTGTATTTATACATATGTTTGTATGTATATATATGCACGAGTGATTTTTTAATAATAGCAAACATAACAAATACTTACTATATGCCAGGTATGGGATTAACCACATGATTTTAGTCATATAATCCTCTCAACAACCCCTGAGTAGGTACCATTCATCCTCCATTTTGCAGATGAGGAAACTGAAACTCAGAGAAGAAACATGCCTAAGGTCACATAGCTTTTAAGCAGCAAAGCCTGGGTTCAAACCCAGGCAAAGTCTGCTGAGTCACCAAACCAAACATAAAACATAACCTGCAAATGTTGCCACTTATATATCTTGAAAATCTTTACATTTTATTCGTTATGTTTTCTAGTATCATGATTACATAGTCTCCACGGTATAGATAAGCCAAGTTTTAATCAGCTGTTGAACTTGACTAATATCTGTGTACCCACAATATACTCCAACTGGGGATATTTACTTTTTAGTATTTCAGTAATTTAAATAACACTAAAAAGAACACCCTTCTATGATCACTCTTACCATTCTTAGAAGTGGAACTGCTGGATCAAGAGAACTGCATGCTTTTAAAGACCTTGATATTTTTGCCATATTGCCCTCCTGAAAGATTTCATCAGCTGCACTCCTGTTTGCAGCATCTGAATAAATTCTTACATCTTCATCAACAGTGGTGGTATCCTTATTTCATTCTCAGAAACATTTTCAAATCTAACAACTCTGAAGTGAATTACCCTCATCCCCTTCTTCTGACCTAGGACCAGTGCACCCTCTACCACTTAGAAAATGGAGGCTCAGAGGAGGACCAGAGAGGCAAGGGGAACATGAGAAGGCAGGAAGGGGACATCTGATGCAGGGGATGGGGAGGCAGTGCAGCATGGGGAGGAGCCAGGGGCCAGAGCAGGGCTGAGGATGATATGACAGAGAGGAAAGCAAGAGCATGCCAAAAACGAAGTCCTGGCACTTAAAAAATAATTATAATGGCAGGAGCTTAAGAATAAGGAAAAGAAAGATTAATTGAAAACAAAACAATCAAAAGCCAGAAGTTTCACAAGAAGGTTGGAGTCAGACCAGCACTGAACTGCTTCTGTCTGGTTGACACAGAAAGTCAAGTACACCTCTAGGTGTGAGGGATAATGAGGTCCCAAGTTTTATACCCGTGTGCTACATGCTGGAGAAAGTGCACCTGGTCTCATCCCCAGGAAAAATCACTGAATGATTTCCTAGGTCCCCAGGGCGCCCCCAAAACATTAAACCTCACTGAAGTCTAGAGGACCGTCAGCGAATTCCATTCAGCCTGGTCATGTAGGGCAAATTGTCCTTCCCCATTCACAGGTCAGTCTGGGACTCAGGGAAGAGGGAAATGGGGCCTTGAAAGCAGAACCCAGAGATCATATACTCATCAGAGAAGGCCACATAGCAAAGCTCCAGATTATGCAGTGTCAGGCAATGACAGTAGTAGGAATTTCGGTAGCTGTACTAATAGGCATATAGGTGAATAAATGCAAATATAAATAAAGATGTGCCTTTTCAGTACTCCTCATGGGCCAAGAGAAAATGGTCAAATGAGAGATGTGTCCTGGATGTGTCCTGCCTTAATTGCCAGACTCATGGAGGTGCCCATGTTAACACTTTTGTACCACTGAGACTGTGAGCATTCGGGTGGGGTGGACCCCATCACTCCCATTTTTTCAGAAGAGAAATGGAAACCTGAGGATGACTTACCCACGGTCACCTAACCAGAAGGTGACAGAGGCACAAGTTCTAACAGCAGTAACAACCGGGAGTGCTGATTTTCTACTTTAATTCTAGGGCATTCCTTAACCATACCTCCTAGTTCTTTCTTAGAAATGAAACAGAGAAAGCGGCCTATTTGCAGGAATACTCTATCAGTAAAACAGTCTCCCTGCGTGGGGCTGGAGACGCGGACTGTAAACTTCAGGTTATCTACCTGATGATTTTCATCCACTTAGGCCACCTCCCCTCTGAAGTGACTAATCAGGACATGCTTTTTGGCCCATGGAGGGAACCCAGGAAGAAAACGACAGAGATCCAGGGTTGGAAAGCTGAAAGGAGGCAATGAAATACAAAGTAAGAAGAGGAGTCCTTAAGACTTGTGTCCAGGGAGGGGATGGATCTGGGGCAGAGGATTCAAAACACCTGGGCTCACAGCCCGCCTGCTATGGTCACAATTTAAAGAACACACTGCTTCTTTTCGGCTCTAGAATCAGCACTTTACCAAAGGCATTTCTTGTTAAACACTGTGTGTGTGTGTGTGTGTGTGTGTGTGTGTGTGTGTGTGTGTGTATACAAATTATATTTTTGACCCTGAACCACCAAAGAGTAAAGAGAAAGGGGTGGGAGTGGGGGAGGGAAACTGCTGTATCAAATTTCCTGCATAATCCTCTTACAAGATTAGAGCCTTCTTAAATGGTAATGAGGTTCTGGCTTGGGAACTAAATTATACCACTGGGTAATTCTCCTCTGGGGGAGAGGGGCATTCTTGAGTACATGAAGCAGGAGGGAAGCACAGACTTGTGATCCCTTGCTCTAAGTTGGTGCAAATCGAACCATTTCAAATCAGGAGCATGGAGCTTTAAACCTGAAAGGAAATTAGAACCTAACACAATGCCCTTGTAGGTTCATTTGTGGTGAAGTCATACTGCCACAGCCTCCAAGCCTGGGACATGGGATGGTGTTCCCCACAACCCTTCTTGAGTCTCTTCTCCTCTTGAGGAGCCATCCAAACAAGCATGGGCTGTGGCTGAGGTGCTTTGAAACTCTCCTCCCTCCACCCCCTCCTCCCTCCTCCCTCTCCACTCCTCCCTCCAGAGAGTATAAAGTGCCCCGCAAGACACTGTCCAGGGGTAGGATATTTCAGCAACTCTGTCGCACCAAATATTCTTGGCGCCAAAGTCCCTCCTGAATGCGCCTGCGGTCTGAAAGAATCAAGATGCCTGGCTCTCACTCTCAAGCAGCCCAGACCCCAGGAGAATTGGAACTGGACATTTCCTTTCAAACTAGTGGGGATGCAGGATTATCCATCTCTTCTTTTGCACATACAACTACATATTTTGTCTATGAGCTTTGTCTTCCTGGTTTTCAGCATGAAAGATACCTAAATTCCCACTGGAGAAGGAGTAAACTCAGAGCCCTGCAGCGGTGCCAGGAATGAAACTGGAGATCTGAACAGAGGCAGAGCTCTGACCTCCCCATCTGTCCCCTGGAAAGGCTGCCTTCCTCACGGGAGCACTTCTGCAGAGTTACCTGGCAGCCCTTGGCTGCAGGGCTGGGGGCCAGA